>NC_143515.1:43145326-43504076 GCF_031878675.1 Megascapheus bottae
GGATCAAAGACCTCAATGTCAGACCAGAAACCGTGAAACTGCTACATGATAAAGTAGGAGAGACACTGGAACTCATAGGCACAGGCAAAAGATTCCTGAACAGAATCCCAGGGTCACAACAGATTGGAGAGAGACTCGATAAATGGGACTACCTGAAAATAAAAAAGTTTCTGTACAGATAGAAACATAGTCGAAAAAGTAGAGATACAGCCAACCAACTGGGAAAAGATATTCACCAATAATGCATCTGACAAATGCTTAATATCCAGTATCTACAGGGAACTCAAGAAACTAATCCCCCCCCCCAAACCCAATAAACTATTCACTAAATGGGCAAGAGAATGAAAGAGAGACTTATCAAAAGAAGAGATTAAAATGGCAGAAAAGCATATGAGAAAATGTTAATCATCTATGGTCATAAAGGAAATGCAAATAAAAACAACCCTAAGATACCACCTTACCCCAACAAGAATGGCCAAGATTTTGAACTCAGACAATGACAAATGCTGGTGGGGTTGTGGAGAAAGAGGAACCCTGCTACACTGCTGGTGGGAATGTAAACTAGTTCAGCCATTCTGGAAAGCAGAATGGAAGTTTCTTAAAGAACTGATAATAGACCTTCTCTACGATCCCGCCATACCATTTCTGGGCATCTATCCTGAACATCATAACCCAAGATATGATAAGGACACCTGCTCAGCTATGTTCATCTCTGCACTATTCACAATAGCCAGGCAATGGAAACAATCCAGATGCCCTGCTGCAGATGAATGGATACAGAAAATGTGGTATTATGTATACAATGGAATTCTATATAGCCAACAGACAAGATAAAATAATGGCATTCACAGGGAAGTGGATGAATCTAGAGCGAATCATGTTGAGTGAGACAAGTCAAGACCTAAGGAACAAAAGGCGCATGGTATCCTTAATATGTGGCTATTAAATCCAAAGACTACAAGAGCGAGGACTCAATAACTGCATACCCAATGCTATGGACATGGTAATGGAAATATAAACATAACTATATAGACATAAAAGCCTATGACTCTATAGACATGTTTTATCTCATAACTTAATATGTTTCTATGACATACAAACCCTTAGCCTAATTCTGATTAAGTTCTAAATACTAAGTCCCAGTGATTATAAATAGAGATTCCCTTTTTGAACACTTGTTTGTTAAACTTGCCATTTAAAATATGATGTAAAAATCAATGTTAATAAATTCTTTGATAAAAAAAAGTTCAGTTTAAGACTCAGACTCTAAGCTCACTCTTTCCTGTACAATGCACCTGATGTACCAAATTGTACATTCAAGTGGTTGCAGAGATCATCTCTCTAACCACTGAGTCTTGGCTTTTTGTTGAAAATTGAAAAAAAAAGTCTATTGGAAAGCAGATAAAGCATATGCTTTTATTCCATTATGATTTCTAGAATATGGCCATGAAAGTTTGTACTTGCTCAGCTCTGTTGAACACCACCATCTGCTAAATAAGTGATACATAAATTAATAAGATCTTCCAATTACCAAACAAACAAAACCAAGAAGAAGATGGGCATAGAGGACAATCTTCTTTGCTTTCAAGTCGTTGGTACACATTTTAGTTTCTGTACCTCATGTATTTTCTTTTATTTCATTCAATAGCTTCTATTTCTTACCACCAATATCCTTTAAAACCTGTTTGGACACAATGTAGACGTTCTGTCAGGGTAAACATTGATTGTAGCTACAATAGCACTTATTTAGGTTACAAGTGAAATAAACTTGTTATCAAAAGCCTAAAGAGGTTTTGCTATTGGAGAGTTCCATTTCTGCACATTGATCACAAGTATTAAATGAAATTGTTTCTTTTCTTCTCTTATCTTAGAACTATGTCTTTACCATCATTGATAGATTTATAATGACTATGAACCCTCAGGTTAATATGTAGTTCTCGTTGACCAGACTTTAGACAATATAGCCCCAGAAAGCAAGCATTTGAACACTTATGACTTTTTTTGAAAACCTGTATGTATTCCCAGTGTTGGTCTAGAAATGATAGAGAAATACCAAAGGGCCATAAAGCAATGTCTATGTATTACAAGTGCTTATAATATGACTAAAGAGAATAATAATTATGTAACTTACGGGTAGGGCACAACTCAGAAACGAAAGGTTAGATTCTTCATGTTTATATTTTAACATTTATCTGCTCAAACAATAAGTATTTATTGTGTTGCCTACAGTGCAAAGGTACTATACTATTAATGAATGAAAGAGACAAAAACTTCAAATACAAAGGCTCCTAAGGAACTTATAATTTAGTGGAGAAGAGACAATAGACAATAGTATGTTGAGACATAAACGCTAAGAACAACAATATGCAGACAAGGAGGTCAGAAGGGGGCCTGCAAGGTAGGAATAGAATGGTGTTTAGTCTGTAAGCTCAAAGGTACAGTAATTTGCATCTTATGAGCTCTTTGAGACTCTTGCTTATGTCCAGTCTTTAAGCCCCTACCTAGGCCAATGTCTCAAGGCAACTGTTTTGTTCTGAAATCTTCCTCATATAGGCAAAAACTAGAGTTCAGTGATAAAAAATTTAATTCTTTGCAAAGCATAGTTTTTAAGTGGAAGAGCTGTCTAAGTAAAAGATATGAAGACTTTGGGGAAATTATGAATGGCTGAGCACATCTCCAGGTCCCAGGAGAGTATTTGTGAGATTGCCTGCCTAGCCACTTGCATGGTAGAATCCTTCTCCTGATCTTAGCTCCTACGGGAAGTCCCACCTGATCATAAAAACTTGGTTTCAGTTAATTTTTCATACCATTTTTCTTGGTATGTATTTATCTACTGATTAAATGCTACCTTTTATTTTTTGCAAAAAGGTAGCTTCAGAAAGTAGGAAAATTATTTTGCTCCAAGTATATAGTACATTCTGCCAACCTAAAAATTACCAATGTAGTCATATCCAATCATAGGCAAGGAATAAGTAAAGTAAAGCTGTCCCTCAATTTTACTCTTCAGAACGTATCTCAACCTGATTTAAGATTCTATGCCATGATTTTTGTTTTGTTTTGGTCATGGGGCTTGAAATTTTGGGTTGGGCACCGTCCCTAAGCTCTTCAGCTCAAGGCTACCACCCTACCCCTGGGCCTGGGTGCTGTCCTGGGTGCTTGAGCCTCAGCCCCACTTCTGGCTTTCTGGTGGTTAATTGGTGATAAGAGTCTCATGGACTTTTGTACCCGGGCTGGCTTTGAACTGTGATCCTTAGATGTCAGCCTCCTGAGTAGCTAAGATTATAAGTATGAACCACCACGCCCAGCTAATGCTACGATTTTTTTAAGAGAATAAACCACTTCTTAATTTAGTAGTGATAATTCAGTAACTGGAGATACTCCTAAGTAGAATGAACAGAGCTCAATGAACTTTTGAATCAACTAGTTCATTTCCAGACATACCAATATACTTATATTTTCTGAAAGCATAGTAGAAGAGCTAAAACTAAGGCAAACCTCAATTCACCTAGGAAGTAATGTGTTTGTTTCTTTTCCTTGTAATAAAATGCACAAAATGTATTTACCTTGCATGTGAATATTTCCATTCAAATAACCTAATTTTATGGATGTCATTGGAAGAATTATTTTTGTATATTATGAAGTAATTCAAGTAAATAGAAAAGTATACAGAATAATATTATAAGCATCATGTACTCAATACCCAGCTTTTTCACATCATAACATTTTCCCATATTTGCTTCAGATCTCTATTTTAGATAGATTTATAATATATTTTAATTGTAAATTATGTGACTGCATTACTCTCTCATATCATACTGTTTTCTCCTTCCTGGATGCCATAATTACTGATTTAGTTTTAGCTTTTCTATGCTTGTTTTTTTTTTGTTTTGTTTTTTGTGCCAGTCTTGGGCTTGGGCTCAGGGCTTGAGCACTGTCCTTGGATTTTCTCAAGGCTAGAGCTCTACCAGTTGAGTCTATGCTTGTTTTTATAAGTGTGTGTGTGTGTGTGTGTGTGTGTGTGTGCGTGCGTGTGTGATTTTTATTCCTGTTATTTCTAGTATATTCTCTTAATTATACTATCACCTTCACTAATTTTGGATTGATCATTCAAAAACTGATACTCTGTGCAACTCACAGCACCATAGACTGGCAATGTAACAAAAGGCCTTATACAGATGGTTCAAGTTATAGCCTTTATATACATGCATTTTCTATTTAACTTTAAAATCCAAACCCAAAGGGGTTCTGAATACGTTCAGTTATGTTTCATAGCCTCTTTTAGAATTTTTTGTGTCAACTATTATATATACATATATATATATATATATATATATATATATACATACACACATACTGTGTTGTGAACTTTCTTTTTTTTTTTTCTTGTCGGTCTTGGGGCTTGAACGCTGGGCCTGGGTGCTGTCCCTGAGCTCTTTAGCTCAAGGCTACTTCCCTACCCTTTGAGTAACAGTGCTACTTCCGGTTTACTAGTGGTTAATTGGAGATAAGAGTCTCATGGACTGCAGTGCCCAGCTGGCTTTGAACGTGGACCCTCAGCTCTCAGCTTCCTGAGTAGCTAGAATCACAGGCATGAGCCACAGTACCCAGTTTGAACTTCTCTAATGATTCTAGTTTCTTGTATGTAATTTGTGATTTTCTATGTTGGCGTTGATGGTGGCTACAAACAACACATTTTTTTCTCTTTTATTAAAAAAAATCGTGCTTCTCTTCCTCTCTCCTTTCCTCCCTTCCTCCCTTTCTTCCTTGGACTGCTGCAATAGTGCAAATAGAATGGGTATCCTTATCTGGTTTTTGACCTAAATATGCTAGCTTTTGTTTCTTCATTAGGTATAATATTTGTAGGTTTAAAATAGTCATACTTCATCAATGAAATGTATTTTTTCATTTATATTTAGTGTTTTATTATGAGAAGGATCATGTGGAATATTTCTCTATATTTATTGAGTTCCTATTTCTCCATTTGTTAATGCAATGAGTTTTAGCAATGTGTTTTCCTAATGGTACACACACTTGTTTAACTTTATAATGATGTAAGTTTTTTTCTTTTTGCTTAGCTGGATTTAGTTTGCTAATATTCTATTTATAATAATGTTTGCCCAAGTTTGTATATTTTTATGTTCATAATGGTCTCTAAGTTTTTTCCTTAGATTATCTTGACTTTTCTTTTAAATGACAACTGCTGCAAAGTAGTAACATCATAAAACAAGTTGGAGAGCAATATTTTTCTGTTCTCTAGATGAATTTGTGGAAAACTTTGAAGCATTTAAATAGGCATAATGTCCTCATAAATGTCTGGACCAAGACTCTTACGTAGGTAAATATTTTTTAACACTGAAATACATTTTAGAAGTCTGTAGCTTGTCAGTGGCTCATACCTGTTATTCTAGCTTTCTTGGAAAGCTTAAATCAGGACCTAATACTGCAAAAGGAAAAAAGAAAAAAAATGCTTAAATTGTTATTTCTTGAGTCAGTTTCAGTTCATTATCTTCTGAAAAAATTATGCATTATCTAAAATGTGAAATTTGAAGTATTTCTTCTATTCTACTATAGAAACTAAAGGTTATATACTTTCCTTTAAGCAGTTTTAACTGCATCTCATAATACTGGAATTTTAATTCAGTTTTAAGCCTTTTTAAATTTCACTTGTGGTTTGCTTCTTGAACCATGAATTATCTCAGTGTTTACGTTAAAATGTATTTCTTATATTTCTTCAGTTGACTTAGGTCAGTCAGTTATACAAGGAGGGAAGATTTCATTGTTGCCTTCACACACATTTGTTATCTTTTTAATGTTGATCCTTCTTTAATGGCTACACACCATTCTCTGGTAGTGATAAGATACACTGTCCATTACTGAGTTTGCATTGTACTTTTTCATACTTTGAAAATTTGGGTAATTTTGTATTAGAAGAATGGTCTATTAATGTCCATTCAGATTTTTACTTGCTCAAAGTCAAGTATTGCATATAATTTATATATACAATTGGTTGAATCTATGATGATCCCAAGATTTTAGGCCTCTGCTGGCACAAATTTGTTTTGAGTGTGATGAACAAGAATTATGACTATGAGTTTATTTTTCCCTTGACTGGGTTAGTAATGAATCCACCAAGTATTTACAAAAAATGTGTGGGGGGGAATTCTAGAACCTGGAGATTATAGTTAGGAGCTGCAAACAACCCAACTATATAACAGATATCATGAACATAAAGACGTCAGTCCCATAAAAATGAAGGACTAGGTTTTGTCAACAAACTCAAGATGAAAATGAAACCTATAAGGTCTTATGCAGAGAATCTGGCTTTCTTATTTTCAAAAAAGTAAATAAAAATGACAACCATTTAGAATGCCCAAATTTATAATAATATGTTACACAGGAGGACAACTGCTATGCTTTATTTTTGGGTTTGCTTATCAATTATTAAAGGAGACAGATTAAGACTTCATCTTATTTCTATGCAGGCCAATTTCTACTAATAATTCTAATCTTTTTTACTTTTTTCTACTTTGAGGTTATGAATTGAATTCTATAAATTCAAACTGACTAAATGAATTTTTTGTGTAGTATCTACTTTTTATTAATCTTGAAAATGCTTGAAGACTTACTGTCTGAAATTAAAAAGCCTATATATTTTTGCACAGTTTTTTTCAGTATGCCATTTTTCCTGTTTTATTACTTTTAGTTTTCTTTTGCCATTTTAGAAGTGTCATGAATAATGAGTGAGCATATAGTTGGATTTTAAAAAATTGAGTTTAAGACTTCTTGTTTTACAATGATATATACATTTTTTTCATATATTTTTATTGTAATTAATAGAAGGATTACATTATATTTGCCAGATAGATGGTGCATTAATTCCCATACATTGATACCCTTTCTCATGTCTTGGTTCCCATTTCCCTCCTCCCCACCCCCACCACTCATCTTGTTTTCCCCCTTCCCTATCCAATTTCAAATAACCAAGTACAAATATATCCAATATATCAGATAACAAAGTGAGATACTGTAACAACATGAGATAACCAAAGGACAGCAAAAGAGATGAGAGATAACATAGTACATTAAGGACAACAATCACTCATTATATAGCTTTTGTTTCTATATCTTAGCGGTCCTTTCATTTAGGCCTTTTTTTTTTTTTTTTTTCCAGTCCTGGGCTTGAGCTCAGGGACTGAGCACTGTCCTTGGGCTTTCCTCAAGGCTAGAGCTCTACCCTGAGCCACAGCCCCACTTCCAGCTTTTTTCTATGTATGTGGTACCAAGTAATTGAACCTGGGACTTTGTGCATGCTAGGCAAGCACTCTACCACAAGGCCAAACTCCCAGCCCCCATTTAGGCCTTATGTATCTAGGTTTTGCTCTATTGCAAATCTCTGCTATGAGAGCCCAAGGTTTCTACTGATTATATTTTGTATGTTATATTTATTGTCATGGTTTTGTATTTTCCTCTTCTATTTCATTATCATACTTTTAATTTATTGAAAATTTTCTGACTTTGTTTTACTAGATCATTTCTCCCATTTCCTATCTTCTGTCCCAGTGAGTTAAGGAATTACAAACTATATTTTCATCCTTTTGATAGTTATTTTTAATTATTGACAAGCAATTCTTGTAATAAACTTAAATATCAATTGACATTTTCATACTTCTATATATACAAATATTGAGTAACATGAAGATTTATTCTGTTATATATCTGATCCTGACCTCTTACCTCTACATTAAGAGATAGTTCAGATCAATTTGATTTTATTGCATTTAAATAAATCATTTTTATTATATTGACTTATGCAGTCATTACTCATTCACCTATTCATATTTTATTTCTTGTAATGAGTTTTCATACCTTATACTTTAATTCGGTGTTGGGGTTTTATTTTTGCTGAAAATGCCTATGAAAGTCAATTTTTATGTACTCAGTATTTACCTAAAGCTAATCCATTTGGCATTACCATAGAATTTGGCTTTATTGTAGAATTGAGTATAGAAATATAGGTTGACATCTTTCCTCTTTCAAAACTTGTCAGTAGCTATTCCTTATTTACAGCCCTTTGAAGAGCTGGTGGGGAGGTCTATGTCCTTGTTTCTACATTTTAAACTAAAAGTTATCATAACTGTATATTAACTGTTAGAGCTTTTTTCCATCAGTATATAACCAACACAATATGGCAGAAATATTACAATGCTAATGTGTATGCATCAAAAATTTAGCATTTTCCATATTTCCTTTCTTGTTGTTCTGATGCCCAGAAAAGAGTCTATCCATTTAACAAGTGTGATAGCTCATGTGAGTCATGGGCAGTGCTACAAAGATTCACCATAGCCCTATGGGAATCAGCTCAGATACTCTTCAATGGACAAATAGATCAAGAAAATGTGTATGTATATATATATATATAATGCACACACATATATATGTATACGCATACACATGATGAACTTTTCCTCCATTTGAAAGATGATATTACATCATCTGTAAAGAAATGGAAAATTTAGGTTAAGTGAAGTGAGTCAGGTTCAAAGGGTACATGCCTTCCCACATATGTGGAAGCTAGAATTAGCCTATAAATTATAAGTAAATATGCTGGGCCGTATGCAAATATACAAAATGTCATTATCTTAACTGAAATGCGGTAGATTCATGGGAGAGCTCACATAGTATAATCCCTTAGAAAGGCAAAGTCAAAGTTCAACAACAACAACAAAAAAACACCAGGAAACAGATACTTGAAGGGATTTGAGTAAAGGGAACAGGGTAAACAAAAGAAGAGGAGAAGTATGTGGGGGGAAGGTTAGGGGAGGGATTGCATTTTTGAATACAGTTAAGAATTCAATGTATATTGTACAAAATTAAGAAAAGTGAGTGGGTTGGGAGGGATGGGTGAGAATTTTGAAAGGAGTAACATTGATCAAGATGCATTGTATTGAACTGTGCTTTGTTAAATAACAACTCCTTTGTTCAATCATGTAAAGATTAAAATAAAGAGAACCAGTTACCCCAGCCCAGGTGATAAACATGGGAATGGAAAAGCCATCTTAGACACTTGATCTCTTTCCATACTACATATAGAACCATTTCATTCCTGTTGTGTAGTTTTGCCACATGTTCTCTTGATTTGTCATATTTCTTTTCTAATTACCTTTCCTATTGTATTTTGAAAATAGACTCATTTTATTGTCTCAACTTACTCTACCTGTTCAGGCCACCCCAGCTCATTGTTGAAGAGAACAACCATGCACACTATGCTGACCTAAAATTCCTGGTCCACAATATCCCAAACATAGCATAACAGTTATTATTTTATGGGACTAGGTTTG
This sequence comes from Megascapheus bottae, assembly GCF_031878675.1. Lineage (NCBI taxonomy): Eukaryota > Metazoa > Chordata > Mammalia > Rodentia > Geomyidae > Megascapheus > Megascapheus bottae. The sequence continues at coordinate 43,154,665 of NC_143515.1, forward strand.
GGATGATTTGTTACAACTTAATAGGTTTCTTACTGGGGAAAAAACAACATTTTTCTCTTTATAAATTTTAGACTGTATTGTCAAATTATGCTTTTGTGGGGAATTGAACTCAGGACCTTATTTTTGCTACCACGTGTTGTAGTATGCCCCAGACTTTGCTTTCAGTTGGTTTTTCAGATGAGATCTCACACTTTGTCCTTGGGCAAACCTCTTAGCCATAATTCTCCTTCCTCTGCCTTCTAGGTAGCTGGAATTAGAGGCATATGTTATACTGCCCAGCTTCTTTTTGAGAGAATCTTGCTAATTTTTACCATGGCTGACTTTGAGCCTCACTCCTATTTCCACTTCATAAGTAACTAGGATTACTATATTTTCATTAATATAAATGTTTGTTCAGCATTTATCTCCTCCAAAAAGGTAAGCTATTATAAAGCAAAAGCTAGATATATTTTTCTGTATACCTTATTTTCCTAGCTAGTACTTACAGTGCTCAATAATATTTGAGAACAAATATCTTGGCAATATTAGTAAATATTTATATTAGTGTTCAACTTTTTGTTCTAATTATTCCTTCCCAAGTTCCTTTATTATGGTTTGCTTTGTTTACTGCTTTGTTTGTATTCTATAATCTAGGAAGAAAATAAATTAAAATAATACATGTAAAGAAAAACTCAAACTTCAAAAACTCCAGTAAATCGGGCCAAGAGTTTGGCCTAGTGGTAGAGTGCTTGCCTAGCATGCACGAAAACCCAGGTTCGATTTGTCGGTACCACATACACAGAAAAAAACCAGAAGTGGTGCTGAGGCTCAAGTGGTAGAGAGAACTCTAGCCTTGAGAAAGTCCAACGACAGTGTTCAGGCTCTGAGCTCAAGCCCAGGAGTAGCAAAAAAATAAAATAAATAAATAAATAAATAAAAATCCAGTAAATTGACCTATACCAGTTCTGTTCTTCATTTGCCTTTAAGATCTCCTTGCCCTTGCTGTGCTGATAATTGTCCTGGCCAGAGAAAATAAAATTGATCAGTATATGTTGGAAAGTTTAGAGCTTAAACAGAAAGATTTCTTAATCACTTTTATTTTCCAATCTGGAGAACATCAGAATGATCTCTTCAAATGAGTCTTGGTCCACTGTGTATGCTATGATGATACAACCACTTCGTGGTTTCCTGACATCTGTTGTTCTGCATCTTTGTGGACAGCTGCTGAGTGAGGGACTGATCTGCTCATTTTCCTTGTCACTTGCTTATTTCTGCTTCAACTCTACAAAGACAATTTCCTTGCCATAAGCATCTCTTAAGATAGTGTTTGGAGAAACTGCTGATTTACTATTTATTTACACCACATCATGTTTTAGAAATTCAAGTCAGTTCTGTGGACACATAAAGTATAATAAAAATGAATTTGAAAATGAAAAGGAAAGAAAAGTAAATTAAGGAATGTAAAGGGAATACTGGAGACCTGGTTTTACTAAAATTTTGGAAGTTCAAACTAAAATGGCCTCTTGATTGTGTGTGTGTGTGTGTGTGTGTGTGTGTGTGTGTGTGTGTGTGTGTGCTTCTAATGGGCTGACATTTATTTGTACCTGTTACAGGTCAAAGTATCCATAATATTAATGTTAGCCAATTGTTCAGAAATGCAGTTGCTTTTGGTTTCCACACCACACAGTAATTTCTTCAGCGTCTATCCTAAGTGCATTTAAAAAAAAACCCATAAAATAGACCAGGTGCCAGAGATTCATCGATGTGATCCTATCTACTTAGGAAGCTGATATCTGAGGAGTGCACTTCAAAATCAGCAGGGGTGGGAAAGTCTGTGAGACTCTGATCTCCAATCAACCAGCAAAAAGCTAGAAGGGGAGGTGTGGATTAAGTGGTAGTGTGCTAGGCTTGAGTAGAAAAACTCAGGAGTGACACCCAGTCCCTGAGAATTGACACAAGAAAAAAAAAACCAAATAGAAAAAAAAATGTTTGAGTTGCACAAAGGCCCCAGGATAGACACAAGAAAAAAAAAAGAGAAACCTGTTTGAGATTTTTTAATAATCTTTAACAGAAAATTTTCGGAAGAGGAACATTCCTCCAAGGCCTGATGGGATATCCAGTGGCTCCTGACTCTCCATATTTATCAGGGATACTACACAGAGGACATCTTGTCCCAGGAAGAATAATGTGTAACCAAGGAAAGTTAGGAAAATAACTGGCTACATAAAATTAAGAACTGCTGCTTTGGCTTAAGTACCTTGGAAAGCATTTCTTTAGCTTCCTCAGGCTCCATTTTCCTCCTGAGAACGTGGAAGGACTGCAGGGCCAGAATTTCTAGAAATTCATGTTCCTTCCCTATTTCATAGAACAACGGGTCAGTCATTTACTTTATACCCTCAGGGCAACCATTTTTCATCAATTCTCATAAGTTCTATTTAATTTATTAAGATGCAATGGCTTCCTATTCATTTTCTGGCATAAATCTTACATGTCTGTCTATATGTTGTAGAAGTTTACTTTTCCAGACCAAAGTTTTCCTCTACCAACATTTATGCCCATTGAACAATAATTTCACTGTGGTCTGAAAGACACAGTGTTATTGTATGGACTGAAGTCAAGTATAAAAAGGGGCTTCCCAACAAGAAAATTATAGCATTCTAAACTGTGTTGTAATTATCTGCTTAAGGTGATGTGAGCAGGCCCAAAGAGAAAGCCAAGTCACAAACATAAGGTGCCTTATTACCACTATGCTTCTTCACCTTCAGTGTCACATTGCTTCAAGGAGAACAATCTTACACATTTTGTGTCTGGAAAGAATAAAGCAGTCTTTTCCTTTGGTCCACATTTTCTTTACTGGTGTGCAAAATCAGAAAGCAGAGATCTCATTTTTACACTTTATTATTTTTTTGAACTTCTACCAGTGAAAAACCAAAATATTCCAGCAAGCAAGGCTCTCTTGATGGCATTTTTCATGATGCACATGGTCTTATACATTATTATTATAATTAAATATCACGGAGAATACCCTATATGTCACTGATCAACATTGTCATAAAGCAAGAAGGATAATGTTTTCCTCTTTGGAACTAAAATTCTGTTTTTTTCCCCCACAAGGCAACTAAAAGCATGTTTTGGTTTACTAAATAGTTTAGAGTTACTGGGAACAGTAAAGACATTTGTAGATGCTCTAGAAAGCATTTTCATAGTATGTGATCCCCCTAAATCCAGTTATTCATGTTACTTGTTTGAGTCTAATGCTCCCTTTGTCCAGTTGTCCCTTCTTAGTTCTCATTTACTGTGCTCATCACAGCTCAGTCTCATAACTTCTCAAGAATTCCCCAGATGAGAGTGGCACTTTATAGCTAAGCTAAAACATTTAATGAAGCCCAATGGTATGTTGAGGTCACTATTAATACCGAGGGAAACTACAAACTCTACGGAGTGTTCTTACCATGGTTTAGTCACTTAAAAAGGTTGAAAATTAATACGTTTTAAGCTCAATTGTAACCTTTAGTACCATTTGAACTCAAGGTTTTGAGCAATCTAAGCAGATACTGTACTGCAGAGCCACAGCACCAGCCTTTTTCTGCACTGGTTAGTTTATAATATGGCCTGGCTGTTTTTTATAGGCACATACCTGGGCCAATTTTAGGCTGTTTGTGTAGCTGAGTTACATGCCACCATGCCCAGCTTCTTCCATTTGGGAGAGAAAGAGAGAGTTCTTTGAACATTTTTGGTGGGGGGAATAGGGAGCCAGGGTTGCCTAGAATCATGATCCTTCCAATCTCAGCTTCCCAACTTGTTAGTCACTGGCACCTGACTGAGCTGTGCTCTGGTTCTGATCATTCACAGGCATCTCACAATTTTATAGCTTTCCCTGACTGTCATTATGATAGAACTTGTTTCTATTAACAATCAGTGATCACTATACAGCCATAAAGAGATTGAACAGAATCTGTCCTGACCCTTTAATATTCTTAGGATACTGCCACTTACCACTGAGTAAATAATTATTATGCCAAATGAGACTTATTTCCGTATATGTTATTATCTCTATCTCATAAAGTGCCTAAAAGTCTAATAATTTGAGATTTCAATTTGATTCAAAGATGATGATGTAGTAACTGTTATTAATAGATAACATTTAGTGAGCTTTTACTGTCAGGCTCCTAGCCTAGTGTTTTATGAAAATTTTCTTACTTAATCCACCTCGATTAAACTTATATGGTTGTTATACCCATTATTGTCTACAGTTAAAGAAACAGAGACACAGGTTAAATAACTAAGTCCTGGGTCATAGATCTAAAGCAAGGTAAAACCTGAGAACTGAACCCAGATAAATGATTCTTTTAAAGTGGTAGGCTGGCTCACATCTTTACAATACTGTTGAGAAAGGAAGCCTGTCATGAATCAACCCAGTTAATATTTTGAGAGCATCTAGTGTGTGTTAGATGCCGTATAAAGTTGAGGGGACAATAGTGAAAAGACCAATGGCCCTTCATGTGAAATATTGGAATAGACTCAGGTGAGAAGATAGGTGAGAACATCACTCAGCTATTTGGTACTCGGTTTTACAACACTTTCTCAAACAAAAGGAAGCTATCTCCAGTGCCAAGTGTTTGAGTTTTTCTTGGTATATCAGCCTACCCTTGGCTCGACTGTTTAGGCCTAGGACCTTAGTAATATTATCACAGTGGCTTATATGAGTTACTTCATATCCAGGTCAGCCTTTGGAATTGATAGTGAACATTGGCATTGCTATGTTGACTCCAACATTCTGATCTCAAAGGGCATAGGTATCACATTAAAATCAGAAATTTGCCAGCATCAATTAAACTTTGTTGAAAAGAGTTTTAGAGAACATATTCCATCTAATAGACCTAATTCATTTACCATTTTAAGGAAGATCCAGTTAAATCTTTTCTCTGTCTTTCATTCTCATATTCACATTATTGGAATTGTTTTCAATTGAACCCTGTCCTTTCTACATGGCAGTCTTACAGAGAGATATTTTTTGCCAGTCCTGGGCTTGAGCTCAGGGCCTGAGCCCTGACCTTGGGTTTTCTCAAGGCTAATGCTCTACTACTTGAGACACAGCACCACTTCTGGCTTTTTACTATGTATGTGGTACCGAGGTATTGAACTGAACCAGTATGTTCATGCATGCTAGGCAAGCACTCTACCACTAGACCAAACTCCTGGCCCCTTACAGAGAGATTTAATTATTGACCATTGTTATACTTATAACAATTTTAGTAGAATTTTATTGGTAAATGCTGTAAATTTTCTTTTAGGAATTGGGAGCTTTCTTTTAGGAGCTCAAGTTCCAGTTTGACTTTTTATATTTTTATGAAATGTTGATTTTCCTGTCATATTTGTTACCTTCATTAAAAAAGATTAATCTGTGCATTTTGGTTATTACTAGATTTATTTTAAGCTGGTTTTCCTACAGTATTCCTTACATGTAATAACATTTTATATTTATTGTCTACCTCATTCATGAAATACTTTAGATTAAAGGAGAAAAGGAATGTATAAGGACAAGATAAGATGGTAACAGAAGAATGGAGAAATGAAGTGATAGGGAGTGGTAGAGGGCCAAATGGAATGGGAAAAGAAGGGACTAAACCAAGAGAAGAGTTGGAAGGGGACATTAAAGAGCCTCATACTGTAATAAAGAGTGAACATGTTCCTTCTGTCATAGGATGTTCCAAGTGACACTACTTTGAAAAAAGTTCCCAAACACAAGAAACTATCTACCATATGTGGACCCCTCAACCTTGGGCCTCCCAGCCTCTAGAGCTATGACATATATTAACTTTTATTTTTCCCTACAGTTTTTTTTTTGCCAGTCCTGGGCTTGAGCTCAGGGCCTGAGCACTGTCCTTGGACTTTCTCAAGGCTAGAGCTCTACCACTTGAGCCTCAGCACCATTTCCGGCTTTTTTCTATGTATGTGGTACCAAGGAATCGAACCTGGGTCTTTGTGCATGCTAGGCAAGCACTTTAACCACTAGGCCAAACTCCCTGCCATCCCTACAGTTTTTTTTATTAGCTTCAATTCACTAACTGTTCAAGGGGTGTTCATCTTCACATTTGTCTATATATGCATATGATTTTCCTTGATTAGACTCATCTCTCCTCTGTCACTACTTCTCATCAACCTTCCTGGCTTCCCTAATCCATTTCCATAAGCTTCAGTTGTTCCATTTTCACACAGGTACAAAAAAGATTTTGACATTGTTCTCCCTCCTTCACTCTTCCTTATCCCTGTCTCCTTTCACTAGTACCCATATTCCACAAATAATGCTTTTTACATACTGGCCATTCATTGTTTAGTTTTTCTAGTTGCTTAAAGGGGTCTTGATGTGGCATTGCACACAGGCATGTACTTTCATCAGATCTCTTGCTTTCTCTCACTTTCCCCCATCCTACTACTTAGTATTATTCAGCTTTTATTCTTTATAAATTACTCCATACCTGATTCCTTACTCAGTTGTAGCAAGAGAAGACAGACTAAGATAGAAGGATGGAAATTTGGTCCGTGAGAATGCATTGTTTTGGAGAAAAAACCAAATGCAGTGTCCTGTGGACTAGGATCTGTTATTCCTGAGATAATGCCTTCTCAGGGAGAGAAGGGACTTCCATTTCCTGGAACTCCATCTGAGTTCTCACTATAGCCACATGGAAGTGAAAGGACAATGGGATTAGCAGCACTACACCAAGATAATCAATTTAGTTTGAACTGCCAATGTCCTCTAATCAGAGTTGGATGGAAGCTAAAGACCCCTGTGTCTTGGAAAAATAGAGAAAATATTGTTCCTTCCCAATCATCACCAGCAAAGAATTCTTCGAAGGGTCTCTGTACCCTTCCTATAGAATACCTTAAGTCTTTGTTTTTAATTTTTGGGTGGCATGGAATTCCTGATGTAATGACTAGAAACCTTGACTAGACACAATAGTCTTCCAGAAGAAAGAAATTAGGCTGCCTTTTCTCATATATAATATAGATGATCTATTTAAACAAAGTTAACTGCATAGATAACAAAAAAAAGGATGAAACAAATCTTCTGAACCTGATGTGAACCAGCATTACTTGAAGAATTTCCCTCTTGATTTCTTGATGCGGCTATGACAAGAAAGGAGGAAGAAGGTAGGCAAATGGACAGGACTCCTTTCATTAATGCACTTCCTGGGACTTGATACCAGTTCTTATTTCATGTTCCAATAAACCCTGGAGAATCCGTGGGTTGTTCTTCTCACTTTCTTGGACAATGGAGCTGGCTTGCATGGGATGTGTCTTCCAAACTCTTCTAAGGGAAGCTGGCAGAAGGGAAAACCTCTCAGGTTTAGATGGGCCACATGAGAACCAGCTGAGAGAATAAGACCTTCAGAGGACTGAGCATAACAGCTTTTGACAAGAAAAAAGCAAGACAGCAGGAAATTAAGACTGGCTCATTATTTTTTGAATCTTGGGCTATTTCAGATGTTCAGAGGGCACTAAATTTTCAGAACACAAAGAATGAAATTGCTTCAAAAATGATGGCTCTAATTATAATAAAGCCATGAATAATCTACTTAGTTGATGGAGCAAGTATGCACACATGGATTACTCTTTTCTTTCTCTGACCTGATATCCTACCTCTCTCTGTTTCATTCCTTACACTCCATCCACACAGATGTGCTGTTCTCTGTAAAAGAAACTATGCTTCAGCTTCTAAGCTTTGGTATTTCCTCCCTGTTTTGCTCAGAATACTTTTAAGCAAGTTCTTCACCTGGCTAGTTCATGCTCACATTCATATCTTTGTTTAAATTCTGCCTTTTCATGTCTTAACTCCCTATATCAAATACTTCCCAGCGTGGACTCTATTTTCTTAATTTTTCCTTTGTTAGCTCTATCTGTGATTATTCTGATTTGTTCAGTCTTTCATTCATTTATTTTTATTGATGAGTGTTTAAATATTGTTCACTTTGTTTATTATGATATTCCAGCTCCTAGAATATTATCTGACATATTGGCATACATTTCAGTGTATCCTTATGGAATGAATGAATGGACAAAGAATATATGAAATATGTGGGGATGTAAGTGTATGTTGGATGCTGTAGACTTTGAAAACTCCATGGAAGTGTTTAGATCTTATTCTGGTGCAGAGTATCAGTGTGGGTTCTGGTATACTTGCAGAAGAATCTACACTCATGCTACTTTAGGGAAAAGAAACATTTAAAAGATGTTAAGTAGTTCTTATTCAGGGATTTACCTAGGATATGGGCCTCAGAAAAGTATTTTTTAATGATACATGATAGTTAACATTAAGTAATAAGTTTAATCTATGAACATTTAACTGATAACATAAAACTAATAGGATATATTAAGTGAAGACAGATTTTTCTGTAATTTTTTAAAGTCATACAATGGTCTGCTTATATTGAAATAGAGAACTATGAAATCTGTAACAGGACAGACATGTCTGTATCCTATCCAAATAAGGCAATGAATATATTGAGTTACTAAGCCATTCATTTTGTATCTTCTCTGTGTTTCTTTCTCTCTGTCACTCTCTTTGTCTCTCTCATGCACCTGTGATAAAAACAGGGCCTCTAAAATATAATGGTTTCTGGGATTCAAGGCTTAGAAAAATCTTACTTGCCCATGTCTAAAGTTGGGGTTCCTATAACACCTTTGTAAAAGCTCATGGATGAGACTCTGAGGACAAGCCACTGGAACCAACTCTCAACCACACTGTGGGGACTGCCCTAATGAAAATGCTTTCCCTTCATGAGCACTGAGAATGCTTGAGTAGAAACACTGGAAGTCTTGCCTCCTTTACTCACAGAGAGCCAGGAACTCCTAGTGCAGGTGTCTTGCGATGGGAGTCTCTGCAGGAAGACCTCTCACACTGTGTCCCCTACACCACATGCCACTCAGATGATTCTACTGGTAGAAATTAAGCCACACAGTTGTTCTTCTAGAAATGACAGTCTGGGAAGGAGAATTCTATTTTTTCAGGAAATTGTAGCCACATAAAGAATGCAATAGAAGTGAGGCTGAGCAAATTTGCTGAGCAAATTTGTGCTCAACATTTTGTATTGTTTTTTTTTTTTTTTTTTTTTTTTTTGAGATGAGGTCTCATTATGAGCCAGATGGGTTTCCAATTTTCGGTTTTTCTGCCTCAGTCTCTCAAAAGATTTTCACTGCCATGCTTGGCTAAGTTGTTTATGTATTTATGTATAGAAAAGTCCTTCTTATTAGCTTAGTCTTCTGTTCTTGATGTCTATGAAGATGAAATAAGAATGTATCATTAATTGCTTAATATTATCTAAGATATTAAGTATCCTAATGAGCATGTAGCACTTTTTTTCTGGTGTGATTTTGATAACCTTGTTCATAGATGATAACTACATTTTAATTAGAATATCTAAACAAGGCATGTCAACAATATGTTAATCTTTTCCTTTTTTACATTTTGTAGTTCCTTATTTCAGGAATTTGAGACAGCCACCCAAGTCAATTTGCTAAGCTCTCTATTTCAATCGATTCTTGTCTCTTAAGAAACCAGATGCGTGAATTACATAAGCTAAAATCGGAAGTGAATGTCTAAACCACCAGGAAATACTTTTTATTTTAAAGGGAAGTACATGATGATTGTAAAATAAACTTCTACTCTTTTGTTACTAATGTGCTCCCAGATAGATTGATTGATCGATCCATAGGTAGACAGATAGATCGATTGATAGATAAATAGACAGATGATAAACAGACAGATCAACTGATTGATTGACTGATTTCTATGAAATTAGATTTTGAAGGATGGAGTGAAATTGAATGAAAGCAGATTTGATCTGAACAGCAAAGAAAATTTCCTCCACTTAAAGTTGTGTTTGTGCTGAAAGGAAAAACCTGTTATATCCCAAACCAGGATAGACAGCAGTTTCAGTCTGTAAAATTGTACCAGCTTGGCCAGTGTCTGGAACACACATGGAAGAGGGCCTTCCTTTCGAGGTTGCTGTGTACAGAAGCAGTGACTAGATGAGGTATGAATTGAAGAACAGACTTAGGGGATTTGTCCGGAATACCCAGAAATGTCAAGGCTTCTCCCATCCTTCTGTTGTTTCTTAACAGTAGAGGTGAAGCAGAATGTGGGTGATGATCTCCCACAAGAAACAAGTCCTTCATCTTGACAACAACCCATTCTGAGAAAATATTGCTGTTATAATCACAATTTACTGATATGCAATGTAACAATTTTGTTCAAACAGTGGCTGGTTGCGTGCAGGAATGTCTTCATTAACCATGAAATGGGTGTTCCCAATGATATCCTAGAAAAACACCCTGAGGAAGATTAATAATTTGCCATCCTCACAAATAATTGGCTACTTAAAAAATGTTTATATTCCCTGATTTGGCATTTCATATCTCATGCTAAAAAATGTATATTTCAGCATGTTGTGGGTTTTGTGGTTAAATTCGAAGGAAAAATCTAAAATTTGCAAACAAGTTTATGTGAATGAATTCATTTTTCCTCTCTCATTTTCTTTCTCCAGAAAAAGAGAGAGGGGGAGAGAGGGTGGGGGTGTAGGAAACAGGTCAAATGAAATATACCTCTAGTTTTTTTTTTATGAAATCCAGAAGACTGGGAAATCAGGGACCTCTCAACCACCAATCCCCTCTGCTATAAAGTTATACTATTCCCAATCAGAAGAACAGATCTCTCATCAGTGGGGGATTTATTGGGTCTTTGGATCACAAGATTGGATATTGAGATACCAGCTCTCTCCATAGTCCCCCATAGATCTGATTCAATCACAATTAAAATCACAGTGGGCTTATTGACTTTGAAATGCTGACTCTGAATTCAATAGAGAAATTAAAAGGTTCTAGAAGAGCCAGGGCAGCTTTGAAAGAGAAGAATCTAATCAGAGAACCAATACCATCTGATTTCAAGACTTATTACAAAGCTACAGTAATTAAAGCAATATGCCATTGCTACAGAGCAGGGATAGGCAAAATTGTATGTAAAGAATCAGATAGTAAATATTTTAGGCTCTGTGGGCCATACTGTCTTTGTCACAACGACTCAACACTGCTGTGAAAACAGCCATATGAGAACAGCCATACTCAATACATAGGAATGAGTGTGGCTATGTCTCGATTTCAATAACACTTTGTTTAAAGACATTGAAATTTGAATTTATAGAATTTTTACATGTCATCCAAAAACACTCTCTCAGCTTAAAATTTTAAAATGTAAAAACTGTTCACAGCTCACAGGCTGTGCAGAAATAGGCAGCAGATTCTACTTAACCTGTGGGGTACCTTCTGCTGAACTCTGTTGTAGACACAGACAGAAATATCAATGGAATAGAATGGTTGAGCAGCATACCTGCCCATCCACATCAGTACCTAAAGTTTTGACGCAGTGAACCTAGACAATCCATATGGTACTGTAATATCTGTATGTAGGAAAAAAGTTAAATTTCATCAATACTCTACACTATCCTCAGATATTCATTCAAAACAGATCATCTAAAATCCCAACTTAGAATAAGAATTTCATTTTCTTAATAATAGTAATTGGAAGGTGAATTTCCAAGAAGTCCTCTTTTTTAAAAAAAAATTAAAATATTTTTCTGGTAGGTTGTGGGGCTTTAAGTCAGGGCCTCAAACTAGTGCTCTATCAGTTTGAGACACATAAAAAAAAAGAATTTCTATAAAAAAACAATTCCTTAGGCAGCAAATTAAAAGCATTTAGTATGAATAGACAGAATATTAATACCAATCTATTATACACAAGATAAACTGATAAATAAGACTTTTATCAAAATAACATTGAAAGACTCAGGAATCCCTTGGGGAGACACACTTATTAGAATGAAATGTAGCCAGGTGCCATGGCTCATGTCTATAATCCTAGCTACTCAGGAGGCTGAGATTTGAGGATTAAATTTCAAACTGGGGTGTGGTGGGTCAGGGCACCCACACTGAGACTATGAGACTTATTTCTCTCTGATAAACCACCAATAAGGTGGAAATGGCAGAGAGCCATTGAGGCACAGTTTTCAGGCCTTGGGAGCTCCTATGGTAGAAAAAAATGAGCAAATAAAGGATAATAAAATATGCTTCAATATGTGAATGTAAAAACTATTATGGTATATATTGTACCACATCCAAGTTTTTGTTCAGTAAGAGTGAACTAGTAATGAATGTTACTATATGGATCTCAAAATAGAGTAGATTATAGAATCTAGACAAAATTAGTGATCTTTTACAATGCACAGTAATTCATAGCGATGTGAAATGAATTTCCTCATAAGAAAGATGTATAGGGCGGGATAGCAAGGAAAAATTACAAAAGGGCGTGGACAGCTGGGTGTCTATGGGTCACTCCTGTACTATAATCCTAGCCAATCAGGAGGCTGAGATCTGAGTCTCATAATTCAAAGCCAGCTTGGGCAGGAATGTCTGTGAAATTCTTATCTCCAATTAATCATAGAGAAGTCTGGAAGTGGTGCTGTGGCTGAAGTGATAGAGCACAGGCCTTGAGCAAAAGGAGCCCAGGGACAGTGTCCAGGCTCAGAGTTCAAGTTCCAGAACCAGCAAAACAAAACAAAGCAACAACAACAACAACAAAAAATACCCCAAAAGACATGACGAATCTTTCTCAGGATCATTAGCTTGATTATGGTAAGTAGATGTAATGGTTAAAATTCATCCACTAGTATACTTAAATTGGTGTAGTTTATATTCCTGTTTATTTATTGCCCGATAGCAAGATAGAACACATAATAAAGACAAACCTATAGCTAATCTAGGTAATGCAATTATTAGATAAATTTTGGTAAAAATCTCTCAACCCAGAAAATAGGTGACTTAATGGAACCATGAGGTTTGTATAGATAATTACTAGAATGCTATGCTTGGTTATATCTTTAGTAGTAAGTAGACACAGGAATCATTAAGTGGTCATTTTGGCAATTGATCTGAAGCTTATTTGAATTGTTCATTGATGATGGCAATGACGTTTTGATCTGATCTCTGCTTTACGTTGCAATGTCTGGGTGTTCTGTTTCAGAATATAGGTTTGGGGCAGGCTATATATCCTGAAATCCACATGTCCAGGAAGCCAGATAAAAATGCTCTGTACTAAGGGCAATATAGTGCAATATAGTTTTATGTCCAAGAATTTAAAATATAGATGAAATAAGACACTTTCAATATGAATATGAAGTTGCACAAGTTGATGCAAGAAGAAATTTCAAAAAAACATTTGAATAATCTTAGATAAATTACAGAAATTGAATCTGTTTTTTAAAAAATACTGTTAGGCAGAGATCAAAAGTTTTAGTGGCTCCTGGGAAAACATTCAGTTATTTAAAGGCAAAATAAAATAAATTTTGCATAAATTGTTTGAAAGAATAAAAAAGAAGTAGGACATTTTCCAACTCATTCTATGATACCAATATAAAGTTAGTAACAAAATTACAGGCCATTTTTAAATTGACTGAATGAGAAACTCCAAAACAAAATATTAGCAAGTCCAAGTATATAATATATGAATAGGAAAATATGCCAAGATTAACTTCAATTTATTTCTTTTTTTTTTTTTTGCCAGTCCTGGGCTTGAGCTCAGGGCCTGAGCACTGTCCTTGAACTTTCTCAAGGCTAGAGCTCTACCACTTGAGCCTCAGCACCACTTCTGGCTTTTCTATGTATGTGGTACCGAGGAATCGAACCCAGTTCTTCATGCATGCTAGGCAAGCACTTTAACCACTAGGCCAAACTCCCGGCCCCAACTTCAATTTATTTCAAGAAAACAATGTTAGCCTAACTTTAAAAAGCAAATAAATGCCTGCATTGAAAGAACACATGAGAAAAATCTTATGATCAGTTAGTACATTGAGAATATTAGAAAAAATCCAAAAGTTCTTAATAATAATAAAACAACTTTCTTAATCTATTAAAACTTATCTCAATATATATCAATATATACATCAATTATCACTTATGAGAAACAATTCTAAGACTTTCCTTCAGATTAGGGAACATTAACTCTGTTCTCTTTATTTTAGTCTTGTATTAGATAGCTGATCCAGCATAAAGGAGAAAAGAAAGAAAAGGCACAATAATTGAAAAGGAAGAAGTAAAGCTGCCGTCATTCACAAGTAACATAATTTTGTATGTTAAAAAAATTAAAAATAAAGACAACTTATTAATATTAATGAGAGAATGTGATAAAAATCCATTGAATTTTACATGTACTGTAATAAACCTTCACAGTTCATAAAGTTCTGAATGATAAATGTCTGTGTGGTTACTGTAAAGGAATATTGGGGTCAGATGCAGAAGATCTCTGAGGTTAAAGTTTCCTTGCATGTATTAATGAAGAACCATAAGCTGTCATATCTCAAGAAGATGCCATCAGACAATTAGAAATTAAAATGTGAAAACTAAGGCCATTTAAAACATCAGATGATCAATTACTTAACAGTAAATCAGAGGAAAGATTTAAGACATCCATGGAGAATACCTAAAAATATTATTTGAAAATTACATACACTGTGTCATGTTTTCTGGAGTGGCAGACTCCGCACTGTAAAGATATCAGTTCTCAGAAAATTCACCTGTGCATATTATACTATTCTAATAAAAATCATGACAGACTTTCCAAATGGAAATTGACAAGATTATTCTAAAACTTATATGGAAAGGTATCTAAGAATAACCAAAGCATTCATGAAAAAGTTGAAAGATTTATATGGTTTGATATACACAGTCATCATATTTATTATTATGCTTTTTAATGAAATAAAGGTGCTTATGTGATGTAGTGGAAAATAAATACCTTTTCAGTAAATGGTGCTTAGATACTGGATATCTGTAAGGAGAAAGCATGAATCATGATTCTACACAACACAATATACAAAAAATCAATTCTAGGTGCCTTGGGGATTTCAATGTGAAAGGAAAAACTTTTCAAAGGTAACATCACAGAATTCCTTATGACCCTCTAATGACTAGACAAAAAGTTAATTATTCTATTTAATTGTCAGCCTCTCAGCCAGAAACAAGCTCCAAAGTGTAGAACAAATGACAAAATACACTAGGTTTCTGACCATCTCCCAATATGGGCTCTTGCGTCTTGATTTTGCATGGTCAGTTAGGGAGTTCACTTCTTTTTTTTGTGAGTCCTGAGCTTGAGCTCAGGGCCTAAGCACTGTCCTTGGGCTTTCTCAAGGCTAGAGCTCTACCATTTGAGGCTCAGCACCACTTCCAGCTTTTTTCTATGTATGTGGTACTGAGGAATCGAACCTGAGTCTTCATGCATGGTAGGCAAGCACTCTACCACTACGCCAAACTCCCAGCCCCGAGAGTTCACTTTTTTAGCCATCTCTCTGTAACAGTATCAAAGATATTTGTGGGACTTTATGAAGACTAAAAATGTAAAAATTAGTAATAAATGCGGATATTTTGAGCGGTATTTGGTTTACTATATAATAAACATAAGACTAAAGCCATATACAACCTGTTAACAATCTAGAGAAAGGCCTTTATTTCCAAGTAACTAGTGAACACTGGAGCATTTTAAAGTCAAGTTTGTTTTTCCCCCCTTTTCACTTGGTTCAGAGTTTTCTTGGATCACTTTGACCTTGCTCATATTTTATATTTCACGCCAGACTGGAGGCACTGGCTACAGTGATAGCAAGGACTACAACTTCCATGCCAAAGTCTTATAGTATCTGAGTTAGGATTATGGGCTTTGGCGTTTATGCTTCTCTGAAATCCCACCCTTGATGCTTATCCACTGTCTGAACTGAGCTAGTTTTTTGAGTTTAGGAATAAGGACTAAATACTGGTGGTGTCTCTGAAATGCTTCATCTGATGTCCGGTCCAAAACAATTACTCAAAAATGGAATCTACTTTTTCACTTCTTTGTTTTTAGTGTGTCCTTTATTGCTAACAGAAAGGAATTAGTAGTGTTTGAAACAACAATGACTCAAAATTCAAACCGGCATCCACTTGGCCAGATTTTCCGAAGAGGTTTTCACATTTTATTAAATAGAATCTACAAGTTTTATGCAGTTCATTATTCTAAAGTGTCTCTAGTTTCCTATCCTTAGCTCTTGTTGCTTTTGCTCCAGCCCTGTGAGGTAAAGAAGAAGATTTGTGTGATTTGAGGACTTTTTACCAGCTTAGCAAGTCGTAGGTTGGACCTGAGTAAAAATGAATTTTCATTGTACAGAAATGATGAGTCCCATGATACTTCTGCACAACCCCTTTACTGTTTCAGAAGTCCAAGTTTCACTGTTTAAAAACATATGGCACAAATTATGCCATAGGCCATTGTGACTTATGAGTCAGGCCTTGCATTTCTCTCTAGTGCTGCATGTCAGTGGCTCCTTGTTTTACTTGTGGACAGTGACAGGTATTGAGGCAGTTGGAATCTTTTCTCTGTAGCTATTCCATGGATACTAGCTCACGCAGGTCCGCTGAATGTCCAATTATTGAGGAGTAGGGTATTTTTTTTTATTTACAAATGTGAAAACTTGCAGCCAGGCATATCTCTTTTATAATGCAGTGAACCTTCCAAACCTTTGTCTTAGTCTCTTGGAACCAAACAAATTACATGCCACAGTGTGCTGTATATCATGCCTAGAATGTTTATAACGTCTGGCAGAGTAGAGTTTGGGAATGGGCTTCTCTGGTGAGCTGGAGCAGATTGTGCTTTTGAGTGACAAGCTGCCATTTTTTTTGAGGTTTTGACTATTTGGGGTCCTTCACCTATCCATGCAAAACAACCTCAGCCTCAGAGATCTTTGGCATTTGACCCCAATATTTTTATACAGTAACCATACATACATTTATCACTCTGATTTTTATGAACAGTGAAGGTTTATTACACTATCCGCAAACCTCATTTAACCTTTTATCTTGAAGCAATATGTTAAAACACAGTTGTAAGAGTTTGTACAATCAAGTCCAGTTAGTCGACCACCCCCTCTGTGTTTCTTTTGGAATCCTTTGGCAGAATGCTCTGGTCAGTAGATATTCCCTGTACGTTGAGCAAATTCCCCTTCTGTCCTACAGGTATTCAAAGGCCCCGGAAACTTGGACTTTCAAAGGGAAAGATTCCTGAATTGATCAGCCACAAAGAAGAGTGATGAGGTCTTCTCTGGCGTACATCATTATCTCTTCTATTGTCAAACATTTTGCTCATCCTCTTCCCATTTTCCTATTCATACACCAGCCTATCGTATCTGAGCCACTTCAGGCCTGGAGACAGTTACTTTACCTACTATTCTGGCCCATGTGCAATTCTATTATTCTCCACTTTCTTCTTGTCTAAAAAGCAACATTGTAAGTATTATTACTACAATATCATTTGGACTATTTTCTGAACTGTGTATAAATATTGCTTTCTTTGTTTGCTTATCAGTTTCCTGAAGAGTGGAACTGAATACTGTAATTCTGAACTCTACTTACACCCAACTCCATGCTTAATGACTGCATAGTATAAGACCACATACATACATTTGGCAAAGTGTCATAAAAATAAGTATTTGTATCTGAAGAGAATAGTCCCTTAAAATGGGGAGTAATTTAAGATGAAGTAGAATTCCTGCCTTTGAAGTGCAGATGGGTCATGTAGTTCAATTGTGATTGTTTGGATTTGGTGTTTGGGAACAGCCGCCATCTTGTTTTGTAGCTACAGAGCCAAACTTTGAACCTTTGCTCTATCCCATTTCAGTGTCAGTTCCTGGCCTACCAAACCACTGAGCTGTCAGGAAGGATTTAAGTTCAAAACAGCTTTGTTGAATGACAACTCCTTTGTACTACCTAAAGATAACATACATATATATATATATATGTATTTACATATAAAAGGATTATATATATTTAAAGGAAAATCTGCATAGGTCAAGTTAACGAAGCACATGTGTCATTCTATTTTATCTCTATGGTACGTATCTCAAAATCATGTCAGGGAGCTGTTACTACGGCTGCTGTTGGTGTATTTTTTAAGTGTGTCACTAAGGTGCCCCAGTGAACCCAGTGCCAGCCAACAGTGAATCCCTTTTTATCTTTTGGGAGGAATGAAAGAAGCTGACTCTAATTACTGAATTACATTCTATAATGACAAGGTCATTTTATTTGGCTCATCTTTGTAATTTTGCACAACTAATTGTTCTCCTCTCTGTCCTTGATTCTTGTATGAGTTATCGAAACATTTCCACCATTTATGATCCTACACGGACTGTATTGTCGGTATGTGTCCTATCTTTCTGGTGGATTGGGGTCAGAAGCAAATGGGTGACATAAAACAGTGCTGCCAAACACTTAGAACACTTCAGAGACAATACTATGTATTCCAGAAAAGCGCATTTAGCATCAACATTTAATTTATGTGGTATTTATTTGCTAGATATTATGTTAGCCCTCACAACTGTAATATAGGGACTCTAATAATCTCCATTTACAGTCACACAAATATTCCATCTATTTTCCTAGGGCTGAAGTCTGTATGGAGCAGCAATCTAGTTCTGGAGTCTTTGCCTTTAGCCTCTAGGTTTTATGTTCCTTTTATTTCTTTTTCTTTTTCCTTTTTAAAAATTGTTATTGTGAAGGTGATGTATAGAGAAGTTGCAGTTACAGAAGTCAGGTAATGGGTATATTTCTTTTTGAGCGGTGTCACCCCTCCCTTTGTTTTATTCCCTCCCAATCGCTTTCCCTTATAGGTTGTTTAGTTGATTTTCAACATAGTGTCTAGTGAGTATCACTGCTGCATTAGTTCATCCTTGGTGCCAGCATTTCTCTGATCTCCCTCCTCAAATGGATAATCTTACATTCAAGAAAAAAGGTACAGAAACCCATATATATACATATATACATATATATACATACATACAAGTATATATATTGTTTAACACGTTCTAGCGGAGAATCTTTTCCTCAAAATGTCAAAGTGTTCTGTAATATGACTGCAAATATGGTGAAAAGATTACAATCACTATGTACAAAATAGAGAGAATGAAAAGGTTTGGAGGGCATTCTCTCTGTACAACATAGATCGGGGATTCTTTCTGCCCTTCACATCTAATTCTTGCTTGAGGAGACGGGAAGAACTTAGATTTTTGGTAGGATTGATAACGTTGCTGTTGTTTTTTTCCGAAGAACAAAATAATTGTTGAGGTGTTGGGTGCAGGACCATTCATTAGAAGAGCTTTCAGATAAGTTGGGTGGGTCTGAAAACAGAATTCTTGGTAATTCATATAACAAACATTTGTTAAGCAACAGCAATCTCAAAGTATGAAATTAGGGAATAGCAGAGAGTTGCTGTTTTTATTTCTTATTATTATCATTAAACTTTACCAATTTGGGCTTCATGGGGGGAAAATACAACATGAAAAACAATACAAATCTGAAATTTTCATATTCAATTAATGATATGCTCTCCCTGTACATCTATTGTTTTTTTTTTTCTCTCTCTCTCTCTCTCTTTCTCTTTATTTTATAAGAAAGTGAAACTAGAGAAATAGGAAGAAGAAGAAACAAAGGATTGGACCAATGCCAATAATTCTCACCCTTATCAGTTACAAGGGCCTAGGGCTTCTCATTCTCCCTGTCTGTGGATTCTGTGTGGGTACCCATGTTTGGCAAAACCTGAAGCTATTTTTTAATCCATAGGCAGCGTGAATTTGGCCAATGTACCAGCCCCCTAGGAATACTAAACGTACCCCATTTCATTTATAGGAAAGAAGCAAATGAAGACAGAGTGCTTTTGTGTAAACCATAAACTGCATTTAACAAGGCAAGAGGCTTGGGAATCCATGGTCAGACTGCTTGCTTTTTCTGGCACCTTGTTAAACATGGTTGAAAGTTTGAATGCTAGGGAGCAGCCCACTTTCCCTTTGTTCCTGGGAATGGCTCTAACTGACCTGGTAGACCTGGAAGATAGACTGGAATCATAGCTACTGGAGCTGGAAGATAGCAGGAAAGCTCAGTGGGTCTACCTTCAAGCAGAGCCCACCCACTCTGTGCTTGAGGGCCAGTCCCACAAAGAACGGGGCTTCTTCCAACACTGACTCCCAACATCAAATCACACCTATTACCAAGCCACTCTTTTATGTCTAAATTAAATCCTCCATCCTGCAGTTTAGTGCATCTCCTTTTGTTCTGCCCTGAATAAAGATGGAGAACAGCTGGTCAGCATTCCCTGTAGAATAACTCTTCAGACACTTGAAAGCTATTATTAAGTCCCTCACGGTCTTCTCTGGACAAATATTGAGGCTCTGTCTTCCCTCCTGTTCCTGCCACTTTCCTTTTTCTCTTTGGCTTTAGGTCCTTCTCCAGCTGCTTGTTTCCTGAGGACACCTGGAAATAGATTTGCATTTTGTCCCTAATGTTACTGTCACTATAATAAGGCAGGGTGAGAGATTTTTGTCTCTCTTTCAGTGCCATCATTTTCTGGTGGGCCGAAAATTATTCCAGGCTATTATCCATTGGTTGAGATCAACTGAAGAACTTCTCTCTGTCTTTAAGCAGTCTGAATCTATGGAGACTATGCTAGCAAAGTGTATGTGTATTTGCATGTGTGTGTGTGTTTGTGTGTGTGTTGCATATCAAAATGAGTGTAGTTTATCAGATATTTTGTATCCAACTGTTCTTTCCATCATTCAATGCATTTCCTCATTTTAAATATATTTCAAGACATTTCTTTCTGTCTTTATTATCTTAATCAGATGTTGTTTTTCTGAATTTGGGATGGAGAAGGATGCTATATACATAGGTCTCTGTGTGTGTTTGCTTACTAACTCTGGCTAATTGATAATGGCTGCCCAGAACTGATTGGTGAGAAAGGCTCTAAGGTTTTTTTTTGGGGGGGGGAGGAATAAGGCTGAGATGTGAGTTTTGTAGAATTAGCTGTAGTATTGTTGTCTAGTTATGTAATGCTTGAATAAGTGGATGAAAGTTTAAAGTAATAAATACTTGTTTTAACTTTGCCTCCACCTTTACTCACTTTTGTGTTTACCCAAATTAGTTCTTATTCCAAATACTTAGTTTCTCATTCTTTCTCAGGGATGCTTTTGGATCAAATATATTTTAAAATCCATTCGAAGCATTTAAAGTTTGCCACTCAGGATTTCCCCCTGCCTTTCCATCTCTCTAAATCATTCCTGTTGTGTGAATTCATCCTCCTGCTAGGTTTTCTAAATAGAGATTGCCAGTCTTGACTGGTATCTCCTTTCTCAAAACTCCATCTATAATTATATTTTGTTAGATGCAGCTTTTAATAGTTTGTATGTCTTATCAATTGTTCTGTGTTAGCCAGCTGGACTCCTCTCTTCAGAAAGACTCGGACTTCCATCAGAGAAGTGACCCTCCTTTTTTTTTTTAACCTGTTACTAATCTTTCCACTGCCATGATATTCTCAGAAAGAGGGCATCAAAGGTACTTCTTGTGTGACCTTCCAAATAACCAGTCTTGCAGCTTGTCGTAATGATTAAGATTTTGTTTTGTTTTGTTTGCTCAGTTTTGGGGATTGAAATCAGGGCCTGAGCATTATTCTCAGCTTTTTCACACAAGGCTACTGCTCTAACACTTTGAACCACATCACCACTTCTGGTTTTCTGGTGGTTAATTGAAAATGAGTCTTATGGAGTTTCCTGTCTGAGCTGGTTTTAAACTGCAATCCTCAGATTTGAGTAGCCTCCTTCCTGAGTAGTTAGGATTACAGGCATGAGCCACCAGTGCCAGGTCAAAATGATTAGATTAAAAAAATAATAACGACCAATCATTATGGCTTTGGATAGATGGGTTAAAATTTCATAATATTGACATTAGTAAAACATGTAGTTGTGGATCATCCATAGTTAATAAATGATTCTCTCTTGGGAAAAAATAAAAGTGATTTCATTTTGACAGAGCTCAACATTATTAATTACACAGACACTAATATGATATTGAGAAACAGCATGGAAAGGCATTGAAATACGATTTTATTTGACTTGCATAGAGGGTGATGAGATACTGAACACAAGATTTCTTTAGTCTGGCATCATGAACCTATTAAGAAATTACAATCAAAATTTAAAGCAGAAGAAATATTTTCGATCAATTCTTAATATATAATATTCAGTAGTACAGTCAGAGAAAACCAGAAAGGAACCTGTTGATTCTGGTGTGTCTGTCATGTTTTGATAGAGCATTCTTTAGCTGAGGAAGGTTTTGGAAACCCAGGAAAGACACCACAGGACCTCTGCATCGCTAGGCTTCGATTCCCTGTGTGTGTGTGATGGTTGAGCTTACTGAAAGTCACCTGACAGGCAAAGCAAACCTGTGCCACAGCATGGCATTTCTGAACCACAGCATAGTGGCTTAATTGATTTATACTTTCTTCTTTTCAAAAGACAGCAGAATGTCAAAGGTCTTTCTTTTGTGTAGTACTGGAAAACTGGTTGTCAAACAACCTCCACTCATTTAATAATTTATCCCATTTTGTAAAGGAAAGGCAGCTGACATGCAGTAAATCTACTCCATATTTAAATTACTGCATTGAACAATAATAAGGAGAATGAAAAATATAGTCCATTATTTAAAATTAAACATATATGAAACAGTTTTTTTTTCCAAATGATCACCAAAGGCAATAGTTTAAAGGCAGCACTGAAGCACTGAGTAGAATAAAATGCCTAACAGTGGTTTGAGAATGGCAGCGGAATTATTTATTCTATTTCTTCTATACATAAGGAATTGAGCTAAATGAACAATGTTTAAGCATGTCAGAATTTCATCAATTTTGCATGAGCATTCTCAAATATCCTGGTGGGGGTAATTGCTTGCAAATACATTTAAACTAATGATATGTTATATTCTTACTTGATATAAAACTATTAAAAGATACGTTATTGCATTTGACAATGCCATGCAGCTGGGTCAGATCTTAATGACAGATTTCTGCATTTGTGAATTAAGATACACGCTGCTGGAAGCAAATATTTTGTAAAAATACAAGCTATATACTATGTAAGTTTGATCATTTATCTAAAATTTCCATTTCTATTTTGTTGGATACTGCAAGAGTTAGGAGAGAAAAACTCAGTTCTTTTCCTAAAAGGTTAAAAAGAATCCAGAAATATGAATAAATCCCTCCCTTACTCCCCTTAGTAGGAGAAAGAAAACGTGTAAAAATCCACCATGTGGGTTTAAAGATCCACTTAGAGTGTGGTTTTGTAACCTAACAGGCAGGGGTGACAGACATGCTGCCTCAAACCAAGTGGAGAAACTGGTTCTTCACGCCTGTGAAGAAAGAATGTTTATTTTTGAGGGGAATTAAATTAGGCTGAAAGGATATATCAGAAAAAGAAAAATAATTCAAGAGAAAAAATGAAATAAGCACATATTTGAAAAATATTTTTTAGGAAAAGAATGTATAGCAATTAGATGCAAGGATTCTTCAGTCCTTTATATTTAGTGATACTTATTTATATACATAAACAATATATTTTAGTCCATTCTTGTTTTTTTTCCCTTAGGTCAGTATAGAGAGGTATCCCACTTGTATTAGCTTGGGTTAATTTGTCTGGTTCTGTGATCAAAGCCCCAGTGTGATTTCTTTTATTGACAATGGGCTAAAATGCATATTAATTTGTCTTCAGTGCCAGGATTCTTGAGACTCCAAGATAGATTGTGAATCAGGCATTAGTGCTTATATGTGATTATGGAACTTGGGGAGCTTGCCTGGCATCCCACTGGAAGTCAGATGGTGTTATGATTGCAAGGAAGTATTGATATACTTCCCTAATTGTTTCTTAGGACTTCAGATTCTATTTATGATGTCATTACAAAGCTATGCATTATCTGCATAATCGCCAAGGAAAAGACTCTCTCGTGAAGGGAAATGCATCCCACTGAGATAATGCCGCTAGCTACTGCTATACATTCAACGGCATATGTATGCTGTTGAAATAATAAGACAGCATGGAATAATGATGAATTCTTGTTCCCATCATGACAGAAAGCTTTCCCCAAATTATCACTATTACGGCCTTAATTGATCTATGCTCAGTGAAAGGATTTCAGCAGATGGATGACTTTGGGACTCAATCCTTACACTGCAGCTTTATTTCTGACAGTATCAGCATAAGAAAGGCTAGCTATGATTTGCAGAAGCTGAGAGTACCTCAGGTAAAATGGTCTTTGCTGCTTTGGAAGTGAACATGTGAATGTGTTCACTGGAGTATGAGCAGGTATGAGGATATGTACAAACACACACACACACACACACACACACACACACACACACACACCATTAGGTTGACACCTTCAGGCTAAAAAATAATGATATAATAAACTTACCTCTCAAGTTAGAGGACAATAATTTTTTCCAATGCACAGACTCTTTAAAGAGTGAAAAATATTATACATTAATGCCACTTTGCCTCTCTCTCTGACACACACACACACACACACACACACACACACACACACACACGACCCTTACCTTCACTTGGCAGCCTAGCAGGACTAGATCTTTTATGCTGTAAAGAATAGCACAATATCCCTTTCCTGCAAAGTTTTCAGTTACACAGTAATTCTGATACATGTTCTCTCCCTCTCTTTAAAAGGCACGTTTGCTCTGATTTTCAACACCATTGAAGATTATTACAACTTCACTTCATAATATACTGTAAATTTTATTATAAAGTACCAATTCCTTGGTTTCTAAGAACAATCTTAGGCAGAGAACCCTATACTTCTTACTCTCTCTGTAATGAAGAGTTGGCCTAATGAAGTTCTTTATGCAAATTTCCCAGTTATCAGGTAAAACC
Source organism: Megascapheus bottae (assembly GCF_031878675.1). Classification (NCBI taxonomy): domain Eukaryota; kingdom Metazoa; phylum Chordata; class Mammalia; order Rodentia; family Geomyidae; genus Megascapheus; species Megascapheus bottae. Next base: position 43,179,471 of record NC_143515.1, read on the forward strand.
TTCACATAGAAACTCTGTCACATGTTGTAAAATTTCTTTCTGTTATCAAATGCTAATGATGACTTAGAACACAGCCCACAGAGGATCTTTGAAATCCTTCATAAAAAAATGTGTATTCTACCCCAATATCAGAAGGGCCCTGGAAATTCCTCCACTCAGAAGACTCGGGTTTGTAATTAGCACGGTGCGGGCTTCTCTGCCCTCTGAAACCATAATGTTAATTACAAAAATTACACTGTGTTTAAAAGTGCAATTAAGAGACTCCACTGCACAAAGGGAATCTTGGAACCTCTTTTCACACTTTGAAGCCAGGTCATAATGTAACCCATAAAAAGGAGGCCAAGGCTCATTCCCTTTTAAAGGATTCAGAAGACCATAGAGGCGATCTCAGCCAGAATGAGCTCTACCGGGCTCTGCAGTGCTCTTAATGAATAATGTTCTACCTGGAGCAAGGGAACAGGCAAAAGGAGAAAATTAGCAGAAAAATGATGGCTGTTCTACACCCAGCTTGGCTGTTGCCAGTATCAACGCCCCACATGGGTCTAGTGTAGGCCAATTCTGGAAACATTAGCTTGGTCCTGGTGTCTATATGGCTCCCCAAACAAGACACACATCTAATGTGGGCAAAATGGTGAAACAGTCTTTGATGGGTTCTGACTTAGTTTTGTACATCATCCAGGGTGGAATATTATTAGGATCTACACACACACACACACACAATGCTAAGAAATAAACATTAACCCTCTACCCCAGACTTCTGGAAGGAAATTAAGGAGATTAATTATAGCATGAAACAAATCACTCTTTGCTGTTTTAATGATAGGACTGAGGCCACATAGTTGATGGTGAAGTATGCTAAGAGAGCAAAGCAGACTGTAGATTAGTGGACAAAACTAGGAGACAGATGATATGAGGTTTGAATTAGAGTTTCTGAACTGCAGCTGTGTGTGTACTGTTTAGTAATGGTGTGAATTCTTCTGACTTTGGTTCCTTTCATCAGGAGACTGAGAATAAGGTAGAACAAGATCAAATTATCTAGAATAACTAACTGGGAGGAAACCTGCTCAATATTTTGTAAAGTAGTCAGTATATGCAACTGAATTTTATTTCAAGTAAGTACTGGTAAACATAATGAGGATGTTGGTTATCTTTGTTTCCTTTCCTTATGATACTAGTTGTATCACATCCTTTAGTGCCTTTCTCAGTTTTCCAATTCAGCATCTCAGAAGTGAAGTAATTTGGAAATAGACTTCTTGTTGATATGGTTAAGATGAAGGTACGGGAGGGTGGAGTTAACCCAAGATGACAGGTGTACTTATGAAAAAGACAAATGTAGACATGGGCACAGTATGCACACTAACATGAAGGAGCAAGAAAAACTGTCTATAATCCAAAGAAACAATATAATGCCTTCCTAAATGCAGAAATAATGTTCTGGATGTCTTTCTTAGACTTCTAGCCTCTATATGTCTATGGCATTTGGCCATTTAAGGTTAGCTAGTGGCAGGAAATTAATATATACTGAAATGTGTCTGTTGGTTTTTTTCCTCTGAAAATCACTTTACTATTCTACTTACCTTTCAGACAAATATGTATTATAGCATATAGCCCTAGGTGTCATTCTCCATTTTCCTCAACAACAGCTTTGTTAAGACATTCTTTCCCAAAATGGCCCTTCTTATATGATTTTGGCATCTTGAAACCTACCATACTTTATCTTTTTGCATTTAATTTGTTCTTCTCTGGGCATACCCTGATGTACTGAATTTCTGGTATCACAGAAACATTTCACCTAGTTACTGAATCTCGATGTAACATATAATGTCTACGAAGTAGCAAAACAATTGCCCATTATTGTCTATCCCTCCCTATAATCCAACACCTTTTGGGCCATTCCAGATCAGTAAAAACCTGGGTGCAGTAGAATATTTCTGTAAGCCTAGCTATACTAGAAGTTTATGTAGGAAGACTGAGTAGGTCCAGGCTCTCTCAGGCATGAATAAGAACCTATTAGGAAATAATGAAAGCAAATATGTTGGAGCTGTGATTCTACACTAGTAGAGTGTCTGAGTGGCAAGTGCAAGAACCTGAGGTCAGACTACAATAGAAAACCTGATACCTCTCTCTCCAAATTTTGGTATTTTGATTTTTGCCCCCAGTACAATAAAAGGTAGAGAATGGAAACCTTGACATTTGCTAACATATCTTATGTTCTTGATTTCTAAAGAATTGTGGAATGGGGGTCTGGGAGTTTGGCCTAGTGGTAGAATGCAGGGTTCAATTCCTTGGTACCACGTACATAGAAAAAGCCAGTAAATGGTGCTATGGCTCAAGTGGTAGAGCTCTAGCCTTGACAAAGTCCAAGGACAGTACTCAGGCCAGAGTTCAAGTCCCGGGCCTGGCAAAAAAAAAAGAAAGGAATTGTGGAATAGAACCAGAATTGTGGAAGGGATGGATTAAGTCCCAGGCATAGGACAGACTGAGAAATGAATAGTTCAATTCTGTGATTCTGGAGAGATGCCCAGGCATAGGACAGACTGAGAGATGAATAGTTCAATTCTGTGATTCTGGAGAGAGGAGCAGTTCAGTATTGTTGTTCTGGAGAGAGTAAGTAATGTCAGGCCCGGTACTATTCTAGCATCTCAGGCAACAGTGACAGTTACTCTAGAAAGAGACATTTATTCAGAAGATGAAATATTCTTTAAAACCCAGGAAGGCATTTTAACAGCTTCTTCTTTTTATGACATTCTCTCTCTTTTTTTCACACACACCCACAAACACATATATACATTAATATTAAATCCTGAAGGATTTTCATTTTTTTTTTGTAAATTAGGGTGTTTTGTAGATTTTTCTTCTTACTTTATTTTGTTTGCTTTTATACATTTGGGAATCTGTAGAGATGCCTTTCTCGGGTGACCACAACATTGAAGTAAGCTGTTTCCTCGGTCATTTTCTTCCACAGTAGTTTTGACTCTGTCGCCTGTAAACCCCTGGCTATGTTGATCACAAGTGTTTTGTGCTCATCAGCTCCTATGAGTTCAGCACCCTGGTGTACTTCATTTAAATCCTTCCTTCCATGTACAGATAAGTTTCTTGGGAAGTCAAATCTGAAAATTCCCAACACTGCCCAATAATTATCCTTAGGTAGAAATATTTAAGGGAATAGGAATGGAAGCCAATTTAAGGATGGGAGTGAAATTCCTCCCCACAGCCCCCTCTTCCCCCCATCCCCACCCCCTAAAGCCCTGCAGAGTATGCTGCCCACTGGCCTGGGCTGTTTGGCCTACGTGTGTCTGGAAAAATCCACTTCCTCCTCCTTCATCTTCTACCTGCCCAACTCGTTACAGAACCAGACAGTTTACATATGTGATCCTTCCTATTTAGAAAATTAATGGTGTTTTCTGGCTCCAAATCACAGCTTGTGGTGCTCTGCAGGCGATGAAAAACTTGGCCAGCTTCAGCAGCAAGGCAGCCATTAGAAAATTAACCCTTGGTGACCAAGGAGCAAAGGTAGGCGAGCAGGGTCCTGGAGACGTGGCAGGCTGTAGCTTTCAGGTGTCGATACATATGTCAGCCATGTAGGAACAGCACACACGGGGCCCCCTGAGAGCGCCTAGCTAGCATGTTTGTGGTTGGCCACTGCAGAGAGGGCACGGACATAGCTCTTGGCAGCCAATGCAACCAATATGCCACGCTTTTTATTAGAGCTCAGGAGAAAGCCCAGAGCCCAGCTTTGGAATCCCAGCCATCAGTGTCTTGGCTCTACCTGATTAAAAGATGTGCTATTCATTGCCATGGCTGTCTGCTTCCTTTTCACACCCTCGTGCTGCGCCAGCCTCAGGAAATGGCTGACCTCACAAAGATGGAGTCCTAAAAGCCAGGGTGGAAGAAGACTTGGGAATGATGAATTCCATGTTAACTTAGCCTTCCTCTCCTTCTTTGCTTGCTGGGTTTTGTTTGTTTGTTTTTTCCATGTACATGGGAACTAGAAGGAGCTATTTTCATGTGTAAGTTTTGAATCTTCCTGCGTGTGTGTGTGTGTGTGTGTGTGTGTGTGTGTGTTCACAGAGGTACAAAGGACAGAGTAGAAGCCTTGAAAGTGTCAAGGTTGACTGTGGGAATTTGATTTCCTGGGTGTAGTATCCTTTGGCCTACTGTGCTGATGGTCTCATTTTCAGGCAAGACAGAGCCAGTACATCCTGAAGGTTCATCTCTAACCTGGAATATATCCCCCATGAATGGATAAATGCTTATTTCCCTGCTCTGCCACAGTGGAATTAGTATCACTAACCCCATACCCCCTCTCTCCACAATCCAATATATTGGGGCCCACTTTTCCGAATTTGCTTCTCAAATGATGAGTGGCAAGGAAGCTAGATTCTGAGCAGTCAAAGACCATGAATCCCACTGCTAAGGGGAGACACAGACAAGCCAGGAGTGCGGCTGCCTGAGGAACACTTGCAGGAGACTTCCTGTCTCTATCTCCTGTACACCTATTGTGCAAACTTGAAGTTGATTTTTATTTTTAGGTTCCCACTACAAGAAAACACAGCTGCTTATTTTCCCGCTTCTGAATGCTTGCTCCGTAGTATTCAGTGAAATCAGGCTATATTCATCTCTAGCATTGAATAACACCAGCTTTAATACAAACAGGGGTAAATAACAGTGGCACATTAATTACTCCTTTCTAGTTTACTCTGACAAAAACGTACTAAAATGAAGACTAATATAATTATAGATGATGCATTTTCAATTAGCCTTTGTTAATACTATTAATAAGATTAATAATATATACTAAAAATGTCAATATGCTTATCTAAATAATTTTTTTAAATCACCCTTTCAAGTCTCAGCATCAGACATTAAGGCACAGCATCTTAATTACATGTGCTTATCAACAAAGTTAAATGGATAACATCCCTCAAGTGTAGCAGAGACAGACAGATGTGAGCTTAATGGCTGCCTTGTGTGCTCACCTTCCCAGCCCTGGGTTTGCTTGTCTGTAACACATTACCAGTTATGGACAGACCACAGCCATCTCAATGCAGAACTTTGCAAAGTTCCCACAGAATGGAGGCTAGTCTTGAATCCATACACATATAAATGACCTCTTTCTGAACTGAATGATAAAATGTGCCTTTTTTTCCTTTTATAATTTTAATAATACGTACCACAATGGTGACTGGTGTTAATGTATAGAATTAATTGCCCCAGTGAGACATTTCTTCTGAGAAAGCAATAATAGCTGGATTCTCCTTGAGATGTGAAAACCCTCTGGTATACTAATAAAATGGAAAAAGGTTCACAAAATAATATCCTAAATAATTGAGTTCCTTGTACCAAACGACCCCTTGTCGTTTCTCTTAAGCAATCTAAAAAAATGTTGATTATTCCTTTGGACTTAATAAAATATAATTGAAAAAATATCAAGGAGGATAACAGAACAATTGCATCCAAATCCCCTTAATATTTTTAAAGGTGAAGTTCTTCACAGTTTCTCAGTATTAGGGAGAAAAAAAAGTTTTGTAAGTGAAAACCAATGTTTACTTGGTTGATAGCATCTATTGTTAATGATACTCAATGCCTGTATCTCCCTCCCTCTCCCCCCCCCCTCTCTCTCTTACTCTTATATATTTGATCACTAAAACTTTTCAATTGCTACAGTTTGTAAATCCACTGGCTCTTTCTTCCCTAGCCACTGTGCTATATCAATAATCAATGTCTTTTAAAGAGACTGTGTGTGTTGTGTGTGTGTGTGTGTGTGTGTGTGTGTGTTGGAAAGGGTGAGAGCAAGCAACTGCTCCTGCTGGATGGATGCTTTCATTCTTATAGCTTCTATGCCTGCTTGCCTTCTCCCCCTCCTCTCTCTCTCTCTCTCTCTCTCTCTCTCTCTCTCTCTCTCTCTCTCTCTCTCTCTCTCTCTCTCTCTCTCTCTCTCTCTCTGACATAAAAGCTTACTCAGACTGAAAAATCTACTCCTCTGTTGTTTTTCTTTCCTACTCATTTTAACTCATTTATTTACTTATGCATATGCTATGAAACACCAGGAAAACACAGAAGCTAGAAATGCATCAATTTTACATAAAGAAGAGCTTAGCTGAGTATTGGGAGAAATGCAGAGGGGACAGTGGACAGAGCAAGGGATGGCAGAGCAACAGAATGCTGAAGATAGTTGTCCCAGCTACGAGATAAAAGCTACATTACATGAAATTAATGGAGGCTGTCTGCGACATACATGAATCACTGTTTCAACACTAAGAAACCAGCACAAAAGAATAAAGAAATCTGAGTACTAACTACATCTTCAAAGGTCTCCTATTTACCCAGCTATACTGGGTACTGACACAAGTGGGGGGAAATATAAGAAAAAAGCACTGCTGTGATCGAATGAATGCGACCATATGAGCTATATTGGAGCCGTATGCATCCTATTTAGCTGATATCAAACACAGTTTAATGAAAGTTAAATAGTTTCTGAGGAGTGCATGAGCTGGAACAGATTAGATTCCACCGAGGGGTCTCTCAGCATATTGTTGCTCACATGTATTCCCTGCTCAGGGCTGCTACAATTCCAGCACTCCATTAGCAATACACAAAAGACTTATGCAGATAGCAGGCATAAGCTCCTACCGCCATGTTGGGAAATAAACACACACACCACACACGCACACACACACACACACACACAGACACAGACACGTACAGATGTACACACTCACAGATGAAGGTTTTGTTCAGTGTGTTCATCTCTAAATAGATCTCTGTAATTCAAAACTGATAAGAGCATTTGTAGAAAGAAGTAGCTGCTGCATACATATGTGTATATATATATATATATCATTTTTAAGACAGAAATAATGTAACCTGCCTCCCATAAAAAATACTCCATTGGGCACATAATGAGAATTTGATCTGGCAGAGAATATTGGTTTGACAAATGGGGTGCCCTTTTGATCTGCAAGCTCCCACTGGCCTGAAGGGGCCACAGCTTCCCTATCACCACACAGCGAAGTTACAGGGGTTTGCAGTTCTGCAAGTCCTATCACATAGCATTTCTGTAGCAGTGTCTTATTTTAAAAAATGTACAAATCCTTCCAGAAATATTGCTGAACAGCCTGTCCATCTCTTCACATGGCTGTCTCAGAAAATGACATGAAGTGTAATTAATAATTTTATTACTTGGCAAAGATATTTTTTCACTCTCCACAATTAAGTTGTCTATGTGTTTTTTTTTCCCTTAATGTTCCTTCTGTCCAAGTACCCTCTGCTCTGTCTTCATCCAGCTGACTTTTTCTGGACAGAGAGTAGTGTTTTAATTTAAATGAACAGGATGTCTTTCTGTCAGAAGTGGCTGAAATGGCTGAATAGTATTATTCGCTTCTTTCAGATGAAGAGATGGAGAAATCCCTACCAACCTGAACCCATGCACATTTTTACTTTCGCACAATTGCAGTTCAACTTTCTTGAACATTTTTTCTGTGCCTGACATTTTCTCTATGGTAGGCTGGATTACAACAGAGGACCTACACAGACTCTCTCCTATCTTGAAACTCTGTAAGAGACTCAAGTTTACTACAGAGCTATTCTGGGAACAGTTTTAACATGTCCTCTACCCCCAGGGAATATTTGCTTTGTGAATGTCTGTAGGCAATTACCTTTGACTGTTGCAACTGGGAAGGCATTTAGTTGTTGGAGACCAGGGTTGTAGTTAACCAGCCTAAAATGCACAGAACCAGCCCCTACAACAAAGCACTGTCTAATGTGGAGTTCTAGAAAGACATTTGTCTCCTGGGAAGGAAACAGAGAAACTCTGGGTAAACCCTGAACACTGGTGTATCTATATACCCTTTTCTTATTTACAATGAGGTCTGAACCTTTTGTGGTATTGCCACATGTAGTAGCCCTAAGGATTGTGTTAAGCTCTCGTGGCATCTGGTAATAGACTTTTAAAAACATTTCACCAAAACTAAATAAATAGCTGTGCACCATGACTCATGCCTGTAATTCTAACTACTTAGGAGGTTAATATCTATGAATCATGCATTGAAGCCCGCCCTGGCTGGAAAGCCTGTGAGACTCTTATCTACAATAAACTACCCCCAAATTTGGAAATGGAGCTCTGGCCAAGTGGTAGAATACTAGCCTTGAGCAAAAGAAGCTCAGGGACAGACCCCAGGACAGACTAGCCAAAAAAAAAGTAAAAATAAAAATAAATAGATTTGTAATAAGGTGCAATGATCCAAGTTTGGGGAACTCTTTTTAGATTCTTTGGTGTGTTTTTTAAAACTCAGTCAAGGAAGGAAAACATGAATGGAGCCACACATTTACCTCATATTCTTTCTTAGCTATTAGAAGACTTTCTCACCAATGTTACTCAAATCTTTCTAGAAAGGATGAAGTATGCCCCATGTTCTTTTATTGTTGTTTTTAGAAGTGGAAATGACTGCAGATTGGAGAGCTGAGTGTCTTTAGGATTGCCTGTCAGGCATACTGAGAGAATCTGCTGTACCTTACCTCCGTGCTCAGATAGAAAATTCATGAAGAATCAGAGTACATGTTGAAGTTGTCATCTAGTCAAGAAAGATTTCTTCATGATTCCTGCTGTCCCTTGTCACCACATTACATCATGGCATTCCTTGTGACATTCTGTTAAAGACTGGTATCGCACTGAAAAGTTGCTTCTGTCTGGTGGTGGCAAGATGGGGTGGTGGTGTGCTGTTTGGTAATATCCACCAGCCCAGAAAACCCAGAAAAAATTGATGAGCATGTCTTTCACTTCTGCTTAGATGTGTGCTCCTCTGATAATTGGGAATATAACATCACTGTGGCTTAGAAGCTGAAGCATAATTTATAATGAACTGATAGCAAAGTTTATCTACTATGACTAATACTCATAATGTAGGAAGCGTAATGTCAGTCATAATAAGAAGGGACTAATTAGAGTGGAAAACAATATCTCTCCTTAAGAAACCTTAGCTTATGAGAAAATAAAGACATACAGTTGGCACATCATGGGCTAATTCATTTAGTATAGTGAATCCAGGTATGGGAATGATTGATTGACCTAGAGAATCATTCCTGTGGAAATAATTGATGGAGGATCACACTCAGATTGCCTTTACCTGGGTCATGAGGCACTTTGCAATGGTACTAGGATGTTATTGCATAAAATATCCCAAAGCAATTATTTCCCAGGAACGAATTCTTTACATGTTCTTAAATCTAAGTATTGTCTGGCCTGATTGCTGAGTAAGGAGAGAATACTGGCTGCTACAGGGATGGCAAAGGCATATTTTTGATAAAGAATATTGTCAATGCAATGTGACTCTGTTTCTGCTGATTGGCAAGGTTTGGGGGAATATTTTGGAGAGAGTTGTAACAGTGTGCTGTGAGAATTTCAGGATTTCAAGAATCTTGCAACAGTTTCTCTTTAACCTGCAGGTGGCATTAGTAGTAAAAATGTATTTCCTATCATTCTTGGAGAAAAAAAAAATTTCAGCAGTGAAGTGAGGGAAACAGTAAAGGGCTTCACAGCATGACTCAATTAGAGAAGCAAGCCCGATTCATTGCAGATGGCTTTTTGCTATGTTTAATAATCCAGGGAACTCAATGATCCAAATCCAGAAATAGTAAACTACAATCCTTATAGGAATTGAAAAATCTGGGGAAGTTTTTTTTTTCTTCTTCTTTCTCTTGAGCTTGGAATACAAACATACGTCTACAGGCACACGCGCACACATGTCTTTGTGAATCTATCTCCATGTGGGAGGCCAAGAATCTGAGCACTGGGAGCAAACTTGGTTCTTTACTTACAGAGCGAGAATTGAAACTCAACAAAGTGTGATGGCAATTCTGTGAAACCCACTCCCTAAGAATCTCTCACTGCTGGTCCCTCCAGCTAGCCCAGAAAGACTATGCCTTGCTAAGGGAGCAGTGCCCACAGACCCAGGAAAGACTGTTCACTTGTCATGGTGTCCCTCTGACTTACAAACTGCACTGGCCAAGCAAACCCTTGCCCTGGTTCTTTGTGAAGTACCTGGATCAGAGCCAAATTGGTAAAAATCTGTCTTTCCAAACTCTCCCAGGAGCTGTTTATCCAAGTATCAAAACAAAAGTTAAAAGAATATTCTTTTAGAAACCCCCAAGCCTTAAAGAGACCACAGACTCTGGAAAACACAGAAAATGCATGTTCTTCCTTAACTAGAGCTGGATAATGATGAGCGCTAAGGTGTTAACTAGGGTGCCCAGTAGATGGCATAAAGCAAACTCTGAGCATTCCTTAGGGAAAATGAGACCTTCTAGCAGAAAGAGACCACAAGCAGTGATTGGAGGTTTTATAAACACAAAATTCATACTGATGAGTGAAGATCCTTTATTGAAGAACTTCAATAATAAAGTTAGGGGTTATTCTGAAATGGACATTGTCCTCTTTAATGGCTCTGACGTTTAAATGACTTTTTCTTTATGGCTCTGTTTCTTGTCTGATGGACTTTTGAAAATTTTATTGACTTCTAAAAGACCTAACCAAATGCTAGAACTATATCTCTGAATGTTTCTCAAACTTTGTTTGTTTGTTTGTTTGTTTATTTATTTTTGTGGGTCATGGGGCTTGAACTTGGCCTGGGCACTGCCCCTGAGCTCTTCAGCTCAAGGCTAACTCCCTACCCTGGATCCAAGCCTCACTTACCATTTTCTAGAGGTTAATTGGAGGTAAAGTCTCAGTTTTATTTTTTTTTTTTGTGCCCAGGCTGGCGCTGAACCTTGATCCTCAGATCTCAGCCTCCTGAATAGCTAGGATTATAGGCGTGAGCCACCACTCACAGCAAGTTTCGTTTATTTTTTATTTCACAAACTTAACTGAAGGCCTCTAGTTTATCCAATAAACACTGATATAACTTGAAGAGATCTATGAATGAATCCATTGAGTCATGATTCTTTTTTTTTTTTTTGAGGCTGGAAATTCTAGCTTATATGTCCTGTTTTCTTCTCAGGATCCACTTCCCAGCATCATTGTTGCTCTGGCTCCAGGCCTGCTGGGTGTGTGGAAGCACAACTACCACACAGCCAGCATTGGTGAGAGTTCCTTCAAGACATCAATTTCTTCTGTAGGAGGGTGCCACTTTTACTCTTTCATTGCATCCTCACTGCATACAGCTATGCCTTTCATGTCTTTGGACTTGGAAGTTCCCTGCAGCACCTGATACCTGGGAGTCCAGAGATACCCCAATTTGCCCAGCTGGTTGGTGGGAAAATGAAGCACAAGTCCTGCCTTGCTGTTGGACTTACTCACATTATAGGGTTCCAGGGCATTCAAGCAATATTATCTATGCCCAATGACTTAAGGAATATTTAATAAGATGCTTCTGTACTTCTGATCTCAGAACTTGAAGGCAAGTGTAAAGGAGCTAGGTTAGGATTCAGAGATAGAGTACAATTCAATACCAAGTGGGCGGTACATAACTATCATATCTTCTAGGATGAGGTCAGTTCTTCTGGAGAAATCTGGAGGAAATACTAGGTGATCTCTTACTCTAGTGCCCTGTTTCGTCTTCTCACTAGGTCTTGCTGAGAATATGGTTTCCCCTGAATACTTCTGTCTGGTTTTCTTTAGCTTCAGATCTTGGGTATTTTTAATAGAAGTCTTCTAGGCCCCTTATTCAAATGAAAACATTAGCTGAACTGAAATAAGAAGTGGTCTGACTTTCTTTTCTTTGTGAAAAAAATTCTTTATAAATTTTTTTTCCTGCAAATCAAAACAATTCTGAAATTCCCCTTCACTCCAGTTAGAATGGCCACATTCAAGAAGTCTAATAACAACAAATGCTGGCTGGGATGTGGCCAGCGGGGATCACTGCTACACTGTTGGTAGGAGTGTCAACTCATTCAACCACTATGGAAAGCAGTATGGCAGTTCCTCAAAAGAACTCCCCTAAGACCGAGTAATTCCACTCCCTGGCATTTACCCAATCATCCAGAAACCAGGGCATACTAAAACCACTAGCACAATGATGTTCATATCAGCACTATTTACCATAGAAAAGATATGGAAGTAACCCAGATGCCCCTCAGTAGATGATTGCATCAAGAAGATGTCGTACTTATACACAGTGGAATTCTATGCTGCCATCAGCAAGAATGACGTCACTCATTTTTAAGGAAATAGAAAGAGTTGAAGAAAATCATATTAAGTGAAGTAAGCCAGACCCAAATGAACATAGCCTTAATGGTTTCCTTCATTTGTAATAATTAGTACACACCTAGGACTCTCCTAGTAGAGGATTACAATAGCTCAAACCCTAGACACATAAGGCCATATAGGATGAGGCCAAATTAATGGACCTCAAGGACATGGAAATAAGAGCTTAGTTATGAGTGATTGTTGTTCTTAAAGTACTGTGTTTTTTTTCTCTTCTCTTTTGTTGCTCTTTGGTTAATCTCGTATTGTTACAGTATCTGACTTTGTGACATTTATTTGTTTATTTGTAATAGGAAAGGGTGGGGAGGGAAGAGGGGAGGGGTTGGGGCAGGGAAATGGGGACAAAAGCATGAGAAGGGGTATCAATGTGTGAGAAGTAATTCACCTTCTATCTGGCAAGTATAATTGTAACCTCTATACATATAAATTAAAAAATTTAAAAAAAGATTTCTTCTTACTCCTCTGGCAAGTGATTATTTGTGAAGTCTCACACAATGCAATGGCCTGAATAAGTGCATCTACCCAATTCAAATGCTGAAACCACAGTGTTTAGAGATGAGGTGTTTAGGGGAGGCGGTTAGGTAGTGAAGACAGAGCTTTTTTAATGGGTGTAGTGTCCTTACTGGAAGACATGGAGCTTGTTTCCTTTTTCATGTTAAGACACAGCAAGGTATTCTGCAAAGTAGGAAAGGGCTAAGCTTAGATATCACAGCTTCCAGAATTGTGGGAAATAAATTTCTGTTAATAGTCCACATAATATTTTTTATTTTATTGTTGGAATAATGGATAGAGGGGTTACAGTTACATTCATCAGGTTGTAGGTGCAGTACTTCTTTTATATTGATACCTCTTCTCATATTTTTGTCCCTGTTTCCTTCCCCCAGGCCCTCCCAATCATCTTGTTTCCCCTCTTCCTTCCTATTTCAAATAAATCAATAAACATATATTCAATATATCAAGTAAAGTTAGATACTATAACAACATGAGATTAACCACAAGGGCAACAAGAGAAGAGAAATAACGTAGTATATTAAGAACAACAATCACACAAGATAAACATCTTGCTTCCATACCCTAGAGTTTATTTCATTTAGTTTCATCCTATATGACCTTTTGTACTTAGGTTTTGAACTATTGTAATCCTCTGCTAAGAGAGCCCTAGATGTGTACTAATTATCAGAAATAAGGGAGACCACAGAATCTATTTTCCTTTGGGTCTGGCTTACTTCACTTAATATGATTTTTTCCAAGTCTTTCCATTTCCTTAAAAATGGGGCGAGCCCATTCTTTCTGATGACAGCATAGAATTCCATTGTGTATAAGTACCATATCTTCTTGGTCCATTCATCTACTAAGGGGTATCTGGGTTGGTTCCATATCTTTGCTATGGTAAATAGTGCTGCAATGAACATGGTTGTGCTAGTGGATTTAGTATGTCCTTGTTTCTGGATGATTGTGTAAATGCCAAGGAGTGGAATTGATGGGTCATAGGAGAGCTCTATGTTTAGTCTTTTGAGGAATCGCCATACTGCTTTCTGTAGTGGTTGATTGAGTTGACACTCCCACCAACAGTGTAGTAGTGATTCTTCCTGGCCACATCCTAGGCAGAATCTGTTGCTATTAGACTTCTTGAACATGACCATTCTAACTGGAGTGAGGTGGAATCTCAGAGTTGTTTTTATTTGCATTTCTTTTATAGTCCATGGAATTTATCACCACTCAGCAAAGACACATGATTATAAAATGTCTCATGACTAGTTCTATAGTTGACAGATATTCACATGGAACCAAGATAATCTTGGAAATCTGGACACAATTACCTCTTCTTGCGTGCAGGCAATATTGACCTTACAGACCTTTGTTTGACATTTTTTGCCTGTCAGGATTCTATCTCCTTTACATTTTGGAGCACATAGGATCTACATGCTGGTTGATGAGGATGCTGCAAGTTAACTGTGTGATCATGATCATCCCTACTTTGGCTGTACTCTCTTCTTGGTCCTAGAAACTCAGTTTTCCCTGGGACAAATGCTCTATAGGTTCAAACTCAGATGTTTTTCAAGTTTTACTATACATGTCTCATTCTCATTAAATTCCTTTCAATGATTACTTAAAGATCTATATGAAATAAATCCAGGTCTTGATTTTATGATTATTCAAATTTTTGCCTCCCATCTCTGACCATTAGGAAAAGTTAAAGCTACCAACCCTGATAATTTCTTGCATATGTTTAGGATCTCTATTTTTTTCTTCTGCATACTTGTTTTCACTTCTACTTTGCAACTATACAGTGGACTAGCTCCCAACAGCATGTATCAGTTCCTTTAAGAAAGACACATACATACATACACATATATAGAGCTTCAAGTCTATATTCCTCAATCTAATTACTTTTAATTTCTATTCTCAGAACAATTCAAAAGAACCTTCATGAATCCAGAATACTGGACATGTCAGATTTTGGAGGCAGCCATCCAACTACTGATGAAGACCAGGTATGAAGGAATGAGGCTAAGAGAGGGGAAACTACATATGTAAGGATTTATAGCTTAACTGGTATCTATCTCAAATTTTGTATCTCGCAAACAAGAATCATCACTACCATTGTATGCAGTTAACAATGTCATCAAAATGAAAGAAATATTCCCCAAACAGGTAAGACAGTATAAAGTAGAATGATGGTGAGAGCCTTATTTACTGTTATGTAAAACTGGATTATCTGCAAGAAACTCAGTAATATCAGGAGTTTCACTTGCTACAAAATACCTGCATTTATCTGGGTGTGGTGGCTCACACTGGTAATCCTGGCTACTCTGCAGGCTGAGATCTGAGGATCAAGGTTCAAAGCCAGTCCAGGTACAAAAGGACCAATTAACCTCTAGAAAACGGGAAGTGGGGCTTAGCTCAGAGATAGCACAGTAGCCTTGAGCTGAAGAGCTCACAGACAGCACCTAGGCCAAGTTCAAGCCCCCTGACCCACAAAAAAAACAACAACAATCCCCCCCCCTGCATTTGTGAAGGCCTACAAGGTCTATCGATAGGGGTAAATTAGAATTTGTCTCATTCAATGTAAAAATTCTCCTTCATCTATGCATTTGGCAGAGCAAACCCGAGTGGAGATGGATGTGGTTGAGGATGGCTGTTTCAGGAAAAGTAGTTTGCATGTGAGGCCATCCATGACAAAGAGTCTTGTAAAAACTAGTACATATGGGAATGAGGAGGATAGCCCAGTGGTAGAGTGCTTGCCTAGCATGCATGAAGCCTTGGGTTTGAGTCCTCAGTACCACATACACAGAAAAAGCTGAAAATGGTGTTGTGGCTCAAGTGGTAGAGCACTAGCCATGAGCAAGACATATCTTAGTGCCCAGGCTCTGAATTCAAGCCCCAGGACTGGCAAAAAAAAAAAAAAAAAGATAAAAAGGTAGTACAGAACAAAAGAAGGCAGAAAGTGGTTGGATTCTGAGATGTGTTTCCTCTGCAATTCTATTTCCTCCTTTTCAGCTACAGAGCTGAAAACAAACTTCAAACAAAAAAGATGGGGGGAGGGTTCATATTAAGCCTTGTTATGATGGACTAGAGACCCATTTGTTTTGACTTAGGTGTTCATGTTTCTAAATTCCTGCCCCTTTACAAACACATTTATTCTAACCATATTGCAACAGATCTGCACGGCTAGCCAATTCCCTTGAATTCTTAATTCTTGTTAACAACTCTGGCAATTAACCAATTACTCCTACCACTGAAGGGCTCAGGGAGGAAGGGAGGGATGATTTATAGCAGCCCAGCGACTGTGCTTGTTGACTTGAACTCAATTGCTGGGGTAGTTCATTTAGAGAATGGACGGGCAGGTGAGTAGCCTACAGGTTGGAGCTGATCAAAAGACTACAACAGGTGACAGGGGAAATGTCGTTTCCTCTGGCTCTGTTGTGCTATCTGGTGCTTGCTTCCTCAACCTGTTCTCAGAGCTCACAAGAAGCCCTGATGCTACCAGGGCTTCAGCTGTAGAGCAGTCAGGTAATCCGGAGTGATGGCTTTCCAGCATGGTAGCACCTGCGTTTAAAGACCCTTACAGTGTCTCACCTATGAGGGCAGGAAGCTGCTCTCCGTGAATGGTGGGTCATTTAGAGTCTTTTCAGTTTCATTTCAGGAATGATCTTGGGTGGCAGCTTATTCTACTGCTGGACAAATGTACTTGTTAGAAAGTCACCTTTAAAAATGAAAATCTGCTCATTTGTAACTAAGAACCATTGATCTTATTTTGACCTGTAAAGGAGTGCAGAGTAACTCTACACTGGTCATTGGATAACGTGGCTTTCATTGTATACAAAGAGCAGATTTCCCATCTCTATCCTCTTCTTCGCCAGAGCGCTCTTAACCCTTGTTTTCTTATCCCAGCATCTCCTAAAGCTATCTTTTTTTATTTTTATTTTTTTTGTTACCTCTCAAGGCATCATTAATTGTGGTACCAACATTTCTAAGGTAATCTCCCCAACTGCAGGCCATTGTTCCTATTTTATAGCCCCACATTATCTTCAGTCCTGGGAACAATCATAGATTCTGAAGGACTCATTCAGGTAAAGTCAATAAAATGTCCGGCAGCACTCCGATGACATTTGCTAGTCCTTCCCTGAAATAACTTTAGATTTATCTTCTCTGTTTCAAGAACTATGTGGCATGGCTTGAACTTTTGATGTGCTCTTTAGGCGAATCTACATTTATGAAGTTAATAAAATGATAGGCACTAGTAAAGGCAATAATTGAGCCAACGGAAGTGAGCAATGGTGTCAGCTGCAGGGAGAGCGGGCAGGTCACCGAGGGAAGATAAAGGGCAGCAGGGAAGAAAGCTCTTTGGTAGTCGACATAGTGTCATCCCCAAAGGGTAAAACTACCCAGATGTGTGGGCACACAGTGTGTCTATGATAAGAATTGAGGGGTGTTCAATGTATGTACCCCAAGGTTCCCCAACACTCTTCCCATCACCAGCATTCCCCCGTGTGGTTACTCTGTTGGCTTAGAGCCACCATAAAAATGCAAATGCTCTCTGGGAGAATAAAATATGAAGCCATTACCCACCAACGACATCTTAGTTATTCTTGATCAAATTGGAACTCTCTGAACACCGAGCAGACTCCTGAAGAAATAGGTTACAAACGGACACATTATAATTGAAAGAAGATAACGAGTGCTATAAGTGGATGAAATTCTGAAATGTTGCGGGGCTAAGGAGTAAAGGAGGATGGAGAGCTAACTTTGGTGGACAGCCAGCTGCTTAGAGCAGTAAATTCCTCAGTGGAGGTCCGTGGAACCCTCATCCAGCAACGTGGACACTGGAAAGTGGAGAAATGCAGAGGGGTGGTAAAAAGTAACTAGAACAGGACGTTAATGACCCTCTGAGGTTGAAACACTGTCAAAGGAGGTCCCGAGGAAATATGTAGGAAGCTTGATCTCAGAAACTATGAACTGGCTGGCTAAGTAAGATACCCTAGTTCTTTTATTTTTAATCTTAATCCCTCACTTCTGAATTGATCAAATTAAATTACTTCAGAACTATAAACTCTGAGGAGTAATTCATTTGGTTACTTGATTTTTTTTTCCAGTTCATTTTATTCTATTTTATTTCCCCAATTTTATTCTTGGGAGTTAGCGATCAGAAAGCAGATTATAGACTGAAGATAAGAGGTAAAAGAATAATTGTTGTATTCTTTATACTTACCTTCAAGAACTCTCTAATTCCCAATGACAGGAACCAACTTAAGGTAACTAAGGTAACAAGATAAAGTATGTTGCAGTGGTGAATTCTTTATTCCATGTTGCTATCGTGATCTTGTTTAATCTTACTTTACTTCTTCTCATGAACCCTATTTTCAAATGCACTAGCATTGGCCTCAAGGATTCAAATATGTGAATATTTGAGTGGAGACAATTTAGTCTACAACATAGAACAATGTAAATTTCACTTACAAGATGGACCCAGCCAAGCAATCCTGTTATAAATGTTTGTTTCCTTTTTAAGTCAAGTATAAATGAAGGAGTTTGAAACCACCTGCAACATTTCTTTCTCAAGTTTAAAATAACCTGCCTGATACCCTTTTATGCAGGAGTTGGTCATATTATTGGTAATAATAGTAGTAACAGTAGTATCTTTTGGCTTTAATTTACATTTTTAATTTTTTAAATTCCCTTAAGTAGTTGTACAAAGGAATTGTCATTCAAGAAAGCAGTACGTGGATACAAGGCACCTTGATCTGTGTCACCCCTTTAACATTCTCACCCACTCTTTCCAATTTACCCTTTTCCTCACCTTAAAAAAATAGAGTCGGTTATACATTGCATTTTTGTTTTACTGGATTCTGTCCTCACCTTTCTTCTCTTGCTTATGTTATTTTGACAGTGTCATCATCTAAGAGCTAAGTTTACAAACACGTGTGTAAGAAGACAGCAAACTTACAAGTAAACGTGAATTCTAGTGAAATATTCTTGTGGCTATTTTCCATAAGAGAAAATACTTATAATTAGACCCTGAAAGTCAGCATTGCTAGTCGATGACAGTTCATTCCAGAAGGCCTGTTTGAATTAAGATGGAATCCATTCCTGTTCACAAGAAGAACAGTCTGGTAGATATCATTATTTAATATGAATAAATGAGGTTTGGGAAGGAGAAATGAAAGAATCTTTTAGAAAGTAGCTAGGCATGGTGGCACACACCTATCATCCCAACACTTGGGAAGTCTGGGATGAGTTTGAGACCAATCTTTGCTACATAGGTAAACCTGAAGTGTAGAACAAGATCCTGACTTAAAAGGAAAAATTAATGAGATTTGAGGAATGCTGTTTTTTGTTTTGTTTTGTTTTGTTTTGTTTTGTGGGTCATGAAGCTTGAACTCTAGGCCTGGGCACTATCCCTGACCTCTTCAACTCAAGCCTACCACCCTACCTCTGGAGCCACAATCTCACTTCCCCTTTTCTGGTGATTAATTGGAAATAAGAGTCTTAAGGTCTTCAGTACTCAGGGTGGTTTTGAATTGTGATCCTCATTTCTCAGCCTCCTAAGTAGCTAGGATTACAGGCATGAGTTACTGTGCCCAGCCATTTTTTTGTTTGTTTTTGTTTTTGCTTGTTGAGGGTGTGCTTATTTATAATCCCACAGTCTGGCATGATGGGAAGTGGGAAATGGACAGAGCAAGAGAAAGAGAATGAAAGCAACGTACAAGCAGTATAATTTAGAACACTTTCTTCTTTAGAACTATAGTTTGGAAAGTAAGATATGTCTGATGAATTTGCCAGTCTTATCACTAGGTTTGTAGGAAAAGGAAAGGACTTTCTTAGACACACATTCCAATCTATGTACCACACCCTTGCAAAGATATCAAGGATGTGCACATAGGTCCTGAATAAATTCTGAAGCAATTTCAGCCCCAGATTTCTGTTAAGGCATTTAGCAAGTAATTAGTTATCCATTCATTCATTAACAGAATACTTTTTAATTAAAGAATTTATTAACATTGATATTTACATCGTATCTCAAATGACGTATTTAACAAACAAGTATTCAAGAGGGGAATCTACATAGATTAATATGTATCTATGACATACAAACCCTCAGCCTAATTTTAATTATGTTCTAAAATCTAAGTGCCAGTGATTGGCACTTACAGTCCGAAATTTTTATGTCTATGTAGTTGTGTTTATATTTCCAATACCTTGTCCATAGCATTGGGTACACCAATATTGAGTCCTCACTCTTGTACTGTTTGGATCTAATAGCCACATATTAAGGAGACCATGTGCCTTTTGTCATTAACACTTCCCTGCAATGAAGTGTCATTTCTAAGAAGACAGAAGGGATATAAAACATGTTGGGTTAGGTGAGGAAAACAATCAAAATCAGAAAACTACTCATCTAGGTGTAGAAGAATATTAGTTATAGAAATGTGATCTTACACAAACAATACTTTGCTTTTCTGTACCTTTTCACATACAAAAGGGCAAAGCCATGAACTGGAACTGCATCAGTGGGTACTTTAGCATTTTATGATTCTGGTTTAGTATAATGGTATTCTCTCTTGGACATTATAATTTTTCTTCCATTTGGAAAGTGCTTTATAGTTTTCTACGCAGTTTCACATAGAGTAGTTCATTTGTGGATCTAATAGCATTTACATGGGATAACAATATCCTAATAGAATTGTGCAATTCACATAATGAGTTTAACTTGTTATTAAAATGAATGCCACTTGGAACAAAAGAAGAGACAATCAGACTGGCCAATGATCTTAAGGTAAGGCCATTCATTCCTGCTTTACAAGCGGCAGGGTCCATGAGTCTTGTCTCTCTGCATGCCTCTGCTTTCTTTGCTTTTATATGCCTGTCTTTGTTTAGATTTTCAGTTAGTCCAGAAGATGAATTAGAGCAGAGAAAGTGGAAGTCACAGAGTTTGATATTCTGCTTTGTCCCAACTAAAGGTACAATAAATATGTCCATTTAAAAAAATTTATATCTGTATATCCTGCATAAAAATACTGACACTGCGTTCTGAATGAGAACATTTACCACTTGTTAATGAATGGCATAAATATTTGGAGACACTTTATATACAGTTTAGCAGAAACCAAAAGCAATGCTTTTATCATGAACGGAGGGCACTTGCCCCATTCAGATGCATTTTAACCTGGGCACACAGTGGACAGATAACATTGTCTCTTCTTCCTAATCTTCTTCCTAATCTGGAAAAGAAAAACAATCTGAATGTTTCACATTCACAGAAAATAAAGGATTGAAATAAAAAACAGACAAATATATATAGGCAAGTCCATAGGTATTATAATGTTTGATATAGTTCTGTCATTACTAGTGAAACATAGTGAAAATAAAACATTGAGAATATAGACTATTTGAACAACACAATTAGCAAGCAAGATGTGATTGATACAGAACACTGCCTACCACATCTGCAGAATATGAATTTGTATGAGATACCCATGAAACAGTAAACAAAACAGATCATCTGCCCATTCACATAGAAAAATCTAAACAAATTTCAAAGGACTCTAGTCATGCTGAATGCATTCTCTGACCACAGAACAAATTAAGCCAGAAAACAAAAACAAACGATAAGTAGGAAATTCCCATATGTTTGGAAATTAAGATGTATATTCTAAATAGATTTGGAGTCAAAAAAGAAATTATAGAGGAAATTAGAAATTTCTTTGAAATGATGATAATGAAAAATACTACAACTTGCAGATTACAGCTAAAGAAATTTTGAAGGATAATTATAGATTTAGATGAACATATGAGCTAAAGATGAAAAATAATCTGAGTATCAATCTAAAGAAATTAGAGGACGGGAGAATCATGTGAAATCCGAAGAAAGAATAAAAACATTATAAACATACCAGAAATTAAAGAAGTAGAAAACAAAGGCTAATGTTAATTACTTGAAGTGTTTACTGAAATTGACAAATGTAAGTTTCACTGGCAAAACTGATGGGAGAAAGAAAACAAAGTCAGGAATGAAAACAAACATTACTAAGGATCTTACAAATATTTTTATATTTTAGCAACTCTATCAAACATTTAAAAATATCACATGAAATGAAAAGATTTTTATGGAAAATAGTTGTACAAAAAGAGAGTTAGGAAGAAATGGAGAATTTGACATAAATAATCAAAACTAAAATGTATTTATTATTAGAAGTCTCCATTGAAGAAAATGCACTCTGTGATCACCTGGGTTCACGAATGACTTCTAATTCTTTAAGGAGAAAATCCCATTACACATCCTGTTCTGTAGAATACAAATCAAAATTGAGAAACACTTCCTAATGCCTGTAAACCTAGCTACTTAGGACGCTGAGCTCTGAGGACGATGGTTCAAAGCAAGCCCAAGCAGAAAAATCTCCCTGAGATTCTTATGTCCAATAAGCCACTCACAAACCAGAAGTGCAGCTGTGGCTCAAAGTGGTAGAGTGCTAGCCTTGAACAAACAGAGCTCAGGGACAGTGTTTAGGATCTGAATTCAAACCCGGTGACTACCAACTCCCTTTTCCCCTCCAAAAAAAATGTGGGGGGGAGAAAAGAGCAATTCTGGGTGAATTTCTTTTTGAAACATAGACACTAACATTCTAAAGACAATAAAATTATACTGAAGGAACCACAAGGCTAAACTTGGTAACCCATTTGGTTTTACTCCCCAAAATGCAAAGCTTACTTACCAGTCAAAATTAATTAATATAATTCACCAAATTAACAGAGTAAAAGGATTAAAAACACATTTTCAATCAATACAGAAAAGGAGACTTTAGAAAGATTTGCTGTTTGTGATTAAAACAAGCACATGAATAAGCACATAAAGGAGCTTCCTCCATCTGATAAAAATGAAACTGTAAATAAAGTTAAAGCAATTATCATACTTGGTGGTGAAATGTTGGACAGGGTTGTGAGTAATTCAGGGATATATGCGACTCACAGCTCTAGGCAGCATTTTCCTGAAGATCATCTTCATAGCACTAAGATACAGAAAGAAACACAAAAATACAACAAATGGCAGTTAAAATTGTCATTTACTAGATTGGGTTGTATTAGAAAATCTAAAGGAATTTTTCCTTTCTTTAGTACGTGCTAACTATAGTGGGTTTCATTATGTCATTGTCATACATGTATCCAAGGTAGTTTGATACTTTACACCTCTTAGTTTCCTATATTTATTCTTTTCCCCTCTTCTGATTGGTCCTCCTTTATATTCTGTAATAATCTCCCTTCAATCTTCAGGCTTTTATTTTATTTTCTAAGATAACACATATGGGACATAAAGTGTGATACCTGTTTTTCTCGCTTGAGCTTATTTTGCTTAACACGGCAATCTTCAGTTCATGTGTTTTTCTTTTCTTGTCAGTTACATGATTTTGTTCTTCTAATGGCTTAGACATTGTTAATTGTGTAGATATGACACACTGGTAGCTCATGCTTATAACCCTAGCTACTGAGATCAAAAAAAAAATGAAAAGAAAAGAAAGAAAGCCAGGCCAGCGGAAAGTCTGTAAATCTATCTTCAATTAACCACCAAAAAGCTCGAAGTAGACCTGGGCCTTAAGTGGTAGGGTGCAAGCCTTGAGCACAAAAGCTCTCAGAGAAAGCATCCAGGCCTTGAGTTCAGCCCAGGACTGGTATGCACGCGCGCGCGCGCGCGCGCACACACACACACACACACACACACACACACACACACACATTTTTTTATCCACTTATGGGCAAATAGGCCGATTCTAGGAATTGTCTTTTGTGGATAGTGCCATAAAGAATGGATGTGAAAAGCTCCATTTGTTACTGATTTCTTTGAGTAGCATAGCTGATTAATATAGTTCTGTTTTTAACTTTTAATTTTCATGACTTTCACATCAGTTGGAATAAAGACTTTTTCCACTTTTTGCCTACTGCAAGCATCCTTGCCAACAGGATTTTGGTTTTTGTTTTCTTAATTACGGCCATTTTGATTGGGTGAGATGGAATCTCAATGTAGTTTTCATTTGCAGTTCTCTAACTACTAAAGGTTGAACATTTTTTTCATGTAATTACTGGCATTCATTTATAAGTTGGATTTTACTTGGTATTTAATTTTTTATTTTACTTCTTTATATATTCTGGATATTAATCCCCTTCACTTAACCTGCATTTTTAATATTTGAATTATTTGATTCCCCAAATAAATGGAAACTAGGAGAATTAGTCAACGAGGTAAAAGAGTCCAGAGTACAAAACCAAGCTTATCCTTAAACATTGACATGAAAATAAAGCATAGTAATATATAATCAATTAAAATCCTGAATCCTAATTAAGATACATCTCAGAAATGTAAGAATAGTGCAAACTGACAAGATCTCTTAATGGAATTAACAGTTCTGTAGCTATAAAAATAGTTAATGAAATTTCCAATAAAATTACAAAATTTCTTGATGAAGCTCCAGTGGCTCATGCCTGTCATCCTAGCTATTCAAGAGGCTGGGTTCTAAGGATCTCACTCAAGCATAGTGTGGGGTTGGAAAATCCATGAGAATCTTTTCTCCTATTAACCACCAGAAGTAGTGCTGTGGCTCAAAGTAGTAGAGTACCAACCTTGACTGGAAAATGCCAACAGGCAAAATCTAGGCCATGAGTTCAAGACCCTTAGCAGAAAAAACAACAAGGAAAAAGAATAAAAATTTCTTTAATACAACACAAAAATCTGCTCTTAATAGTTAAAATGAAGTAATAGAAAAAAAATGCAGAGATTTTTAAGAATAAAAACATTGTTGATGGAAACTTTTATAGAGATATTTTCACAAGTTTTATTTTCTTTTTTTGGGGGGAGGAGGGTCATGGGGCTTGAACTCTGGGCATGGGCACTGTCCCTGAGCTCTTTAGCTCAAGGCTACCACCCTACCCCTGGGCCTGGGCATTGTCCTTGAGCTCTTCAGCCAAGACTATAGCCCTACGCTTGAGCCACAGTTCCACTTCCCATTTTCTAGAAATTAATTGGAGATAAGAGTCTCATGGTTGGGGAGGGGGTGGAGGGACGGATATGGGGACAAAAACATGAGAAGGGGTATCAATGTGTGTAAAGTAATACACCTATCTGGCGAATATAGCTGTAAGCCTTCTATTAATTACAACAAAAATTTTAGAAAGAGTCTAATGGCTTTGTAATTCCCTTGATGGCTTTGAACTGTGATCCTCAGATCTCATCCTCATGAGTAGCTAGGATTATAGGCATGAGGCACCTGGCCCAGCTTTTTCGCAGTTTTTATCCCCTTGGAATTGAGAAAGATTTCCAGAGCAAGATAAAGATAAAACATATTCTATAAAGGAAAATGATTTATAGATATAATAGGTAAATATGCTATATGGTAAAAAATTCAGTGACTTTTTCATTTTTTTGTTGGGGAAATGTATAGAGGGGTTACAGTTATATTCACCAGATAGTAGGTGCATTACTTCTCATACATTAACACCCTTTCTCATGTTTTTATCCCCATTTCCCTCCTCCCACCCCCTCATCTTGTGATCTTTGATAATGAAAAATGTCAAAATGAAAGGGAATAAGTAAAAAATATTTAAAAAAGCAAGTGTTATTGCCCAGTTATTCCTTCATTTTCCTCCAAATAAAGATTTACATGTTTATATACACACATATAGTATATGTATATGTACATACATGCATATATAAGGACATTCACTGGCTTAACAAAGAAAGCATTCATCACAATATAAAATTGTCTAAACAATCATCATGTACTTAAATACAAGTTGGAATCTAGAGTTCCAAGAGTTGTATGACCATAATTTCAGGTACAAGCACAAGAGAGTTAAAAGAAGAATTGTGAGTTTAAGAGAAGTCTAGGTGATATAGCAATATACTATCTAAAAATAAAAGAAGGAAGGAAGGAAGGGTGGAAAGAAGGAAGGGAGGGAAGGAAGGGAGGGAGGGAGGAAAATAAAGACACAAGGAAGAAAGGAAGGAAGGAAGGAAGGAAGGAAGGAAGGAAGGAAGGAAGGAAAAAAGGAAGGAAGGGAGGGAGGGAGGGAGGCAGGAAAGAAGGGAGTAAATTTCAATATGAATAAGAAATTTGTTGTATTTAAAAATACATTAAATTATTAAACCTAAAACCAAAATTAGGAAAATCCAAAGGAAAGCAACTATTAATGAATAATTACCTGTATTTAGTATTTGAACATGTTTACAGAAATGAGAATCATAACATAGTGTTAGTGACCATGCAAACTTGTGTCATTTTTTTAAGGTTCAACAAGGATTCATTTTAGTAAAACTGAGTTGAAAAAGGGAGAAATGGAAAAGAGAGAATCACTCCCTGCTCACCATAAAGAAAAGACTCAAAATGTCATCCATTACCTATTGCCTTTATTGGTTCTGAGCTGGAGGAGTATGTATGGTTATGTTTTTATATAACAACTTGTAACCTTTAGAGAACAGTTCTGGATGAATAAAATGGAGGAGGTCTATACTAAACATAGGTAACTTTCCAGACTTCCATTTATCCAGATAAGTCCTTTAAGTATTCCTGTCTTATTCTTTACCCATATATAAAGAGCTCCCAGATTTTTACTCTTTTCAAGAAAGCAATTAAATAGCCCCTTCCCTATGTCATAATTTGTGATCATTTTTAAAAGAGCAATTTGGCAGTTTCCATGAAATTCTACTTTAGAAATTTGACTTTGCATTATTTATTTTTGAGTAATATTTATTAAATTATACATAGAAACAAGTAAATAGTCATTGTGCCATAATTGAAAAATATTGCAGATATGAAAATCCAGCAAATTTTAATAACAAGTTATATATGATTTATATTTATATTATAGAAACCATTCAAAACCAAAAGATAGATAAGTGAGTTTGAAGATGTTAAATTAGAATTATCTTCAGGAGAGTAAGTAGGAAAATATTATAAAAATATTGTTAGCCCACTTGTGTACAACCATCTAATAAATAAAACACAATAGTATTTTATGTAGGTGAGTAAAACAAAGAAAGACACCCTTGAATGGTTGCAAGTAAAGGGGAGAGGAGTGCGAAAGGAAACCTTCCAAGAGAGATTGCTACTTTTAGTCTCGCTATATTTTGTTCCAACTCATAAAACAAATTTGTGTCTGTATAATGCCTAAGTAACTAAAATTCAAATTACAAATATTGGAAACAATATTACATAATACATTCTCGCAAGAAGGCACATAGGTTGTGATTTATCTGCCCTACTATGAGATTCTTCATCAAGGATGCAAAACTTCACTCTTGTGTCTCTCTCCAAATTATTTCTGCAAATGATGAATTTCAATCTGGAATATCATTTGTAGGTAAAGCAACCAGTAGGAAATGTAATAAAAAGTAACAAAGAAAAGTAGCAACTAGGTATAGAAAACATAGTAAAAAAATTACCAGTAGGTTATTCCTTTCAGCCGACGGTGGCATTTTAGAATAGTTGGAATGTCAAAGAACATATTTATTTATCTTAGGAATAACCCCACCTAATATCATAATGCAAAATGGTCTCTACATGCCATCTGGTATTTATCTTAAAACAGGGGACCTATACAGCTACTTTCCATCCTTCATCATCCCATTCTGTACTTCCTTTACTATTCTGACTACTTAGAAAGAGTATTGACTTTTGTTCCAAGTGTGTGTCTTTCTTCGTGGGACTACCCTGCTGAACCCCAGGGAGTTTCAGCAAGTAGTTTGTGTGCCAGCGGCTTTGTATTTGGGGAAGATGAACATTGATTTTCCTCCTCTTCGCAGGTGCAGTCTCTGAGTAGGGGTCTCCCCTCGTGAACTATACAGATTGCTGCCTCAGTAGTGGGAAAGGGGAAGGGGAGGAAGAGCCAGAGTACACAGCAATGGCAACATGAGGGTCCCCTGAAGCTTATATCAATGAGGATGCACTGGAGAAAGGGGGGCACACACTTCCTGTAGAACTGTCCTCATCCCCCATTATCATCTGTACAAACTGAGTTTCTGTGCATATTTTCTGAGATTATGTCTTGGGCTGGCAATTTGGCAGAGCTCCGCTGTGGTGAAGGACTTAGGTATTTAGATCCTCTGTAGTTAAATAAATAGTGGGACGTCTTCTCTGAAGAAAAAAAAATTAAATAATGATAATAAAAGCAATAAGCCAAAAGACTAAGAGAATTAGTAGTTGTATATTATACAGAAGACTATAGTTAGTTACTAGATTTAAAGAAAATTGGATATCAGGGATGGTTTCAAATATTTGTTATAATGTCATATGTAAATTGTTAAAACATAAAGCTGTCTTACTATACTTAGAACTGTTCTTCAGCCATGACAGCCTAGCTATAGAACCAGAATGATGCTTAATTGCTATAACACTGAAAAACTCAAGAATTTGAGGTTTGGGATAATCAAAAAATAAGCTAAATAATAAAATATAGAATATTTGGGGGTACTGAGCTCAGAGGCAGGGTGACAGTGCAGAAATTTGTTGCACATCCATAGTTCTAAGTTGTTAATTATTGACATGAGTGTCTGGTAGTTGTGAATACAGAGACAGAATTAAGCAGATTGGAAAACAGGGTTTTCTCTAAATGCAGGGGAAACTGAAGGAGGAAAGTTTTAGATCTTGTATTTTTAGGTGTTAAAAGGATGAGTCTGCTTTTTAATCATGTAAACTACTGTCAATTGTTAAAAATATGGGAGTTGGGAAAATAAAGGATATAGTTAGGGCATTGGGTTACTTGTCTAACAGAAAGAAAGGGAGGCAGAAAGTTGATGAGTGAGTAGGTGGGTGGTTGTGTGGATGGATGAATGGATAGGCATATAATTGGATAGATGGATGTTTGAAAAATATGAAGTTTATGATTTGTTAACTCTGAAATATAGTTTATATTTCTGAATCCCACTGTTAAAACACATTGCAAAAAAATGAATGGTGATTTAGAGAACACAAAAGGAAAGTTTCTTGTTTCACTATCGTTTCATGTAAGACATCACATAGGCAAGGAAAAAAATTAGAAATCACGATTGATGAATACATTTTTCATGTATTTGAAGATTTTGTGTTGAAGGACTAGATCTGTTCCTCGTACTAGAGATCAAACTTAAACCAACAGGTGAAACTTCCCCCAAACATAATGGCAGTTAAACGCAAGCCAAAGTGTCCATTGTAACGATGGTACTTTCCCCAAGTGGGCCTGGCCTTTCTTGGGGCAGTGAGATTGTGGTCAGTCCATGTGATTGCACTGCTGTTGGAAAACATGGCCAAATCTGCTTCAAAAACTGGAGGAAAGGATGGACTAGATTACTTGGAAGGTAGTTTCCACGTCAAACTTTCCTTATTTTATGAAAATAAATTAAAATGTGGCCTTTTCAGAATGTGGTAACTCTTCACATGTGCTTTATAACCTATCTCTAAAAGAAAACTGAAGTTCAATCAAAGCAGAGGCAGGTTAAGGACGTTTACTTTATAAGTGGACACACACTGGAACATGAAATACTTGTTTAAACAGCTAAGGCAAATATAGATGACCAATACAAACATGGATATAGGGGATGGATAGATACAGGTAGCTCTAACTTTATAAATGGTCTCTTACACTCTAAAATGTCCATTTGTTATAAGGCATATTCCAGTGAGCCTTAAGTGGCAAGGGAGGAGTTAATCTTTTGTCCTCCAAGCCCACAATAATGTTTATCAACTCCTGCACAGGCCTTCGTTCTTCCTTTGGGTGAGTTAAGTCCGTGTCTGCTTTGTTTGATGCTGCCCATTTGAAGAAAGCTTATCCCTGACCTTCTGCCAGAGAGACCGATGACAAGGACAGTTTGCACTAACCTTGACATTCACCAGGGTAAATGGCTTTTTCCACAAGTAGTCAGCAAACAAGAAGAGCCAGTGAAGAGCTAATGAATCTGCACCTGAGAGAAACTGAACAACAATTGTGCTTTTAAAGAAGAAAAGAGTCCTTGGAAGGTGGGGGCCCATCTGGTGCTGAACAGTTCAGGGTAAATTAACTCTTTTAGTCAATGCAGTTTGAAAATAATTGAAGAAATAAAAACAAGCCCTTCATCTTAAAATCCACCCCAAAGTATCTGTCCTTCGATCATGCCTGTTTCCAAGTCCAGTGTCTTTTTGTCATACCCAAAGAAGAAGGCTGAGATGCTGGTGTTCAGAATGTCAAGGCAAATTCTTCTAGCCAATATATAGGCCACTCAGCCTGAATCTCCGCTGACTTCAAGGGAAATACATTGTTGATCTTATGTCTAAGTAGCTCAATTTATGTTCTATGCATACTACTTTTTAAAAGATCTACAAAAAGCAACTCAGAAATGTCCCTATCAATCAAACTAATCGTTCCCCCATGGGCACATGTAAATGCCACCTGATAAAACCGAAGGTGGAAGTCCTGTGATATTTCCTATCTGAAGCCCAACCCACTCCCCTAAGGATTTTGACCCTGTTTCTTCATAATCTATTACTCTATGTTCATAGGAGCTGGACATTGTAGTATCTTCTGTCTTTCATACTAAATAAGATTATTTATTGTGGATGCGTATATCTGGATCTTCACTAGACTTGTCATAAGCTATTTGAGCTATGGCAAATTTGTTTTCTCCTCAATATCTTGCTCGATTCTTAGACACTTTATGAGTTAAGCATAAAATGTCTGTTACTGACTGGGAATTTGGCTTAGTGGTAAAGTGACTGCCTAGCATTCACAAAGATCCAGGTTCAATTCCTTGGTACCACATACATAGAAAAAGTCAGAAGTGGTACTGTTGCTCAAGTGGTAGGTAGAGCTCTAGCCTTGAGAAAGCCCAAGAAGAGTGCTCAGGCCCTGAGTTCAAGGCCCAGGACTGGCAAAAATGTCTGTTATTACTTGAGTAAATACAAAAAACTATACTGTCTCTAAGTTTCCATCAATATATTTGTAAAATTAATACCATGCACACATTTTCCCCTAGATCTATCTAGGGGAAATAATACATTTCTAATCTTCTTTTAAGAAAAGTATTATTGAATTATATCTAGAGGAAAATATGTTCATGTTTAAATCATCTTTAAGTAGTTGTACAAAGGAGTTACCATTTAGCAAAAGAGTTTATGACTAAAATGCATCTTGGTTGATATATAAATTTTAAGTATGCTGTAGAAGTTTTTTTTTCTAAGAGATACACCCATAAACTACATCAAGAATCTGTACATAATTAGTGCACTGGAAGCTTCTTTATATCTTTTCACAGTGACCCTTCTAAGGAAACAGTTGTGTATGAATTATTAAAATTAAAGATTTGCTTCCATTTTATGTTATATAAATAGAATTCTATAGAAAACACTTTTTAATCTAGATTTTTTCTTAATATAATGTTTGTGAAATACATGTATGCAATTAAATATAGTTGTTATTTGCTCATTTTTTTTTCTTTTTTTCTCTTTCTTTCTTTCTTTCTTTCTTTCTTTCTTTCTTTCTTTCTTTCTTTCTTTCTTTCTTTCTTTCTCCTGATCTCTGTCCTTGAGATATTTTTTCTTTTCAAGGCTAGTTCTTTACTAGTTTGAGCCATGGGACCACTTCTGGTTTTCTGGTAGTTAATTGGAGATAAGAGTCTCACAGGGGCTTTTCTGCCCACACTGGCTTTGAACCGTGATCCTCAGATTTCAACCTCCTGAGTAGCAGCTACGAGTATAGATGTGAGCCACTGGCTCCCAGGGCTCATTTTCAATAGGATATAAAATTTCATTCCATGAATATACCACTATTTATTTATCTAATCCAGAGATAATGAACATTTGGATGATTTTCTCATGACAGTATTATTATTTATTCCTCAGACCTCAGCTGCTGATTATAGTTTTACATGTGTATGCCTCTTTATGTAAGTGAAATTACAGCGTCAAAGGAAATTTGCATTTTAGTTTAAGCAGATATTCTCCAGTACCTTGCTTTATTTTGCTATAATCTGATAATTTCATCTACTTTCTATTATATTTTATGATATATCTTTCTATTGCTGTTGCCAATGTTGAATCTAAATATTACAACAGTACAATATGAATCCTTAATTTTTTGGCCAGTCCTGGGACTTGAACTCAGGGCCTGAGCACTGTCCTTGGGCTTTCTCAAGGTTAGAGCTCTACCACTTGAGCCACAGCACCACTTCTAACTTTTGCTATGTATGTGGTACTGAGGAATTGAACTCTGGTCTTCATACATGCTAGGCAAGCACTCTACCACTAGGCAAGACTACCAGGTTGAATCCTTGATTTTTAATGATTCATCAAAAAGTAGTATTTTTAACTGGGTATGATGATGGTAGTAGAAAGTCAATATAGCTCAGTTCCTGTGTGAATGGGAGAATTCAAGTAAGAAATGATGTGTACTGACAGCGATTGAAAAGTTTATTAGAAAGAAATGTTGAGAGGAGTTTTACATTATGTGTTACCTGGTATGAATGACACTTCAGTTCCTCTTTAGCCATTTTTAGAGAACAGACATGAGCACGAGGTTTAAGTAGAAGGATAATTATGGAAAGAGGGAGAAAGTATGTGTAGAGCCTAGTTACAGGTGTTGCCTGGTTAAGCTAGTCATTACCTCTTTTCTGATTCAGCAGATTCTTGAGAAGTTTTTGCTGGCATCACTTGAGGAAAGCAATCTGGTTCCCAAGAGATG
The DNA here is from genome assembly GCF_031878675.1 of Megascapheus bottae. NCBI lineage: Eukaryota > Metazoa > Chordata > Mammalia > Rodentia > Geomyidae > Megascapheus > Megascapheus bottae. Next base: position 43,211,842 of record NC_143515.1, read on the forward strand.
ATTGCTCTGGTTGCAGAGTACAGCCTGATCATTATTAGTAATTGTCCTCATTTGGTGGGTGATCTGTCCTCCAAGGCTCTGCTATTCCTTAGGGATAGTTTCAGTCCCTTGTCATACAGATGTTATCGATCAGTCCAGCCTTTCCTGGAACCCAAGGTGATTGTAAAATGACTGCAGCGACCACAGCATAGAGCAATGGCAAATGCAAAATGGAGACAGAGATGCCAACCTTTTCTCGTGTTTTTAGTTAATTCACAGCAGCAAAAATAGTATAACTATATATGCTTTCCAACGAGTGCAAGCAGATTGCTTCTAGGGTTAAAACACTAGCATTAGCCTTGGGAATATGAGTACCTATTAAGTGCTTAAACAAATTTCCTACTATTAAGTCCAGTCTGCAGGGTTGAGCTCACCCATGAGCTGGAAAGTGTAATTGTAGTATTATTTTTCTCAAAGGCCTTGTGATTTCATCCTCCATTTTAAGTTTTCTTTACACACCTCTATTTCCTGTCTATCAGGCTACATGCCTATTATCCCAGAACTTAGAAGGAAAGGAAAAGGAAGATAGTGAGTTTGAGACTAGTTTGGGCTACATCATGTATTCTAGGCTATCTTGGGTCATGTAGTGAAGCTTTATCTCAAAAAGCAAATATTTTCCCAAAATTTCTGGCAATGCAATGAGTAAATTAACTGCATTTGTTCCTCCCCCTTCTCCTCTCTCCTTTTCCTTTCTCTCTCTCTCCTCCCTGTCTCTTTCTCTTTAAAGATGAAGTCTACCGAAATAGAGATGAGAAATTACTAGAGAATGGAAAAATAGTGAAAAGTGAAAGTAGGAGTATGAGAAGGGTAAAAGGACATGCTTAATGTAAATATATAAACATCATCAAACATCCCAGGGAAACCAATTAATTTGTACAATCTCTATGTGTTAATAAAAACAATAACAATGAAAACATTTTAAAAAGCAAAGGGCTGTATCACAGAGTAGCCTGGATTTCAATTCTGTGGCCAACTAATAAAAATCAGAGTTAAAATTCATCTAAAATTTTCACACTTCCAGGAAAGAGCTCTGTCCTCTAACCAAGAGTTGGCCTTTGTCTTCAGAGTTCTCTGGTTTCAGAGAGGTGTTGAAGGAAATCAGAAAGTTTCTATTACTACTGCAAAGGACCTTGTTGTGGGGGTTAAAATAAAGGTCTTGATAAAAATTATTTGAAACTCAATTATGACATAATATCCTAAGCATAGGGCTACTTTTGGAGACAGGAGTATGTATAAAGATCATTTCCTTTCAATTGTTAGGTTAGGAAGAGAGCTTAACTAGTCCTATCAGATAAAAGTATATGAAAGGAGGCAATTTATTCTATATTCTCTGCATTTAAGTTTACTCATCTGCATAGCAAGAAGTAATTCCTGACTTTTTATTAAATTTTGCAATGAGATACATATTACTTTATTTGTATAATTCTACTGCAGTTTAATTTTATCAAGTTTACTATAGCTGATTTTGGGCTTCACCGCCCCCCCCAAGCCCTCAATAGCTGCTTCCAGATTTGAGAGACAGTATGTCATGCCATGGTCTTATTGAGGGTGCTAGGGGATTAGGGGTTGACTATCAGCTGATGATATTTGTGTACATAAGATAGAAAACACTGAGACATCTTTTTCCCTGTATAGTCCTTTATGATCACTCTACAGGGCTACATATGAAACCCTCTTTTCCGTACAAGTGTCTTCAGCTCTAATTTCTTTCGCTTTGAAGAACTTGCTTTCTTTTGACATTTCCATTTGGTGATATTGCCTGCAGTTAGCTAATCTTGTATAATGAAAACAAGTTCCTAATGTTTTCAGATGGTATAATTTCACTAATTATTCAGGAATGGTCCAGAGAGCAGAGCACTGGGCTCTGCTTTCTCTGTTATTGACCCAAATCTATGAATCTACTATTTCTTCAACTCATTATATAGAAGATATGTTGTTTCAGGTTTTGGCAGTCTAGTTCTTTTATCATGAAATATCTGCTCAATTGATATCCCATTCTGAATCACTCCTGTTTTCTCCATGGTCTTGACTTTTTAAATTCCAGTCTTTACTCTGATGCAGAATTATTGGAAGAATCTCGCAGTCATATAATCATCAAAGAACTGAATGTGGAGGAACAGAACAGTTAGAGATAGAAAGACAGGCAGACAAACAGATCGATTGATTTCTTGTAAAATCAATTTCTCCTACATCCTAAAATCGTCAAATTGGAAGTCAAATTGCCAAATTGATATTTGGCATTCTCAACTTTTCAAATCACCCTAGAAAGGCAAATTTTATCTTAATTTACAATTAAGAAGACTGAGGTATAGAAATGCTTAACTGAAATTGTGAAGTTGAAAACTGGTAGATTTAGCTGGGCATGATGGCTTGCTCCTGTAATTCTTGCTACTCAGGAAGCTGAGATCTGAGGACAGTGGTTTAAAGCCAGGCCATGCACTAAAAAGTCTCTTATCTCAAATTAATCACCACAAAACTGGAAGTGGCACTGTGTCTCAAGGGATATTGTGGTATCCTTGAGCTGTAGAGCTCAGGGACAATGTCCAGGCCCAGAGTTCAAGTCCCGTGGCTGATTAAAAAATAAACAAACAACAAAACAACAACAAAAACCTGGTAGATTGGGAGTTCTTGTCCAGCTCTGTCTCACCTTGGCACATGATGGTCTAAGTCACTGAGCCAAGACATGGAGAAGCAGAATGCAGGGTGCATTTAACTGAGTCAAACAAATACAAGGCTCTGAAAGAGGCGTTTCCACTGTTTATGAATCTTCATAGGAAATGAAAAACCTGTACTATCATCAATTTTGCCAGAAAGAGGATCTAAATCCAAGCAGTTGGGCTTCAGAGTCCATGTTTTGAAACAAGGTGTCTCAGGAAGTTGCTGGGTTTTAGGAAAAAGTCAGCCAAGAGACAACATATGTATAACTTGTACAACTCCTGTTGAGATCTTTATGTCAGAGCTTTTGTAGGCTGAGGCCTACCAAGCAATGTAGCAGACAGTAGAGAAGATAGTGTTTCATCTTTGTCCAGATCAGTTGATTCTCATCTCCAGACTTACAAACTACACAATCCAGAAAAGATCAATCTCAATATCAGCTATATATATAGTACCATGACCATATGTACAGTGATGCTTTATGACTCTCAATTCATTTTTAAAAATTCATGACAGGATATAATGTGGATAACAGAATAGGTAATGAGTCAAGAACCTGATTGGCTTATCCAAAAAGTTATTTTTCTATTCAGTTTTGTATTCTTCAGTATCTAAAGCACTTCTCTGTAACATTTCCATGTGCTGAATCTTGTGCCTTATTTTTCTGACCATTTCTTTGTTATAGTTGTTGGCTTGTAGGGGTGTGTGTGTGTGTGTGTGTGTGTGTGTGTGTATGTGTGTGTGTATGTGTATTTGTGCATGTGTGCATGTTAATATGTATTCATGACAAGATGACACCTTTTCTGCAATTTGTAAAATAAAGATAGAATAAATGAGAACATATTTTGATTTTCAATGCATTGGTTTCAGGTTAATAAATATATGTTATTCATCACAAAGAGATCATTACTTGGGACTCCACATGTGCAAAGTTCTCCTCTCTTTACCCATAGGCAGTTGTCTGTGTGCTGCAGTTCCCCTTGAAAGTCCATAGAAGATGAATAAACATCTTCTCTGATGAGTGTCTATGATTGGACTTAATCATAAACTGTTCATATAAACTTTTGTGCTATTTGTCCCCTGCAAAGTATAGAAATAAGCAATAATCCTGTAATTTCGAAAGTACATCTTTGCTGGCTTATGCAATTAATGGAATTAAATATAATTTTAGCAAACTTTATAATTGCATTCACTTACTTGCTCCTTGCTTCCTTAAATACTAAGTAGGCACTAATGTCACTGAATTATCATGGTTGTGCTAGCCTAAAAAATGATCCTACCTGCTTAGCAATGGGAGTCATACTTGTTAAGCAGTAGGTGACTTAATTCTTTTTATTTTTGTGGGTCATGGGGCTTGAACTCTGAGTCTGGGCCCTGTCCCTGAGGTCTTCAGCTCAAGGCTACCACCCTACCCCTGGTCCTGGATATTGTCCATGAGCTCTTCAGCTGAAGGCTATTGCCCTACCTCTGAGCCACTTCCTGTTTTCTGGTGATTAAATGGAAAAAGGAGGCTCATGTTCTTTAGTGTCCTGGGAGTGGCTTTGAACTATGATCCTCAGCCTCTGGAGTAGCTAGGATTACAGCGCGAGCCACCGTACCCAGGGACCCAATTCTTTTCTATCCTCTGGTCTTAGAGCAGGTCAAATTTATCATGGCACCTGGTGATGACAAATACACATAACTCTTACTCTTGTCCCTGAGGCTATCTGTTCTCAAACTGGCATCATAAGATCCAAATACCTGGTGTCAAGGGGCTGCCAAATATTTGAATGTTGTTCTAATATAATTCAACCTTGCCCTCTAGATCACCACTTCAGTAATATTTATTATATTCAAAGTAAGCATAGAAGGCTTACTTGTTTGCTAATATGACTATCAAGATACTGTGAATCACTTGAATTATGTAGAGTATATTTCCCAAAGTTGGGATTCTCCTTCCACATCAGTTTTAATATTCATCTGATGGATGGCCTTGAGCAAGACACTTGACCTTTCTTGGCTCACTTTCTTTCTATATACAATGGGGGAGATGTGGTATTTTGGTGATCTCTAAGGAATCTTCCATTCTGAAACTCTTTCAATATCCGGGAGATCTCAGTAATATCCCTCTGTAAATTTTCTATTACACATTCTTAAAACCTGTCTAGTCTATCATGTGTTAGTTCATCAGCATGTGGAGGAATCCATTCTATCATAATCGCATGTGTAAGGAGCACTGTGGATTATCCCTCCTCCCCCTCCTCACACACATCCTCCTCCTAAAAAATTGACATTGAGCTGTATTGGGGAAATTGCCCAGCAAAATTGGGCCTTTCTTCTTTCCATAAAAATGAGCCTTAAATATTGATTGCATTCAGATCACACCAAAAATATTCATCCAGTTAAAGAAATGTATGCTCTCCATGTTGGAACTCTATTGTTTTTCCAGTTGAATTCATTTGTCTTTTCCCAACAGATATTGTATTTAGTCAGTTTATGGAAACTAATTTTTGGTGTCACTGCACATTTGCTCAAGGTATTTATTTATTTTTAAACTACAATAGGCTAATATTTGCCAGTTAAGGATCCTGCTTGAGGTCTGCTAATGTAACTGGAGATACTGGCAGGGGAATTCTGGTTCTGTTAGCAGGTTCCCTGATGATGGCTCAGGATTCTAAATTGCACAGATTATCTCACTCCCTGAAATCTTAGTGCAAATAACTTCTCAATAATTAGTGAGGTTTTATCACACACATAAAAACATTGTAAAGTTATGAAAAGCACTAATGTTATTTTAATTGCCTTTAAGTTCCCTATGGGAGTTAGATATTCATAAGGATGTCCCTTATAATAGTCACAGTTGAGAGGATACATCTGAGTCCAGAAAGGAATGCCTTTTAATTTGCTTATTTCTCTTTTACTTCCTTCTATTCTCTTTCCAAATTACTTATTTACCTTGTTTTCCTAAAAAAAATTATATCTGAGGCCTACATTTGGATTTTTATACAGACAATGGATAGGAAGTCAAGTGAACATATAAAGAAATAAATAACTGGTAGTTGCTGGCTAAGATAAAGGTAAAGGACAGCACTGAGATGTTGTCTTCCATTGACAAAATGAGAAAGTGGTCACTCAGGGAGTCAACTATGTACCTGATACAGGTCAAGTCTTCACTTTTGATAAATTGTTATGACAGGGAAATACAAGCTTTTCCTCAAGAAAAAAATGTAAGTCAACAGAAATAGAACCTCCAGCCACTCTGGATCCCACGAGTGCATTGGTTATGAATAGTTCAGTTGTGGAGGTGGAGCTAGGTATACATTCCAGCTGATAACTCAAAAGCTCCAGTCTGATCTTATACACAAATTCCCTTCCCACCACTACCACTACCAAAGAGCTCCAATCAAAACCCGTTGCCATGAGAACCAGTCCTGCCCTCTTCCTTCCCCATGCTGAATTCACCAGCATGTCTTCCTTCACTTCATGTCTTCCTTCCATCATGTCTTCCTGGATGCTGCCCTGACTCCTGGTATACATCCTTCCAGACATTTCAATGCTTCTCACTGCATTTCAGTGCTGGGCCCTGCAAGGTCATCCAGAATAAAATGTGAACCAAAGTAAATTCCTCTTACCTTGGACTCTTCTTCCATGAACACCACATGCAGAAAGACTCTTCAGGTCACTATGCTTGCCTTTTGATTAATAATGAATGGTAAGAGAGTGACTGAGAATTATTCCTTATGGCTTATACTAAATGGCATGCCACACATTTGGAAATTCTGCTGCCTAAGAGGAGGGATGATGGGTGGAAGGGATTAATTTCTCCTATTGGATATTTTGCCAAGGAAGAAGTGGCACATATGTCAACATAAGTTCTGACTAATATATTTTCCAATACAGACTGTGTGATGAAATTTTATAGTTGCTAGGTGCGGTGGCTCACGTCTGTAATGCTAGCTACTCAGGAGGCTGCAATCTGAGGATCCAGGTTCAAAGACAGTCCAAGTACATGATATAAGATCATGATACACTTATCTCTAATTAACCACTAGAAAACTGGAAGTGGCGCTATGGCTCTGAGGGGAAGGGTAGTAGCATTGAGCTGAAGAGAACAGGTGCCCACACCCAGAGTCCAAGCTCTACAACCAACAAAAAAATTATAATACCTTACTTCATATTACTAAACAGCTACATACTGAACTGAAAATGTTTTCCACCATATGGGTTACCTAGAAGCTCCAAAAAGAATATATTTTGAGTTCCAAGCAACTGAGTAGTAAATAATATATGCTGTTTGTAATATATTTGGGGAAAATAAGCACAGATTTAAAACAAAACCACAACAATTAGGATAACAGAAGTTTGAGGATAACATATATTTTTATATTTTTAGAAATAATCATGGTTATGTGCATTAAATCTTCAATTTACCTAAATACAAAGGCATCTTTATGCAATTTCCTTTACTATTGCATATTGGGATAAGCAATTTGTTGAAAAGACTTGGGCTACAAATTAGTAGGAAAACTAACCTCATGACTTAAGTAGCTCATACTTTTCTTTTTCTCTCATAAAACAGGATATGTACAATATAGTTCAAACTTTGGTGACATAAAGGCTTGTATCTCTTCAGTTTTTTTTTTTAAATTTTGGTTTGTTTTTGTTCTTGTAGTTATAATAGAGCCACTGAAGTTCTCAACATTACATCAGTGTTCCAAACAGAATGGAATGGAAGAAACCAAGAGGGAAACCAGGTCCTTTAGTACTTGTATAAGAATGTAAATCTTTCCAGAAGTCACTCCTTCCATTAACAGACTCCCATTCATGTTTTAACAGTCCAAATGGTGTCCTGCAGTCATTGATCTCCATATAGAAGGAAATTTGAGAAAGTGAGTGAAGTTCTTCCAGCCTCTATGAGAGAAGTGATGAAAAGGAATCATTTGAAAATGGAGACTGGGTTAGTTAATTGGCAGGGTCTTACACAGAAGATATTTAACCATCTAATAACTTAGATTTGGCAGAGTACCAGATGGGAAATAAGGAAACTGATGCTAGTTCTGGCTTTGCAGTAGCTGCTTCTGTGATGTTGAACAACTCATTTGATTATTCTTTGTTCTTGTTTACTTATTTGCCCAGAGACACCAAGATGAAATCTATGATCTCGATGGCTTGCACTAAATGTAACATGATATTACTCTAAAGCCAATGTAATTATCCATAGCTGTGTTACTCAGTTTCTTGTCACTGTGACAAAAATTCCTGAAATAATAATTAACTTACAAGGGAAAAAAGCTATGTACTTTGGCTCATGGTTTCAGATGATTTAGTTCATGGTCACTTAGTCTTGAGCTGTAGTGTCATAGGATAATATGGTGGTAAAATATGGTAGAAGGCTGTTTACCTCATGATATTCAGGAAGGAAAAAGAATAACAGGAGAAGCCTGAGTTACAAAATTATCTCTGAAATTTTGATTCCAATGATCTAAATGCCTACTTTAAGCCTCATTTCCTAAATGAATCATATCTTCCTACATTGACACAGCAGGAGACAAATCCTTCAATCATGGGCATTTGAGGACATTTAAGCTTCAAACTATAACAACAGCTAGATAATAATTGGTGCAAAACAAAAGTCTTTGTTTCACTAGACCTCTCTGTTTCTTCCCAAGATAGTTGAAGAACTCTAAAAAATACAAAGAAGTGACAGAAAGGTGGCAAAGAGGGCAAGGGATTGTAATTGTTAAAAGAAATATAGCTGGAATCTTCATTTGAAAGCCAATAATATTTTCCGCTATGCAACAGAGACCAGAAGAAAAAGTATCTATGGAAATTGGTTAGATATCAACAAAGGCACCAAATACTCCATCCAGAGAGAAATGTCTAACCCTTTTGGTGAAAGGCAAGGAAGAGTGCCAAGCCATTAGTCAGCTGTCCTAGTTCAGCCTCTAGAATACTTGAATTGATGAGTATCGCCATGTTGCAACCTGCTTTAATTTGGACATAATCTGAATAGAAATAAGTAAAATCTGCTTCAATTTGAGGTTTTTCTTCTTTGCTTTTAAAAAAATCTTATTTTATTTATTTATTTATTTCAGCTGTGGGACTTGAACTCAAGTTCTGGGCACTTTCCCTGAGCTTTCTGTGTTCAAAGGTAGATCTCTACCACTTTGTGCCACACCACTTCCTGCTTTCTGGTGGTTAGAAGTCGGAAAGGCTTTCCAGCCACCCGTGAATGGTGATGATCATATCTCAGCATCCTGAGTAGCTGGGATTATAGCTGTGACCGACCAGCTCCCAGCTCATAGGGTCTATCTTTAATTGACCTGATTCAATACTTATACAGTGACAAATATCTTCCCCAAAGTGTATGTTGGAAATAATTATTGGCAACTCTAATATTGTTGTAATTTAAAGATAAATATTAATTCAACTAGTATAAATAAGCTCAAGAAACCTAAGGAATTAAATAAACATATGAAAATATTCATCAAATAGGAAAGTATAGATAAAGATGTAAAAATTAGAAAAAGAATCAAAGAAAAATTATGACATTAAGATGCAATAAATGAACTTAAAAATTACTAAAATTTTTCCACAGAACAATAAAGTTGGCAGAACAACAACCAGGAAATTTGAAGATGGCTTAACTGAGATAATAATTTATGAGAAACAAAAAGACAAACGAATTAAAGAAATTAGGCAGAGTCCTAAATATCTGTACTACAGCCTCAACACACACATTAATGATTTCAAAACCCAAGTAAGATATAAATCCATGAAGCTGAATAAACTACAAGCAGAAGAAACCCAACTAGAAACATTACACTTACGCTGTGAGAGTTAAAAGGTAAGTATAACTTGGGCATGGTGGCTCAACCCCTATAATCCTAGCTACTCAGGAGGCTGAGATCTGAGCATGTCTCTTCAAAGCCAGCCAGGGCACTGAAGTCCATGAGACTCTTATCTCCAATTAACCACTAGAAAACTGGAAGTGGCTCTGTGGCTCTAGGGGTAAGTCAGTAGCCTTGAGCTGAAGGGTTCAGAGACAATGCTCAGGCCCAGAGTTCAAGTCCTATGACCCACCAAAAAAAAAAAAAAGATGAGTGTAATTTTGAAAGGAGTGGGCACAAAACAACTCAAAAATGAGAATGACCTCTCATCAGGAAGTAAGTAACTCAAAAATTCATGAAAGGTTGTTTTTAATGTCCAATGAAGAAATAGGATCCAACTAGATACTTCACAGGTAAATATAAAATATAAGGATATTTTCCCTCATAATCTCTGTTTGAAAGGATTTATAAAACAATATAAAAGTTATAAATCTATAATTTGTAGGATAATAAGAGGAGAAAAAGAATGGATTTTTATAGGAACAAATTTTTATGTAGCATTGAAATTAATATGGGCTAAATTATTTTAAGTAAGGACATTAATTATAATCCCCAGTGCAGCAACTAAGTATAGAGGTTTTGAAATATAAATACACCAAAGAATTTTAATGACTTATTATATTTATTTAATACATAGAAGGCAATAAAATAAGTTTAAAAGACCAAAAGACACAATGCATGAAAATAAGTAGCAAAAAAGTAGACATAAATCCTATCTCCTCAGCATTAACACTAAGTGTAAATGTATGAAACATGCCAATGGAAAAACAGAGATTGTAGAATATATGTTGGGGTCATGTGGCTTGAACTTGGCCTGGGTGCTCTCCCTGAGCTCTTCAGCTCAAGGCTACCGCCGACCCTTGAGTCAAGCCCCACTTCCTGTTTTCTAGAGGTTAATTGGAGATAAAAGTCTCAGACACTTTTGTGCCCTGACTGGCTTTGAACCTTGATCCTCAGATCTCAGCCTCCTGAGTGTCTAGGATTACAGGTGTGAGCCATTAGTGCCCGGATGGGAAAAGGTTTTTATTTGCTATTTTTACTAGCTAGGTCCTCATATCTAAAACATACTTAGAGCTCAAAAAATTAACTCCCCCCACAAATAAACTTTCAACGAACCAACAACTCAATTAATAAATTGGCTAAAGACTTAAAGAGACTTTGCAGAGGAAGAAGTAAGAATAGCCAATGGACCCATGAAGATATGTTCAAATTCTCTGGCCATAAAATAAATGCAAATCAAAGCACATTGAGATTCTACCTCACCCCAGTTAGAAAGACTGTTATCAAGAAAACTAACAATAGTAGGTGCTGGCAGGGATAGATCTAAACATAGAATGTCCCAATTTCCCAGCAATTCTACTCCTGGACATTCATTTAATTGACTACAAACCAGGCCACTCTAAAGCCACTGACAAACCATGTTCATTGCAGTATTATTTACCATAGCCAAAATGTAGAATCAACCCACATGCTCCTCAGTGGATGAATGGATCAAGAAAATATTTTAAAAAAGGATATATAAAGAGATATATGCTTCCATCAGGTAGAATGACACTGCATCATCGGTAAGAAATGGAGAGAGTTGGTGAAAATTATATTAAGTAATCCAGAGGTTTCCCTCATTTATGGTAATTAGAATGTGCCTATAAATCTACAAGTAAACACACTGGGTGGTTAAGCAAAATACACTGGGACATGATAAATTATACAGGTCTCTAGAAATTCACTCTGTGAGACTGAAGGAGGATGTTCCTGGGAGAGAATCACAAAGGAACATCAGAAAATGATGTTCGTCAACATGAACTCCAAGAAATGGAAACGATTTTTCTTTTTGTTATTTTGATTTTTAAAATTTCTCTCCTTTGTCACTGTTTTTAATTTCTGGACCTTTTATTGTGTATGAAAGTTTCTCTGTTTGGGGTAGGGTACTGGTGAATGGAGTAATGGTGGGACAAAGTGTGAACTAACGTGGCAGTAATGCTCACTAGATACTGCATTGAAAATATACTAGACTACTTTTGGGAAAGGTGGGTCAGGAGTGAAAAGACTGGGAGAAAATGAGCGAAGAGGTGACACCATTCAAAAAGACATGTACTCATTACCTGACTTATGTAACTGTAATCCCTCTGCACATCACCTTTGTAACTGAAAAAAAATGGAAAAGTTCATAACTACATGGAAATTAAGTTTTCTTCTAAAATTTTCTTCTAAAAAGCCAATGGGTTATAAAAGAAACTAAAGAGAGTACTAGAGTACATTAACATAAATAAAATCATGACATATAAAAACATGAAATTTGGCTAAAATAATAGAGCTAAGAGCATTAAATAATGATTTTAAAAAATAATAAAGACATTAATAACATTTTACATTTACATAACATTTGAAATACAAATCAGAAAGATAATAAATTCAATAAGTACTATAATCAACATATGGAGTAAAATTCTGTTAGAGTTAGTCTGTGAACTTTAAATATAACACCATATTTGTGATAAAACACAGACCCTATATTTCTCATAAATGCAGAATCATTTGTTATTCAAAGCACACCATAAGAAACCCAAAGCTGGATGTTGTCATTTGTCCATGTAATCCCAGCTACACAGGAGCCAGTGAGGAAAGACAATTCAAGTAGAAGACTAGCCCTTGCAAGAAAGCAAGATTCTATCTGAAAAATAAGTAAAGGGAAAAGAGGTAGCGTGTGGCTCAAATGACAATGTTCTGAGTTCAAATCCAATACCATCTAGATAAATGTGAACCCACAAAATAATAGAATATATCAATCATTTCTCTATATGATTAAAATCTATTAACCTGCATATGTAATATGTCATGAAATAATAATAAAATAACAACTTCAAATGTGGGGAGGTCTGTGTCAGTATTTCTCTATAACATGTACATATGGTGACATCTACCTCATTGTCAGGGAGATTCAAGTCAATATTAAATCTTGTTTTTCTTCCTTAAAATGACAATTAAAACAAGCCATCAATAACAAGGTTGATAGCTATCATCCTAGCAATCCAGGATCTCAGCTTGAGACCAGCCCAAGCAAAAAAAAATGAGTGAGACCCCATATCAACAGTAGCTGAGCATGGCAGGGTACCTATCATGTCACTAGGACAGAGGGGGCTAAGATGGAGAGGATCATAGTTCCAGGCTCTTACTAGCAAAAAATGTTACTGGGACTCCATCTCAACAGAAAAACATCTCCCATGATGGACCTAGCTGTCATCCTAGCTAGGCTAAGAAGCAGAGTAAAGAGGAGAATCACTGTTCTGGGTGTCCTGTGTGAAGAGTGAGAGTCTGTTTCAAAAATAACAGGATTGGAGGTGTGACTTAGGGTGTAGAGGAAGAAACCAATGAAGGGAAGAAAGAAAAAAGATAGAGATCTAGTTGGTCTATATAGTTGTTCAGTTCTAAGGTTTCTCTGTTGAGTTTTTGCCTTGTCGATCTGTCCAAAGGTGAGAATGGTGTGTTAAAGTCACCGACAATCACTGTGTTTCGATCTATGTATGGTTTCAGTGAAAGTAAAATTTGCTTGATGAAGTTCGGAGCTCCTGGATTCGGTGTGTAGATATTTAGGATGGTTATGTCCTCCTGGAGGAAAGATCCCTTTAGTAGTATATAGTAACCTTCTTTGTCTTTTCTCACTAACTTTAGTTTGAAGTCTATTTTATCTGATATGAGGATGGCAACTCCAGCCTGTTTATGGGGGCCGTTAGCTTGATAGAGTTTATTCCAACCTCTCATTTTCAAAAGGTGTTTGTTTTTTGGGGTAAGAAGTGTCTCTTGAAGACAGCAGAATGATGGATCTTGTTTTTTGATCCATAGATAATCTATGCCGTTTAATTGGAGAGTTAAGTCCATTGATATTGAGAGTCAGGATTGAGAAATATTTATTAGTTCCTGCCACTTTTACAAGCTTTCATTAGGGTCTGTGTCTTAATAGTTTTTGTGGTACTTAGATGTTATGAGTTTTAGGTGCCATGTATTTCTGTATGGTGTATTAACTATCATATTTTGTACATCAAAATTTAGTTAAATATGTTTGGTCAGTTTCAGTTTAGAAAATCAATATTAACATTGTATTCTCATGTGACTAGTATGGACTTTTGTTTTTAAAATTACTCCTTTTTGTAAATATGATCTTCATATTTACAAAATCTTCTACTTACATATCCAGTAGAATTTGTCTAAATGACAAATATTCTCTTTTATGTAAGCATAATTGAGGTATTTAAGAAACACTTGAAGCAAGTTATAAGGAAATATTATTTCAAAAGTTACAACAATAAAGTTTAGCCATTTATTTGTCACAAAAATTATATCTCAGTGTTGTTTGAAAAGTTCTAAGTAAGACATAAGGCTGTGTTCATATAATGCCACCATTAGTATCTATTTGCTCAATTACTGCTAACATATAGAAAACATTCCTAATGTGAAAACATTACTTATATGAAAACATTCACTAATATAAGTTAAACTAGAAAGTAGAATTAAATATATGAGAATAAAAAAAACCCTGAATTTGTAATATAAGCATACTGCTTAGTATAAATATACATAAATATATATACACACATATACTGAGTAAAAAATTTTATTGTCATCATGATGGGTTTTTTAATGTTGTAAAAAACTGGTAACTCATTTACTCCTTTAATAAAATTTTACAATATTTATCAAAAAAAGATAAAGAATCAGGGGGCAAGAAGGAGGGAAAGTAGGAAAAAAGGGAAGGGAAGGAAAAAAGAAAGAAAGAAAGAAACAAGAAAGGAAGAAAAAGGGAAAGAAAGAAAAGAAAAACTAACAAAACCCAACAATGTTGGTAAGAAATGAAGAAACAGGAATTCTCATTGCTAGTAGGGCTGTGATAGCAGGGCTGCTTTGGAAACTAGTTTGGAATTTCCTCAGAATATTATATACGGAATTATCACATGAACCAGTAGTCTTATGACTAGGTGCATGCCTAAGATAACTGAAATTACATATCCACATAAAAATTATAATGAGTTATCGCTATTCACAATCCCCAAGTATGAAAAATCCAAATTTTGACCAATTGTTAAACAAGTAAACCCACAATATAGTTTGTGAAATTGTTCAACAACTGAAAAAAGTGAAGAAATGACCCATACTTTGCTATGGGTAAACATCGAAAAGATGGCCAATGGAAGAAGCCAATGACAAAAAAGTCAGGTAGTTATGATTTCATTTACTTGAAATGTCCAGGCAAAAAATGTTTGTAGCAACAAAACAATCTCTGTTTTCTAGGGGCTCCAAGGGGGAGTTGAGAGTGATTTCGAATGGATCCAGAATGTTTTGAAGGCATGAACATACTTGAATATTAGTGGTGATGGTTATTCCAATCTCTGGGGAAAACCTCAACTATGCCCTTTAAATGAGATGGCATAGGAACTATTCCTCAATAAACCTACTATATCAAAACAGCAATTCATCTCCAAATTTTTCATGCTCAGTGATACCTGCACATCTGAAATGCTTGAAAGTACTCAGTACAAGACAACATAAGTAAGTAGAATGCCCAAGCGAAAACAGCCGAAAGCTGGGGTTCACTTTATCTCAGTTAATATCCTGACTTTGTACTACTGTAAGAAAATTCTTCCTTGTCTCACAAGTAAGGGAAACGAAAATAATTTTCAATGCTGTCATCAAATTAGATTGCGTGGGAGAAGCCAAATATGAGATGGTACATATGTAGTGTGCGGAGGAAAGTTTTGTCTCTTGTAATTTACACAGGCATAAAATTACTTATCCCTGATTTTCTAGCCAAAAAATAATTAGACTAACAAATATATCTTTAAATTGCATTTCTAATTATATGAGTATATTACATCATATCATAATAGCTTCTATTTCACTAGACAAAAGCCTGGAAGATAGGATCCTGTGTAACTCCATACCTAACAATGAGAAGAACACAGATGATATTTAATATATTTATTAAATATTAGAAGGGCATACATACATTTTTGACTTGACGATGGGATAAGGGATCAGAATACCACTTATTCCTAGTCTCAAAAATTACTTCTCTCCTCAAAGGTATTAGAAATAATATATATTTCTGCTTCTCTTAATGGCAGTCGTTGGATTTGGGCCTAAGTTCTTTAAAAAAAAAAAGTTATAACACTGAACCAAATAGCTCAAGCAAATGTTTTCAGAGTTGGACAATAGGCAGCACAGTACTTTGATCCCTAAGAAAAGGGAAACAAGTGAGGTGAACCCTGTAATTATTTCAGCTTTCTGCTTGGAAGCACTTTCCAAATCCAGGTACAGGGAGGAGGTCCCAAGGAGAGTGCTTAGCTATGGAAGCAGATATCATAATTGGAGGCAGCAGGAAATTTTCTGGGCAGGGCTCCAGAGAGGAAAGAACTTTTCAGAAATGAGCACTGGAAACAGACACCAAGGTCCTTGTAAATCTCTGGCTCAGTGCTAAGCTGCATGTGCTTGTGGAGAACTTCTACCCTGGCTGGAGAGAGTAGCTTGCAGAAATGTGGTCTGGACAGTACTGAGTTGCTCAAAGGTGGGAGAAATTCTGATCAAGCCATTGGGAAGAACTGAACAGCTGACAGACTGCCTTAGGCATTCTTTGAGGCCAGAGATGGCAAATTTAAGGGCCACTGTTACTAACATTAAAGTAAGCAAAATGATGTGCCAAATCTAGGTAGCTTACACCTGCAATCTTAAACTGATCAAGCCGCTGAATTCTGAACTCTGAGGATCATGATTTGAAGCCAGCCCAGGCTGGCTGAGGTTCTTATCTCCAACTAGTTAGCCAAAAGCTGGAAGGAGAGCTGGCTCAAGTAGCAGAGTTCCTCCAGCCTTGAGTATAAAAGCTAAGGGGCAGTGGCCAGTTCTTGAGTTCAAGATGTAGTACTGGCACACACACACACACACACACACACACACACATGAAAATGGTGTGTAGGAAAGCAACTTATGTGCACAGACAAACAAAATATTATTTTAAATAAACAAAATCTCAACTCTCAATAATCTGACCATCTCTAATCACCTCACCATCCTGTACTAGCAAACATTACTACATGTGAGAGAGATAGTGAATAAAATTCATTTGTAGGGAAAATGTGGCCAATTAAAAAATAGAAATTACTAAGTCAATAAAATTATCACTGCAGGGCTTTAAATAGCTATTACTAAACTCTAAAAGCTTTATAGGAAAATATCTAATGAATGGAAGATGTAAGAAAAGAACCAAGTTTAGCTTGTACTAGTGTAAATTACAATATTTGAAGTAGGAAATTTACTAGTTATACTTAAGATTAGATAGTCAAGAACAAACCCTCAACAAACTCAAATTTATTTTAATAACATAAAAGCTATCCAAGCTGACATTTAATTCATGGTGTGCACTGTTCACAGAACATAACAACACAGACTTATAAAACAAACGGACAAGAAAAACAATAAAGATTTAAAAAAATGTACACCATTAATTGTATTAACTTATAGAACATTCTTCATAATTACAGCCAAATCTACAATTTGAAAGCAGACATAAACTACTCAATAATATACACTGCCTTCTAGGGAAAGAAGAAACACCCAAAGGGTTAAAGTCATACAGCTCACTGAGTGAATCAGAACTAAATTAAACATCAATAACAAAAACATCAGAAAGTCCTCAAATAATTCGAAATCAGCCAATATGACACAGAAATCAAATGAAACAAATGAAACTTATAACCTTTTTTTGATATGAATGGTGTCAAAAGTAAAGCATTAAAATTTCTAAAACTTTAGTTAATAAAACAGTAGAAGATAAATATTTGAAAACATATAGAGTTAAAAATACATATGACTGCTAACTCTGAAAAAATGGTAAGATGCGTAATTCATTAGAGAAATACAAATTAAGACTGTAAAGAAATACTATCTCACACCCACCAGAATGTCTAAAACCAAAAAAAAAAAAAAAAGCTGACAATATCAATTGTTGGCAAGGATATGGAGAAACAGGAACTCACACGCTGTTGCTGAGTCTATAAAATGGTACAGCCACTTTGGGAATGTTTGACAGTTTTGTATCAAGCTAAGCCCGCACATACCAGATGACCTGGCAGTTTCACTTCTGTGTATGCACCCAAAAGAAGTGAAAACATATGTCTACACAAAGACTTATATGTAATTTTTCTTAGCAGCTTTTTTCATAATAGCCCCAAACTGAAAGTAATGCAAATAAATACCCAGTAACTCATGAATACATAAACATGGTACAATATATCTATACAGAAAGCAACCATTACACCATAAAAAATGCAAGATCTCTAAAAACTGCTGAGATATCCATAGACCTCAGGGCATTTTACAATATGAAATACACCAAATAAATGTCTATTAGAAATCAAACAAAGGTATCATAAAATGTAAAGGATATGATGGTCTGCAGCAGAGAAAATAAGTGATACTCGCTAGACAGTATGTTGGAGGTGAAGTGTACAACATGGTATGGGAGGGGGGATGATGGAGAAGGTGGTACTATTTAAAAGAAAATGCCCTCATTACCTGACTCATATAACTGTAACCCCTCTGTCTATTACCTTTACAATTGAAAAAAAATCTGAAAAGAACAGTGACTGCTGTGAACAAGTGGTTGAGAATTGCCATAGAAAGGCCAGGAAGAACATACTGTATGTGAGAAATGGGTGACATTCGATTTATTTATTTTAAATTTTTTATTTTATTGTAAAAATGATGTATAGAGTCTGGCTGTTACATAGGTCATGTAATGAGTAGATTTCTTTTTGAACAGTATCACTTCTTCTCTTGTTTTCTCCCCAATTTTTCCCTCTAGATAACACCCCCACAAGTTGTCTGGTTTATTTTCAACATAGTATCTAGTGAGTATCACGGGGAATTCGTTCACCCTTTGCCCCGCCATTTCTGTGCTCCCCCTTACCTTCTCCAAAACAGATAAACTTGAATACAAGACAAAAGGTACAGAAATAAAAACAGCTACAAAAGGGGGAAAACCAAAACGCATAAGCAAAAAAAAGCCCTTTTGTTTCCATTTCTTGGAGTTCATTTCAATAAAGATTTAAATGATAATATGCATACGGCTATTGAGCCTTTGTGATCGTCACCTAAGAATATTCTTTGGTTTCAGTATGTGAATGTTTAGAGTTCTGTTTAATTTATGTGCAGGTGTAATTTTCTGTCTTGTACTGCCTATTGTATTTACTTGTAGATTTATAGGCACTTGTTAATTTCTAAAAATGAGGGAAATTATGCAACATGTGCTCCTTTAGGTCTGGCTTACTTTGTTTAATATAATTTTTCAAAGTCTTTCCATTTTCTTATGAATAGGGCAATATTCTTTTTGATGGAAGCAAAGAATTTCATTGTGTGTATATACCACTTTTAGTTTTAATTCATTTGTCAACTGAGTGTCACCTAAGTTGATCACATACTTTGGATATGATGAAAACTTAAAAAATCTGAAAGAAGAAATTAAAGCAGATTTAAGGAAATAGAAAAACCTTTTATGTTGGATTGAAAGGACTAACATCCTGAAAATGGCAAGACTGTGCAATGCGAAAAACAATTTCAACAACATTCTTCAACATTCTAGATAAGTATATTCTTTGGCATTCAAATGGTAATACTGCCCGAAGCAGTATGATTTTTTTGGACTGCTTCATATGGAATAATAGTAGATCTTCCTTAACAGGAAGAACATTGCTAGAGGAATATCAATACCAAACTTCAAACTCCATGAGAAAGCCATAGTAATGAAAACAGCTTGGTACTCGCACAAGAATAGGACTGATACACAATGGAATAGAAAAGATGACCTAGAAACGACATTATTTTAAAAGACCTTTTGACCTGTACAATTTAACTTCTGTCCATTTCAGTGTGTACAAATTAGAACCTCATTAAAAATAAATCAAAATAACACAGATTTATGAGTCAGGTTACCATCATATTATTTTGCTAAGAAATTTTTCAAATTAACAAATAGCAGCAACAACAAAACTATTATCGTGCTCACTTTATGGACATAAATACATATTCTAATTTTTAATCATCTAAAAGTAAAGAGGATGCTTTGAAAAGAGTATATTCCTTTGAAATGAACAAATTAACCAATGTGAATAATTAAGTTTATCTGCTTTCTTTTTACATTTCACCAGTGACTTGCAAATGTCATGAGTGTTCATGCCTTGCTGAGCAGCTTTGACTGATAAACTCAACGAGGGCTGACAGATTTAGCAAATAAGAGTACAAGGTACCTCATATGACCAGAATTACACTGGCAATACTAAATCTCAAATTAGGTGTTTATTTATCTGATACTTACAGTGAACCAATGACCTTGGTTTTATTAGGTAAATCTAAATCAAACTCTTCTTTGGATTAATTTAATAAAACAGAAATGTAAAAGTGGTTTTTTATTTTTCTCCTAAGACCTAACTAAAAAAATGTACTGGCTCATTATCTGTAGTTTAATATTTGGGGTTAATAAAATGAATGGTCATTTTTGGAACAGAAATCTGAAGCAATCATTCTCTCCCAAAATTATTCTAAGGTAATATTTTTCACTTGGAAAGACATGCAATCAGGAAGGGTCAAGCCAAGGAGGCAGAACACGTCAATCATGCCCAGTACAGTGTGGCCCTTGGCAAGAGCTCAGTAAATTAGTGGGTTACACTGCTTCACCCATCTCTCTTCAAGGCTAAAGCTATCACTTATTTTAAGATGCACATGCCTTTCTGAAGTATTCCTCTTGGCTTCATACACACACACACATACACACATATATGTGTGTATGTGTATGTATATATATGTGTATGTAAGTATATATATGTGTATGCATATATACATGTATATGTGTATGTATATATATATGTGTGTGTGTGTGTGTTTGTGTGTGTGTGTGTGTGTGTGTGTGTGTGTGTGTGTATTCAGCCATTTGGCTTTATATTCCATGGTCCTCACCCCCAACCCATTTGTTTTATCCTGAAGCTTCCATACTGGATGGTACTGTCTAGAACATAAGCTAGATAAAAGCATATGCAATTGACACTAATTGGCCACTGTTGACAACCTAGCATAACACATTCCATGACTCAATCTATACTGTCAATAGCTATCTTTTCCTTGTGAAATTATGCTGTTTTTCAGTTGCAGTTCCAGAAGAACCGCTCTCCCAGTGGATCCCATCGGTCTGTAGAGAATTGAGAAGCCACCACTCAAGGCCATGTGTCCAACAGAGGCTGATGCCAATGGAATAAGCTCAGGAGGACTAAACATAGACTCATTTCTCCTCTTGCCACATTCACTGCACCCTCTGTCTTCCACTGGCTGCAAGAGCAGAAAAAGAAAAGGAAGTTGGGCCTGTAGAATATTCAGGGGAGGAATATCTCTAGACCTGGCTGTACAGCGTAATCCCTAGGGCATGCTGCACTTTTCTGTGAGCTTTGGTATTTTGTTTACCTCTTTCTCTGACTATTAAAGGTGTCCATTATGAAAAAGCCATGGAGTCTGGAGATTGCTAAACATCAAATTCTGTTTAATATATATTTCATATGGGCGTGTTTCTTGCCCCTAAAAAAAGGCAAATGACATCATAATCATTGTATATCCCACATTTCCTTTTGTGGAGCCTGTATTAGTTTTGTTACATTCATCAAGTATTCCTCCTCTCTTGACATACCATTATTTCTCAGCTGCTACTTATTCCTCTTTCTTCTTGCTTCTCTCTGTCTCTGTCTCTGTCTCTCTCTCTCTGTGTGTCTGTCTTTCTCTCTGTCTCTCTGTCTCTGTCTCTGTCTCTCTGTCTCTGTCTCTGTCTCTCTCTTCCCCTTTTTGTCAGTCACAGGACTTGATCTCTGGGCCTAGGTGCTGTGTCCCTGAATTCTTCAGCTCAAGGCTACTGCCCTACCCCTGGAGCCACAGCACCACTTCCAGTTTTCTGGTGCTTAATTGGAGATAAGAACCTCATGGACTTTAGTGCCCAGGCTGGCTTTGAACCGTGATCCTCAGAGTAGCTAGGATTACAGGCATGAGCCACCACGCCTGGCTTCATTGCTTCTCTTTACCCTCACATCTCTCCTCTCTCCACTAGAAAATTCTTTTTTTTTTTTTTTGCCAGTCCTGGGCTTGGGCTCAGGGCCTGAGCACTGTCCCTGGATTTTCTCAAGGTTAGGGCTCTTACCACTTGAGCCACAGCACCACTTCTGGCTTTTTGCTACATATGTGGTACCGAGGAATCGAACCCGGGTCTTCGTGCATGCTAGGCAAGCACTCTGCCACTAGGCCAAACTCCCGGCCTAGAAAATTCTTTTATCTGTAGAAAATAGTCTACCAGCACCATTCACATTAGTAAGGATGTGTTCCTAAGATTCCTCAACAGTAGCATGGGATCAACCCTATTGACCTTGTGACCTCTTCTGTGAGTGGATTTACTAGTAGGCAAATATTACCCATGATGCTTTAGCACGGCAGTGGGATGGGTGGGCATTTCCATTTGTTGTCTCTTTCCCCTTTTCTTTTGTGTCTGATTTACTATCGGTGCCATTTGAATCAGGGGATAGATCCCCGCCTTTCACCATTTGTCAGGATCTGTTTGGAAAGAAGAGGCCAGGAAGGGAGGCTTCAAAAGAGCAAATATGAATGGAGGAGGAAAGAAGCCAGGATATAAACAACAGAGATTTTTGCTGTGGCTAAATGGGGGATTGTGATCAGATGGAAGCTGATTAATATTTTCAATGTTTATCAACGATGAGTAGTGATGGGATAATAGTCAGGGACAAGTATCTTCAAGCCTAGAATCCTGGCAGACAACAAATACTCAGTATCATCACCAGATTAATAAAACATGTTCCACAAAAACCACTGCCGGGATTTAACATTTTCAGAAAACCCAAACTAGACAATATTTTGACCAAGATTTACCTTTGCCCTGTCCTGCATGGTAACAGCTTCATTCCTTAAAATATTGTCAGGAGTCTGTATTTTGAGGCCAGGACTTCCTAATGCAAATTTGAAAAATTACTCAAAATTAATTGGGAGCTCACATGATAGAAAGATGGATTGAGAACTTCTGGAGACAAACAAGCCTGCAGAATAGCATGTTTAATGTGTAAGCTAGCATTGGGAACGCTTACCTTCATTTGGAGAAAAGTATCTTATTTAGGAGATTCCTGTGTCAAACTTCTAACTTTCCTCCCTCCTTGGGCCTAGGCATTTCAGGTTAGGTAGGCAAGCTCCCTATTGGTTACAGCACTAGATGTGCATCCATGGAAAAATGAGGGTCTCACAGATGCCATTCTCAGGTGGTCAGCACCAGTTGGTGGCTGCAAGTAGTTTTCCAAAAGCAATGGTGGCTCCAGTGCTGGGCTCCTGTCCAGTCCGGATGATGTTGATAGTATGAACTGGGGCCTCTGAGTATTGTGAATGGTTCTCAGTCCTGCAGTTTCTAAATCTAGCGTCCTAACCTTTGAGTGATTCTGTGAACTGTGTCACAAGTTTTAATACATGACCCAGTGTTGATTTCTGTTGCCTAACACCTTAACTGATACAGAGCCAAAGATAGGTCCAGAAATGCTTTGACTATGTCATTCGTTGTTTTCTTATTGCTGTTTAGATGAATCGCCTCAACCTTAGTGACTTAAAACAACAAACATTTGTCATTGTACACTTTCTGTGGGTCAGACTCAGGCACTGTGTAGGTGGATGTTCTCACGATCTCACAAAAGCTATAATCCTGGTCTCAGCTGAACTGTATTCTTCTTCTCAGAGACTCCACTGAGGAGAGCTGTGCTTCTAGACTTCCTAAGGTTGTCAGCAAAATTAATTTCCTTGTAGCTGCAGAAGTTAGGGTGCTGTGTTTCCCCAAGCCTGGAATGAAAAGCCGTATCTAATCTTCAGACCTTAAAACAGCTTAGCTCTTTGGTAAACCCCCTTCCTCAGAATAATCTGAGCTTTGACTTCAGGTCAATGTGTTAGATGCTCAATTGTATCAATAAACACTTTCATCTTTGACATTTGATATAATCTGATGAAAGTTATATCTTTTTATTTTTGTCATATTTATGGATTATGGGCTAGTTGTAGGTTCTGCTCACTCTCAATGTACAAAGATCACGGAAGATTGCTTTAGAATCCTACCTGCTAGAATTTTGTTCAGTACAGGCATTTGGAGGAAGCTAATCCTATTTCAAACTGAAGCCACATTGGTGGGTCCTAAAGAAGCCCTCCATAGACTGTTATGTTCCACAGAACTCTACCTTGCCGCAACAATTTGCCTTGAGTCAATATACTCTCTGAATTAACAGTCTTTTAAAAAATAAATTGCACAGCTTTGTAGCTTGGTAGAAGAACAACATGGCCTATGTTACGTCTGAATTCTCAAAATGTAGTTCGCTTTTAGGTGTATAATTTTTAAGAGAATCTATGAGTTATGGATACTTGGGAGCTTAGTCTGTGAATACCTGGCTCTTCTAAATAAACGGCTGTAACCACTTAAGTGTCTCTGAAAGGTGACTCTCTTCTCTTAGCGTCCTGTCAGCTTTGGTTCCATGTGATGAATCCTCCTTTAATGGTTCCCTAGTGTGGGCCTTCCTCCTCACCAAATTTGGTAAGATTAGGCAGTGCTGCTCAGAGAGAGATCACATGGCATTGGTATAAATATTAGGGCTCTCCCCAATTCCCCAATGTTAAGGCTCCCCACAAATGTTAGTGCTCCCCATTGTATATCTATTCCATCTTGATCCTTGAACTTCAGAGTTCAGTATGAGCTTTAGCTCTTGCTCTCTCTTGCACTGAAAGCCTCTAGCTTCTCCAGCAGATGCAGAGTTTGAGAGCTGGCTGTAAGCTTCTTGTAGTTTTTCCTTCCTTCTACTGAGTTCATGCTCCCTGTGTAACAGCCACACAATTATTTTCACCTTCAGGAGTCGAAGATTATTTTTCTAACCAGATGAAAAGGATGAGACATATAAAGCAGAGTTGTTTTCTCAAGTGTGATAGCAGGTACCAAACACTTAGAACTGTCACAATCCCCTGGACTTTCAGGATGCTCTTCATTGGGGGTGTGGTGTCTGGCATTCATTTGAAAGGCAAATGTGTATCATTCTAATTTCTGTGAGAATTAGTTCATTAAAATTTTAACTATGCTCAGCCGGAGAGGGAATTCATTTTTATGTTCTAATGAGGCTTTCTCCCACTTGTATTTTCACCTCTCTTCTTGACTAATTTCCCCTATCATTACACACGAGTTCAAGTCTCTTTTCATCTTAAAATAGAAGAGCAAACAAAACCTATAAGCCCTTATGTTCCCCTCTAGTTACCATCCTGTGTTCACATCTCATCTTCAAGGGCCCTGAAAAACTTTTTCTCTTCTTTCTTATCCTTCATTTCCTTTGCAACCCACACTGATCAGACTCTGCCCCCTGCTAATTAGTTAAAAGGGCTTCAAAATTTGCCTCCCAGGATTTCCTGATTACTTAGTTGCTGAGCATTATTCACTCTTCTTTTGACACCATTGGTCATTTAGGCTTCTTGATTCTCTCAAATATATTATTCTCAAAAATAATATTTTCCTTGGTTTTCCTGTCTTTTCATGTGGTGCTCAGTGACTTTCAGATTTTTCTCCACCTCCATCTACTCACCCTCTCCCACATACTCCAATATCAATATTGTTACTCCATGAATGTACAGAATCATGACCTTTTCCACAACCTTTTAAGACAGCAAGATCTAAGAATATTTATCTATTGTATTCTTATTCATCACTTTTTAACCAATGTCTCCCTTGTCCCCTACTTGACTTTCAGTATGCAACCATTTTCCTGCTTTTCTTTGATGTGTACCACCTTTGTTTACATTTTCAAATACTGTCCATTTTCCTAATTTGGGGACTTTATCCACATTGAATCAAATAGTCTATATTTTTTGGGCAATTTGGTTTTTTGAATCAACTGTTAATTAGTAAAGATTTGTATATAAACATACTAGTACCTTTAATACATTCCCTACTTTATAATATTATCTGATAAAATATATGGTATTCCTCCCCCCCCACACACAGACTCTATCATTGGTTATGGGGCTTGAAATCTGGGCCTGGGCATTGTCCCTGAGCTCTTCAGCTTAAGGCTCTACCTACCACTTGAGCCACAGCACCACTCAACTTTTGTCTCTCATAAGCAATACTACTTATAAATATGCTAGCATGTATTTTCTCATGCCTAAATGTTTATCTATTAAAAGTAGAATTGAAGAATATGTGTGCATTTGGTTTTGCCAGACAATGTCAAATATTGCTCCATACCTTGTTTCGGTTCAGTCTCCCCCTACCAGTATGTTTGTTCATGTTGATCTACACCATCTTCAATGCAAGAAATCCCTACATATTACAACCTAGACCATCTAGCTTTATATACAGTGCCAGTTCTGGGAATTGAAGTCAGGACCTGAGTACTGTCTCTGAGCTTTTGTGCACAAGGCTACTACTTGAGTCATAGCTCTGCATCCAGCTTTTTGGTTGTTAATTGAAGACAAGAGTTTTAGGGACTTTCTTCTCTGGCCGGCTGATCTCAGCCTCCTGAGTAGCTAGGATTGTAAGTGTAAAATACAGGTACCTGACTAGCTTAATATATTCTGGATCAAGACATAAAGTCTTGTTATAGAAAAAGGTTTGTGTTTGTAAATACTGAATCTGATACTCAATCTAGGGATCACAAGGCTATCAAAGATCTTAGCACCTTTCCTAGCAATGCCTGTAAGACAATATTTTATCTGTAGTTCAATACTTTATATTCAACTTAATATTTTAGTTCAAAATATCCATATAAATGGAAGTAGAATTTGAATAAGTTCTATTGACAGTATCTAACTAACTTGACTAAATTCTCCAAACTCTTTCTTGAGAATAAACAGTGTTGACTTTGATAATGACACTTCAAGTAAAATATTTTTGGTTAAAGACATGTATGCCAACAAAGTTATATAGATAGCCAACATTTGTGATTGTTTCCTATTCTTTTTTCAGAGGTCTTTGAAAACAGTTTATTAATACAAACATCAATAACATTCTTTTGGGGATAATTATCAGAAAAAAATGCTTATCAATTGGGTAAGTAGACAGTTCTAAAACAGAACTTTTGGCCCAGGGCCTATTTCAGACAGAAAAGTGTCCAAACAAGTTAAAACTTCCAAGCATTATAAAATCATTCAAAAGAATGTTCTGCTATTGGCCTGATATTTATTTAGAAGAATACATGTCAATAAATTCCATTAATATTTTGAATAAGTTTTGTAAAAAATGAACTTGAGTTTGGTAGCTCCTTTCTTCCTTTCTGAATAAGGTCTTAAAAAAATTAAAAAATACCAACAAGAAACAAACACCAAAATGCTATTAATTTACTTTGGGTTTTAGTTTGATGTGTCTAGTCTCATATAATTTCTTCCCCTAAGATATTTTTTAATATTTGTCAGTTTCCCAGATAATTAATATTAATGGTACTATCTCCCCATTTGAATATTGTCACCGAAGTTATAAAAAAAATCAATCACATTTCTCTTTTTATTCATTTTTTTTTGCAGCTACATAAATGTCAACTGTACACTTGTGGGGGTCTAAAGGAGAGCATGGTGATTAACTATGCTGATAATATTATCACGCATTTAGTATACTACTTTACCATTTTCAAAGCGCATCCCCGTACAAGAGAGGAAACTGGGTCAGGAGAGTTTAAATGACTTTCCCAGCTGCAAAGCAGCTGTTTCTATTTGATAAAAAGTTACAGATCACAGTGATGCTACCAAGTACCAAGGCCAGAACAACAATCTTGTTCTGCAGAATCTTCTGGTACATTCCAGGCCATTCTTAGTGAAGCTGATGAAAACTATAGTGGCTGGTTCTATTTGACAAGTTATAACTTGGTGGCTAAAGATTCCACAGCTGAGTAAACACTTCAAGGGGAAACAAGAAGATTATCAATATTATATCCTGTCATATTCTTTGAGGCAAGAGTGGATTTTATTTTAAATTTTAGCAAATTATTTGTTTGAATTTACATGCACAGAAATGATCTGTCTGGGTATGATGCAGAAAATGGTTCATTCATTAACAGCAGATGCATATTAATGCTCTTGGTTTAGATAAAGAATGACAGGACCTAGCTTTCCCAGGGTCTGGGGTGGGAGGTGGTGATGCTGGGCACTTCCTAAGGGAAGTTATATGAAGAAAACCTTAAGATTGCAATAGAAAAGGGTAGGGGTGAGTGTAAGGAATCATAAGGAAAAAACCTTCCTGCCTCTGGAGGAAAGGATATGGATTTAAATGCATTGCTCTGATGTCCTCTAGCCACAGCCATAGCCAGAGGCCCATACAGATATTACTACTTCTTTCTAAACCATCCATTTGATATGTGAGCGGTGTGTCCTGGATAATATGATATAGTGTATTGAAATGGAATAGACATGGATGAGGCAGTAAAACTGGAGAAAAGAAAGTAAAGCAAATGAATCACAAAAACACCTAAATGGGAAACTGAGGAGGGAGTAAAAGGTGGGGTTACTTTGTTTGCTGCCACAAACTTCCTCTCTTCCCTCTTCTACTTCCTCTTTGTCTCTCCCTCCACTCTTTGTGGGGGGGGGGTAGGGTTTTCAATCTCTTTCAAAGTCCTTGCCAGCAACACTAGATAGGCTCCATTCATTATGATTCTCCTTCATCTCTGAACTCCAGCTCTAAGGCCCTGTCTGTTTGTTGTCAAAAGGGAATGGCTCAGAGCAGGATTGTTTCTGAGGCAGGAGGCAAAGGGGTCATTCTGGACCTCTGGACGTTACCAGTGCGGTGTTTCATTTGCCTGGCACATCCTGTGAACAGGAAGGTAGCTTGAAATGCTTTTTGATGGGGTTGGAATATATACCACGAAGCATGAGTCAGATCATGAGATTGCCTATCAGGTCATCTCCCGTGAAATCCATTATGAAAAACACCCAGAAACTGATGTCTGACTTGAAATCCTTAGTTTACTAAATTGCAGAAATTATTGCTGGAAGGTTTTTTTGTCACTTTTATATTTTTTATATTTTTTTAAAAATAGTGTTTGCAGTAATGCCTCATGCAAAGTGCTAGTTGAATGAATCTGTCAGTGAAACTTCAATTCCAGATTACCACACGGCAAGATCTGCTATTATAAATGAAAACACATCTTTAGAAAGTTCACAACAGTTTGAAGTAGATGAGCTATTGAAATGCAATAGAAAAATCTACCCTTTACAGATTAGTCAAACAGTGATTGTAGTCCAATATGTAAACACTGTTCTACTTTATTGTCAGGGTAAAATGGCTGATAATGTGCTACTTCAAGAACAGGTTAGCATTACCTAAGTCTATGAATAATGATATAAATTATCTTCAAGAATTCTTTGTGACTATGACCACAGAATTCAAAAGCAAGCAGAAAATCACCATATTACCAAACTACCAGACTTTTTTCATAAGTTTTCCTTTAAAAATTGTTTTTAAGCATCAAACTACAATTTCTAAAAGAATGTCACCAGGCAGATTTTAGGGAAACTTTCAAGGTAGGTGTTATCAAAGAAGGCCTACAGTGCCACATCCTTGTTACATGTTCAAATGTGAATTTGTTGGTTTTAGAACATAGCTAACAGGGTGCCCTTTTTTTTTTTGCTTATATTTTTGTCCTTTTGGGCAATTGTTTTATGGCCGTCCACCAGTGGTATAAGCTATGTATTCTCAATAATAGTTATGGCTTAGTTTTCTAAATAATAAGAGCTATGTGGAAAAATGAATGAATTTGATGATAGAGGAAGACAGGAGAGAATGTTGAGAATCCTGAGCCAATAAATCAGAATCTTACTGTACATGAAAGTTTTGCTTCCATACCTGATATCTCAAAATCCCATGTTAGACAGATGTAAGACAGAACCTCGAGATGATGCCTCAACTCTTGAAATTATAGTAGAGGATGGCAAACAGGAAGACAGAAATGTAGCAGGACAGGAGAAGGAAACACAAATATTCTTGTGCCTTGTGTTTTGTCCTGAAAGGACATATGCTCACAGCTGTCCATGCAGACTTCAAAACTACCCAGGGCACATATCACCATTTCACCTTTTCTATTTGCATATAGCAATTCCCCCCATGGTGAGTCGTGTTTCATAGTTGTCTAGACAACATGCTTCAGATGGTATCGATGACCTCACACACAACAGGCTAGCTCTAAATTAGTGATGAGCAGAGCTGGAGGGCTGTATTATAGTAGTTATAAACCATAAGAAGGTATTTAAATAGATAGATAAGACACATGCAAATCTTTTCATTGCCATGACAACCATCTTGATATAGGTTTTCCATATGTAGTAAGAAGGGCAGAGCAAAAGGCACTGGAAAAATAACAGGAACCTGTAATGAAAGTGAACCTTGACAGGGGATTAGTCTTGATCTTGGTCATTTATTAACTCTTAATGGAACACAAACCCTGGTAGAAATGTGCCCTTATTACCAAAGAGAGAAATACTATTTCCAAAATGTGTTCTGTATTATCTTCAGCTCTACAATTAAGATCCAAGTCCCAAGTTTTCACAAATGGCTCTGTTAGAGAGAGAGAGAGAGAGAGAGAGAGAGAGAGAGAGAGAGAGAGAGAGAGAGAGAGAGAGAGAGAGAGAGAGAGAGAGAGAGAGGAGGGAGGGAGGGAGGGAGGGAGGGAGGGAGGGAGGGAGGGAGGGAGGGAGGGAGGGAGGGAGGGAGGGAGGGAGAGAGAGAGAACAGTAGGCTACTAAGTGCAAATTCTCTGAGGCACCAAAAAGTCTTCTCAGAAAGGATTTAGTCCTATAGTTCAATGCATACCTTTTAGACATGTATTCACTGTGCTGATGAGACAAATTAATGAATTCCCAAATCGTTACATGCTGAGGTAGTACCCCCCACTCCTAAATAAGATGGCATTTGGTTTTTGACAGCTTACTTGAGTGGGAAGAAAAGCAATTCTGCCTGGCCCTCTTGGGGCATTCTCTCACTCTCCGCCATGTTTCTCCCCTTTTCTCTTTGTGCCCAGCTCTTGCTACCTTCTCTCATCTCTTTGCTTGCCTCTAGAGTTCTTCATTTCTTCTAAGGGCTAGCATAGTTTTGGGGGATGGCTTTTGGCACTTGTGATCCTCTTGTGGTCTGACACTCCCTCCAGCTTTGTTCTCCTCTGCCAGAGATCTGGAAGAGAAGTATTCTTGCTTGGGCATTTCATCCCAATTTGGTGCACCTGCTCCAAGGTGAGTGACAGAGATGGGAGAACACAAGTGTCCCTCCAGCCTCATGCCACATTTTCCTCCGCAGATCATAGACCTCCGCAACACCCTCAAAGCTTTCAGAATGTCAATGGCAATTGTATTTACTACTTTTAAGGCTAATAAGTCTGGTACAATCCACAGCACACTACATTTCATTAAAATTCTTGAGTCAGATCTTTGTATGTGCAATCAATGTATGGATTCCTTTAGACACAAACGGGCACTTCAGGACACAATGCTACACTGGTGAAGACAAGCTAGTTTATTAATTAAAGTGATAATAAATAATTCCCCTAAACTTTGATACATTTAAAGCAAGGCTTGCTTGGCTCAGTCAGCTGTGTTCTGTGACTATTTTAAAATGTAGAGTTCCTTTGTGCTTTTTCTAGCATGAAACCAAATCAAAGCCAGAAGCACCATTTCTATCACAAAGTATCTTAAATACTAATTTGGCAGTGATCCTTCTAAACTAAACTCCATAAGGTATACACAGCTTCCTTAAAATCTATTTAAGTGGTAATTAATGGCAGGAGGCAGAGTCAAGAAATGGTTAAACCCCCACTGCCTTTCAGCGAAGCACCATTTAAAGTCTCATTCATCAGTTTCCACCTGTCCTTTGGAAAACATTTTAACTTCATAGAAATTGAAGACTAACCATAGCCCCCAAAACTGTTCGTATTAACACCGTAGGGCATCCTGTGTAGCAACGTCTCGGTTTCTGATCCGGAATACGTGTTCTGTCTGACAAATTTTAGGGTGTTGTTGTGCCTCGGAGATATTCAGATGTTCCTTTTTTGACATCTGGGGTTTTAATTAAGAGTCTTTTTGTGTATTTGAAGCAAAATGAACTTTGTCTGATCTGGACAATGCTGTGAAGCATTTTTATTTATGAATGCCATTCCTGTCATGTTAATTTCAACCACGTTTTTGATTTATCTTAAAAGAACACATTACACAGTGGATTTAGAGGAGTTAAGAGGAATCTACAGGGTGACTTTAATCTTTACGTCTTTATATACTGGAGGGCGTTTTACTGCACCTCTGGACTGCTCTCACTACACAATCATATTCTGCTTTAGAAATGTAGCCATTTGGATCAATAGTTACAGGACAATATATTGTACTTCTGATGGGGGCCTCGTAGGACAGTTAAGACACACTGTGGTGATTTCACCAAATGCTCTACTCTGCTCTAAAATCTATTCCTAAAGAGAAAGTTAGCACAACATATATGGAGCCGAATTTATGGTCCTCCTAATAAAATGTTACTGTACATATGTATAGTAAAAAAATTAGGAAAATGGAATGCAAAAGAACATTTTGTCACTTAAAAATAAATATTTTAAAAGTGGGAGGATTGAGTAGTACAGGTAAGAAGTATTTGAGTGGGTGTGACATATACAGTGACTGTAATATTTTAGTTGTTACAAAACACTGAGATTTGGGGTTTGGTATCTAGCATTGCTCTGATGACTACACACTTCAAATATTAGAAAGAAAATCACTGAGATGGCCTCAGATATTTTCAGAGATGCCCAGAGATGAGGCACAAAACGATGTAAAGAAATGACTTTTTAAAGTGTTAAGAAATGGAAGTTGTTCATTGAAGATTTTTTTTCTGTAAATTCTTTGTCTATCAACAAATGGGGATTATCACAGCTGTTTATTGTATTTGCTAGTCTTGATCTCAACCTTCATGTCTTTATTGTTCCCCTTGTTTATGTGTATCATTCATTGCCCTTGAACTTGGTCCCTCTGTGTCTCGACCTCTGCATGCCTGCTCACTCACTCTGCTCACGTCTGCAATCGGTAAATCTGAGACAGGCCCTGGCTGATAGCCCAGTCTCACTAGGGCAATTAACACAGAACTAAAGTGTCATTCATGGCAGGGTGGGGAAAGTGGCAGACCACAGATGACAGTTCTCAGTTCTGAAGCTGTGATATCTAGGCCAGATTCAGGATTATAAGGAAAAAGAGAAAAAAAGAAAGAGGATGTATAACTGGGGGTTGGTGTCTGGATGGGTGGATGGGTGGAGGAGAGAGTTCTCCAAAGAAAAGCACTGAGTGGTTTGTCTTTGAAGAATTGTTTATTCCCCAGATCAGATTCCCGCTGTCTGACCAGTTAATTGGATGAATATCTAGAAGAAAACATTGTATGTACTAAGAGAATTGGGAGGGGGGAGGGACAAGCATGGAAAGAGTGCTTTTCTTTAAAAAAAAAAAAAGAAAAGAAAAAGTAAACTCCAACTCTTCAATCACCTTCGAAAGGTGTTCCTGCCAGACTTAGATTAAAAAAGGAAAAAGAAATATCTTTTATTAAGTGCTCACTACCTCCACCCCACCACCTTTTTGCCTGATCATGATTTCCCCTGCAGCCAGCTATGTGTGTCAGCTCTGATGTCTTAATAAAGTTAGCCCTGAATAGAAACAGAGCACCCAGGTGGTGGATGCCTGGAGAATGTCTGCCCTGCCACCCTCTTCCTTGAAGGAGCTCTGGAGACTCAACTATGAACTGAAAACAAAGTGGCTTCCATGTACCCCAGTCTAAGTGTGAGAGAGTTTCCAAGCCACCAGGGGTATGGGGGCATCCTGGATCCTGCAGCTGCACATCCAGGCATCAACTGCTGGGGAGTTGTGCACATCAATTCTCCTCTTCTCTTTTCTTTTCTTCTCTCTCTCTTACACACACATACACACAACACACACACACACACACACACAGAGGTGTATGTGTGTATGTACCAATATTAGGACTTGAACTCAGGACCAACATGGTCTGGTTGGGCATTTCTGTTCCTGGTACCTTTGAGTCATGCTCCTTTTTCCAGCTCTTTGCTGTTTAATTTGCTACAAGTCTCATGAACTTTTCTGCTTAGGCTGGCTTCAAACTGTGATTCTCAAATGCAGCCTCCTGAATAGCTAGTATTACAGGCACGAACCATCAGTATCCATCTAATGGAAATCAATTCTGAGAGCAAGAAAATACTTGCTCTGCTTCTTTGTAATTGTGAGATTTTTTGCACCAGTTCTTCTTTTTTTCCTCCTAAACTTCCAAACTTAGACAAAGGGGTTACAAGTTAACATGTCCATTTAAGTGTTCCGAGCTTCTTCATCAAACTCATCCCTTACCTCTCCCTCCCACATTCTGAAATCTACTCATATCCCCTGACTCATTTCACCCTTTCCACTTTCCTGATCACATTGAGTATTCTGACTGTATTTGTTCCATGATTGCTTTTCTCATTTTCTTCTTCACTTTCTAGCCTTTACCCTCTTCAAACTTGTTTTGATTCCTGATACTTATTTTGTTAAACTTGTCTGTAAGTATTCAAAAGGTTGAATCCATGGAGTTTCATGCTTACATATACTAAAATTTATTCAATTTTATTATCCATATAAGCATATACACTAGGGTTTTTTAGTTCATCTTTATCTCTGTTGCCTGATTAGGAAAATGGGAATCATCAACCTCATAGGATTATTATGAAAGTTTTATTGATCAGTGAGATGTATAAAAAGGGCAGAGCTGTTAGCAATACATCCTAAGAATCCTAGCGATATAACTTCTTTTTTCCCTACAACAGATTTATTGCATGTAGAAAATTCTTTAGACAAGGTTACCTGGACCAATTTTTTCCCCTCTTGCTTATCCAATCAAATTAGATCACTTGCTATTATATAAATACTCATTTTGGTTAGTCCTCTCATAGCCATTTCCTTCTACTGAAAACATCCTTGTTCCTCACTGCATCTATTTTTTGGACACAAAGAAACATGCTTCAAAATATGATCTTTTCTTAGCTATATGGCAGTGGCTCATACCTGTACTTACTCCTAGCTACTCAGGAGGCCAAGATTTGAGGGCTGTAGTCTGAAGACAGCCAGGGTGGAAAAGTCCATGAGATTCTTATTTCCAATTAACTACTCCCAAGAAGCTAGAAATAGAGCTGTAGATCAAGTGGTAGAGCCTTGAGCATGAAAAATTCTTACTTGCATATTGAGAGGTTAGTGTAAAAGCAACTTATATAAATCGAAAAGTCCCAAATGTATATTAAGTGAATGATCTAACCACTGGAACGTCAATAGTTTTACAAGCATAATTCAGTAATTTTATAAGTTTTCATTAGCATTGACAGGTTGAACTCCTATGATAAGCTTCTAGAAAACGGACAGGAGATGTCAAGAGGCCATTTTGTGCACTGCCACTGTTATGCCATCATGTTTCTGGATCATAATGTTCCCATTATCTGATTCTAGACATACCACAGGCATATCAGTGGGGTCAGAGGTTAGCTCGGCCACTTGCTGGGCAAGAACAGGTATCACCCCAGCATGTTCATATGACAGAGCATCCCGGCAGCCAAGATGAAGTCCTTGTGAATCTGTGCACAAGAGTCCAACAATAGAAGGATTCTTCATTGTGTTCTCCGTGTGCTGCTCCTCCAGCCTGCCCGCAGCCACCTCAGCCTCAAGACGGTAACTTCTGTAGTGAACATTATCATTCACCTGCTACCTTGATTATTTGTGAATTAGTAGGTTAAGGAAGCTGTTGTAAAAAGTACAAAACAATTTACAATCCATAGCAATAGAAAAGTTAGAAAAGAAAGAAAGAAAGAAAACACATAAGCTGTGTATCAAAGAGATATATTTGTGAAGCATCAGATTATTCTCATCAAATAAGTACAGGAGAACTGAGCTCACACAAAGGATGGATTCCTCTAATGGGGCTCTGAGGAGACCTTTTTCTCATTAATGGTTAGCTAATAAGGCAGCTGATAAGGCTTCAGTATTACAGTCTTACGTTGTAATAGACTGTGTGGCTGCAAAATGAAGGCAGTCTTTTCAAACACTCTACCTCACCAATCTGAAAGGTAAGAATTAGCATCTTGTTCAGGAAGATAAGAGTCCAGTCCTGAACATTTACTTCTGACAGTGTGATGTTTCAGAATTACACACATTAGTGCTAACATAGACTTGAGGGAGCCTTCTTAGAATGGAGTGAATAGTTAAATGCTGTGATAGTTTCCCATTTGTGCCCTTGCCAGAGTCCAGTTACCTCACCCTCTGGGTCCGGCTCTTTTTATAGTATATTATACCACACCATCCCCTCTGCATTTTCTAACAAGACTCAGAACTCAGAAAGTGACAGATATGTTCAGTAATTACTGCAATACCAAGCTATGTATGGAATTCACAGAATGAAAATAATCTGGTTTCCATTGTACAGCAAACTTGATAAGAAATTCTGATTTTAGCAGTGAAATTGCTTAAGACTACTCCTAAACAAATGACAAAACTAGGAGTCTATTCTCTATGAAGACCTATATTTACCCATATTTGTGTCTGTCATTGTATATTGAACCATTCTGCTGTGGCCTATAGTATCTTTGAAGGAAATCTGAAAGGTGTATGTCTTTATTCTCATGCCATCATGCCACTCCTGCTTATGAGTATTTCTGCTCTTGCTCATCTACCATTCCCTCACTTAACCAGTGTTTTCCATGCCATGTGCTATGAGAACATATTCATTTAAAAAATTATGAGAGTTTTTCAGAGAAATCATTTCTGTGACTAAGTAAGTTTGGGAAATTTTAATCATTTAGTGCCTTCTTAGTGATTTCATTAGTATATCTGAGCCTAAACATTACTCAAGGGAAGAAAATACTTTTAATTATTAATTTGTGGCCTGGAATTTCATAAACTCACTTAATCTTGAAATTATCTTGACTATGCATGACTAGAGTTGGATTGTTTGCTGGAGCATCTTATCCAAATACAATAAAGGGGAGGAAAACTATGCAGCACGGATGACTCAGAAAAGTACAACACTTCTACTCTCCCTTTGGCCTACATTTAGTCACATGTGGTAACACATGATCGTAAGGGAGGCTGGGAAATGTTTACTAGAGAAGACATGTATATTGGGAAATAGATACTTGGTGCCCAATAGAAAAATAATCTACATTTTGATGAAATAGTTACTAATATTTTTATACAAATACTAACTGATAGCATCTTTCAAACTCTGGGTACATTTTGAAGATACATGTGACAACTGACTAGCTAGTATTTCTCTTCTAACTTCATAAAGAAAAAAGAAATATTCTGTTGATCTTATATCACCTGGTTATGACATTAAGAGATCAATAACGTTAGAAATGGAAAGAAATTATGTAACCCAGCTCCTGTTCTCTGTGTTGTTTGAAACTAACATGGAAGAAGAGCTTAGAGATGTAAAGAATGGGATTTTGGGACCCATTTGACAATCTTTGACATATCTCAGATGCTTTTGACCAGTTACAACTCATTCAATTTAGAGTTGAATTGTCTAATGAAATTTTGAAATGTTGATATCCTGTGCTTTCAGTTGAAAATAGATGTACATGGGTTATCATTTAAGCTGAAGAGAAACAGTCTGGAATGTTAGTGTGAAAGCAGAGTATGGAAATTTCTAGAAAAGGAATAACAAGTGGAGTCTTACATTCATAGTTGATAGTCTGGTGCTTAGTCCATCAGATGGCTCTTGAACAAATAATAGTAAAGGCAGTTTTCCTAATGGCTGTATTAGCTATAGAATGACCTTAATATGTGTGAAATATTTTTTTTCCCAAAATACAATTATGCTTCCAGAGACATTCCAGTTAATTCAAAACCCATCTTGGAAATTTCCATACTCATCCATTCCCAGTCACCTCATGTACTGAATTAGAAGATATCTCCAAAATCATCCAATGGCCTTAATTTACAGAAGATAATCTAAAAGTCCAAGGGGGAAGTGGCCTCTATAAAATGTGTGTGACTTGTGGCATCATTGGCTATAAAGTTAGCCTCTGACTGATTAATTATTTCAAAATATTTAAATAAGCCATTTACACAGCTATTTGCCCAGCCAAGATAAACTTAAAACGTTGTGAATGTAGCTTACCTTGTTTTCAAAAGTAAGGAATGCTGTTTAAAATATTATTTTTCCCCCTGAACTATTCATTTATGTGGTGGGTGCTGGGCTCTCCGCAATAAAAAAGAATGTCAGAGGTTTTCATGAGAAGTAAAGCTACTAGTAAGGTGATTATGGAAGAGAGATTCTGGCAATAGTAAATGATCGGTAAATTCTGATTGCTGCTGTGGTCATTCTAGGTTGCTGCGATTCCTACTTTATACAGTCTATTCAAACGAGGAAACAGTCCTCTGGTTGTTTCTCCTTTATAACATCTCACTCAATTCTGTTTGTGGTGTCAGGAAATTCAACTAATTCCTAGAGAGCTCTTAACACAAGCCCTATATTCTTCACAGACTTCATTCCTTGGTGATTTCGAGCCAGAGCTTGTTTGGTATCATTTTTTTTCTGAGCATATTTATAGGTAGTGATGGATTTAAAGCAGGCAAATGATTTGAATTCTATGAGCAGCTTGGATTAGTGTGTTTTGCTATGATTCTTTTGTCTGAGTGTGTCATTGTAACAGCTACTTATTTTCATCAACACGAGACAAGAAAGGAGGGAAGTCTGGAACCTTGGGTGAATAGGGAAAGATACAGAGAGAGAGAGAGAGAGAGAGAGAGAGGGAGGGAGGGAGGGAGGGAGGGAGGGAGGGAGGGAGAGAGAGAGAGAGAAAGGAGATCAAGGCTGTAATTGTGATACAAGGTCTGCCTGCCAATTATAGATGTTCAAAATGTGTTACTGGTGGGCCTGCAGGAACTTTGAAAATGAAGGAGAGAATGATATGCCATCTTCTGTGACTCTGCCGCCTCCACAAAATAGGAATAAACAACAATGTGTTGGAAATCTTAGGTGCAGAAAGCTCTGTGGGGAAAACAGGACCATATTCTGAGAAAATATTGGAGAAGGCAGAAGGCATTTGCCTTTGAAACCACCAATGTTAACCACTGGACCAAAGAAGGGAGGTACTGAACTCTCAGTGAAACAGAATACTTTGGCAAGTATTCTGTTACTGTTTATATGCCTGTTATAAAAAAGCTAAGTTCAAAATTGCCAGTTGTGATAGTAGTGTTTATTTGTTGATTATTAGAAGTACACCTATGCCTGAAGGAATTTCTTTTCAAATGTTTGAGGTAAGATATCTCAGAGGTAGTAAAGTTGGGGTGGGGGGTTACTGTGTGAACTCAGAGGCAAAACTGCAATACTCAATGTCAATGAAAGGTTCAAAGGCACTAGGATAGAAGAAGCAGAATATACAACTTGAAAGCATCAGGGATTTTTTTTTTTGGGTAGAGAGAAATCTCAGCCATGACAAGAGTTGTTTTAAGCTTTGAAAAATTTCACAGTTACACTTACGTTCTACACTTAGTGAATAAATTGATTTTAAATTTGTTCTCATTAAATATAGAGTAACGTAGATGCATTCTGTTTAAGATACGTTCTTAGCTTCATTAATTAACACTGAAGAACCATAAGGTTTTCCTCTACAAGAATCATAGCAAGTCATCAATTTATTCTATATTATGAAGTTTAAGTCACCTGAATAAATAGTCTAAACAAGATCTAATAAATAGTCTCACTCAGTTATGGCTTACAAGTCATATGCAGATACAGACTCTCTTTGAATACTTTCAAATGATTTTTCTCTGCCAGATATTTGTTTTGGTTTGTTTTTCCTATGCCATTTTTCTTTCTAAACTCCTGATAATTACAAAGTGGTTAATTTAGCTATAGAGAGCACCATTCTTGTCTATGACATTTCCTAATGAAATGATCATCTCTTCTATATGTTTAATTAAATTTCTTTAATTGGGAGGACTATGTTAATTGCATTAAAGAGTATCCATGTATTTCCAAATTTGTGGGCCTTATTTAATACTAATAAAACAATACTTTCTCTACTTGTGTTCATTCATCTATCACTTCAAGCATTCATTTGTCATTAATTGTCTATTCTGTGTCAGGTACACTTAAGTCTTGGAGATGAACATCCTGACAAATTCTGTGATGGTTATCTTTACTATTCTACCTTTTGGTCTCTTTAGTCTGATTTCTGGAAGTTTTATTTTGCATATAGCTATTCTAGCTGATATCTGCTCCTTATC
Source organism: Megascapheus bottae (assembly GCF_031878675.1). Classification (NCBI taxonomy): domain Eukaryota; kingdom Metazoa; phylum Chordata; class Mammalia; order Rodentia; family Geomyidae; genus Megascapheus; species Megascapheus bottae. The sequence goes on from NC_143515.1 coordinate 43,251,756, forward strand.
TTAGTTCTTCTGGTTGAAGATACGTTTACAACAAATAAAACAACAGTACAGGATTATTGGACCTATGGGTCTGCAACAGATTTTTTTTTGCCTGACACAAATTGTAAATAGTCCTTTGCTTAAACTCTTTGAGTTTAAGCTCAAATATTCTTTGAGAGTGGTTTTTGTTTCTTTTATTAGCTCTGATTGATGTTTTATCCCTTGAAGAAATTATTACCAGTAAGTCACAATAAATCCTGAATAAATAACAATTGATATTGATAATTTCAAACATCCTAGGCCACAATGGATTCAGATACTTTGAGTGGTAATTTAACTGACAAAAATAACCTTAATTCACTAACTCTTCTAATGTGCACTCAGGATTTTTCATCATCCCTATGTGCAAAGATATTTCCTATGAAGCATTCATGGAAAGTATTAATGGCTTTCATCACTGTGTGACTAAGAAGTTCCCTTCTTCTGAGAATATAAAACAAAGACATTACAGTGATTTACATGACTTGTAACAAGACATGTAAGGCTTATGTGTATGTTCTGATCAAGCTTAGCTCCCAGTCTAGCTGAACAACACTGTCTGTAAAAATCCATTGATCATCTCACATCTTTCCATACCAACATTTTTGCATATCTACCTTTTACCAGAAAACAATTAAAAATTCATGTAGACTTTGCTTTCTCCATGTACAACTTTCTTACTATTTTAGTCTTGTTGCAGCATACATAAAAACTCTAAGTTATTTTTTTGGAAGCTCTTACTATTCTCCTTGTATTTTCCTTCTCATTTCCCTTTTATCATTGATTAACAGATGATATCTTCCCAACTAAAGGCAATATTCAAGGTAACTTTTTAATTTCAAATTTCCTGAATGGCTATGGAGGTATTTCAAGCGATAACAAAGACTATTTTTCATATTATTCTCAATTTCCTTCTTATTACAACCCAATATCTCCTTTATTTATTTATTTTTAAAAATCTTCCTTTCTATGTCAAGTCACCATATTCTTTGAGCTTTCAACTGTAGCATCTCAAATTCATTCTTGAAAGGCTCTAGTAATTCAGAAACCATTAGTGTTCTGTGTATGAGTAGTTTGAATTGCTTCTTCCACTGTGACTTACCTTGAACTTACTACTCTAAATTCCATTCACCATTGTGGAGCTCGATTACATAACCTACTTTGGTCTTTATGAAGTTCTTCCCATTCCTATTCTATATTACATCTCTGTTTAGGATCTGAATAATTATAGTTTTGATGAATTTTCTGTCCCACTATTCACACTTATCTTTCAGGTTATTAGCAAGCTTATAAAACATCACCACCACTTGTGATCCTGAGACCATGGATCATTTTCTGAGCTGAGAACTGGTGATTTTTTTCAAGTACTACTAGTATCCAATCAAAAGTGTACTAAATGAATTGATTAATACTCAATGAAAATAGTTAAAGCTATTATGAGGACCCGTGTATATGATGTCTTCCTTTGAATGTTGGCTCATGACGAATCCTATGCAAAAGTGAAAAAGAATGTTTTCCCACACATTTCTTTTCAGAAAAGAATTTGGCAAATATTCTGCATCATTGGATGTAGCTTAATACTAATTAAAATTTCCAAATCTGTCATAGTCATCATATTACACATTTACTAGAGTTACATGTGAATTTCATTGTGCTAAGTACCCTAGTATGGATAAAGAGGTCAAGGATACATTTTTATTTTTCAGAATTGAGATCTGTCTGGTTTCATGGTGGAATAGAAAGAGCATAGATCTTCAATGAATTATTTTTTTCATGAGTGTTCTCTTGTTTTTTTTTTGTTGTTGTTGTTGTAATGCATAGAGGGGTTACAGTTACATTCTCACCCAATGATATAACTTCTCATGTTTTTTTCCCTGTTTCTCTTTCCCCCCACCCCTCACAATCATCTGTTTTCTCCCCTTCCCTTTTCTTTTTCAAATAATCAAACATATATACAATATACCAAGTAGCACAGTCAGATAAAATAACAATATGAGATTAAACAAAAGACAATAAAAGTGAAGAGAAATAACATAGTGCATTAAGAACAACAATCACACAAGATAAAGCTCTTGTTTCCATTTCCTAGAGATCCTTTCATTTAGTCTCATCCTATACGACCTTATGGACGTAGGTTTTGAACTATTGTAATTCTCTGCTATGAGAGTTCTGGATTTGGAGTAATTGTTACAAATGAGAAAAACCATTGAGCCTATATTCCTTTGAGGCTGGCTTACTTTACTTACTATGATTTTTTCCATGACTTTACATTTCCTTACAAGTGGGGCAATGTCATTCTTTCTGATGGCAGCATAGAATTCCATTGTGTATAAATACCACATCTTGTTGATCCACTCATTAACTGAGGGACATCTGGATTGGTTCCATATCTTTGCTATGGTAAATAGTGCTGCAGTGAACATCGTTGTGCTAGTGGATTTAGTATGCCCTTGTTTCTGGATGGTTGGGTAAATGCCTAGTAGTGGAATTTCTGGGTCATAGGGAGTTCTATGTTTAGTCTTTTGAGGAACTGCCATACAGCTTTCCATAGTGGTTGAATGAGTTTGCACTCCCACCAACAGTGTAGTAGTCTTCACCAACCATACAAGAGACAAAGGCCTCATATCTAAAATATATCAACAACTCAAAAAATTGAGTCACTTCAAAACTAATCTCCAAAGTAACAACCATCCCATTAAATGATGGGCCAAAAAGTTAAAGAGAGTCTTCTCTGAAGAAGAAACAAAAATGGCCTATAGACACATGAAGAAATGCTCAACATCTCTGGTCATAAAAGAAATGCAGTTTAGAATTCCATTGTGTACAAATACCACATCTTGTTGATCCATTCATCAACTGAGGAACATCTGGGTTGGTTCCATATCTTTGCTATGGTAAATAGTGCTGCAATGAACATTGTTGTGCTGGTGGATTTAGTATGTCCTTGTTTCTGGACGGTTGGGTAAATGCCAAGTAGTGGAATTGCTGGGTCATAGGGGAGCTCTGTTTAGTCTTTTGAGGAACTGCCATACTGCTTTCCATAGTGGTTGAACAAGTTTGCACTCCCACCAACAGTATAGTAGTGATCCCTCCTGGCCACATCCCCTCCAGAATCTGTTGTTATTAGTTTTCTTGATCCTGGCCATTCTAACTGGAGTGAGGTGGAAAGGAACTTAGGCTCAATGGTTTCCCTCATTTGTCATAATCAGTGGAAACCTTGGGCTCTCCTAGCAGAGATTTGCAATAGAGCAAAACCTTGATACAAAAGGCCATATAGTATGACGCTAAATGAAAGGATCTCTAGGATATAGAAACATAAGCCATATAATGAATGGTTGTTGTCCTTAAGGTACTATGTTATCTCTCATCTCTTTTGTTGTCCCTTGGTTCTCTCATATTGTTACAGTGTCTCACTTTGTTACCTGATATATAGGATATATTTGTATTTGGTTATTTGAAGTTTCATAGGGAAGGGGGGGAAACAAGATGAAGGGTGAGTGTGGCAGGGAGGGAAATGGGGACGAAGACAAGTGGAAGGGAATGAATGTATGTGAATTAATGCACCTTCTATCTGGCAAATATCATGTAACCTTTCTATTAATTACAATGAAAAATATATGAAAAAAAGAAAAAAAAGAAATGCAAATAAAAACAACTCTAAGATTTCACCTCACTCCAGTTAGAATGGCCAGGATCAAGAAAACTAATAGCAACAGATGCTGGAGAGGATGTGGCCAGGAGGGATCACTACTACACTGGTCATGGCTATTCTAACTGGAGTAAGATGGAATCTCAGAGTTGTTTTGATTTTCATTCATTTTATGACCAGAGATGTAGAGCATTTCTTCATGTGTCTATAGGCCATTCTTATTTCCTCTTTGGAAAAGTCTCTCTTAAATCTTTGGCTCATCTTTTAATTGGATGGTTGTTTCTTTGAAGAATTGTTTGTAGAGATTCAATTTTTTTTATCTGTTGATATATTTTAGATATGAGGCCTTTGTCTCTTGTATGGCTAGTGAAGATCTTCTCCCACTCTGTGGGCTTTTGATTTAACTTGCTACCTATGTCCATTGCCACATAGAAGCTTTGGAGTTTAATGCAGTCCCATTTATCTAAACTTTCTTTAATTTGTTGTGTTTTGGTGTCTTTATTTAGAAAGTTTCAACCTGTGCCAAGGAGACCTACTGTATCTCCTATTCCTTCTTGTAGTTTTCACTGTACTTGCTTTTACCTCAAGGTCTTTGATCCATTTGGAGTTAATCCTGGTGCAGGGTGACAAAGAAGGATCCAACTTTAGTTTTCTACAGGTGCTTAACCAGTTCTGCCAGCATCACTTGTTGAAGAGGCTGTCTTTCTTCCATTCTATTTTTTTGGCTGCCTTATCAAAGATTCGGTGGCCAAAGGTCTGTGGGTTAATATCTGGGTCCTCAGTTCTGTTCTATTGGTCTTAAGGCCTGTTCTTGTGCCAGTGCCAAGCTGTTTTGGTCACTATAGCTTTGTAATAGAGTCTAATGCTTGGTATTGAAATTCCTCCTGCACTGTTCTTTCTGCTAAGAATTGTTTTTGCTATATGGGGTCTTTTATTAATCTGTATGAAATTTTCCTCTTCTATTTCTTTCAAGAATGACATTAGGATATTGATGGGTATTCCACAGAATTTGTAGATAGCCCTTGGCAAGATTGCTATTTTCATGATGTTAATTCTTCAAATCCAGGAGCATGGGTGGTTTTTCAACTTCTGCAGTTCTGCTTTAATTTCCTTTTTCAAGTTTTTAAAGGTTTCATCATACATTAGGAAATGTACATTTTTAGTTAATTCCTAAGTATGTTATTTTCTTTGAGGCTATTGCAAAAGGAGTTGCTTTCTTGATTTCTGCCTTGCTCCTCTCATTGTTGGAAGACAGGAAAGCAGTTGATTTTGAGGGTTAATTTTATACCCTGTTACCTTGCCAAAGTTTTGAATCAGCTCAAGCAACTGGTATCTATAGGGTTCTTTAAATACAGAATCATGTCATCTGCAAAGAGGGAGAGTTTCACTTCCTCTTTCCCTATTTGGATTCCCTTTATGCTAGTGTCTTGCTTTATTGCTCTGGCTAGGAATTCTAACCCTATATTGAAGAGGAGAGAAGAGAGTTGGCATCCTTGTCTCATTCTTGATTTTAGAGGAAATGGCTATAGCTTTTGCCATTAAGTATAATGCTAGCTGTAGTTTTATCATACACAGCCTTTGGTATACTGAGAAATGTTCTTTGGATTCCTAGTTTCTCCAGAGCTTTTAGCATAAAGGGGTGTTGGATCTTGTCAAATGCCTGTTCTACATCTATTGAGATAATCACGTGTTTCTTGTCCTTGGTCCTGGTGATGTGATGAATTATATTAATTGACTTTTTATATATTAATCTAGCTGTGCATCACTGTGATGAATCCTGTTTGATCATAATGTTTAATTTTTTGAATGAGTTTCTGAAGATGGTTGGCTAGTATTTTGTTGAGAAGTTTTATATCAATATTCATCAAAGAAATGGGTCTATAATTCTCTTTCTTTGATGAGTCCCTGTCTGGTTTGGGGTTGAGGGTTATGCTGGATTCATAGAATGAGTTTGGCAAAGAGCCTTCACTTTCAATTTCATTAAAGAGCTTGAGGAGTATTGGTGTGAGCTCTGATTTGAAGGCCTTATAGAATTCAGCTGTGAATCCATCAGGTCCTGAGCTTTTCTTGGATTGGAGGTCTCTTATTGCCATTTCAATTTCTCAATGAATTTTTCTGACATAAAATCTTCAACCTTTTCAAGTTCTCTACTTTTGAACCTCAGTTTTCCTCATCTAGAAAATAAAACTTAATTTTGATTTCTTGGAGTTCATTTTGAAAGCCTCATTTTTATGATCCTATACACATAGTTATTCAGCCCCTGTGATCCTCTCCTAAGTATATACTTCTTTGTTTTCACTATGTAAATGTTTAGACTTCTGTTTTTAATCATGTTCAAATGTAATTATTTATCTTTAACTATCTGTTTGTTTTTAGTTGTACTATTTGCAGGGTTTATTTTTTTCCATTAATTAATATTTTGTGGGTTATGGGACTTAAACTCGCCTGAGCTCTTCAGCTCAAGATTACCACCCTACCCTTGAGCCAAGCTCTCTTCTTGATCCCCATTTGAGTTTGGTTTGGTGACATTCGGTCAATGCAATCATGGCACACAAAAAGATGAAAAGTTATGTTCAAATTAGTCTCTTGAGCATCTCTCACAGTTGAGAATAGAGAGGCAACTAGAGCAAAGTTATGCTACCCAAGTTTCCTCAATGGAACCAAGACAAATCATTGATCCCTAGAGATATTCAAGGGCACTCAGGCAACATTATCAAGGTTGCTCAGCTTCATACAACCAACTTCAAGCCAAACTACATATACATTAGATAAATGATGCTTGTTCTTAGATGTTCCTGAGATTTTATGGTGACATAGTACTTCTCAACAACTGAGCAATATAGCCAACTTCCTCTTCACACTTTATTAGATCATCTCAGGCACACATAGATAACAGTGAGGAGCTCTAGATCAGCACTGTCAAGGATCTTTTAAATACTAAGCTTCTCTTTCAATCTATTTGTTACTCATATTTTAAATTGGATGACTGGGATATACAAAGAGAAATTAGGAATTAGGATTGAAATTTACGAATAATAAACATATGTCCTTTTTGTAGCTATGTCACCTTAATGTTCAGTTAGAGTAGTCATAATTTTGCCTTAATGTTCAGTTAGAGTAGTCATAATTTTGCCTAAGGTCAGATACAGAGTGCTACTTTCCTACACCTCCTTTATGTCAATTTTTTTCATGATTTTTCCAATCCTTTTGTCTTTCATATCCATTTAGACATAATCTATTGTGTGTCTGTACAGCCCCAGAATCTGATACAAGATAGATATTTAATTTTAGTAAATTGAATAAGTAATATTAAAAATAAACTTCTTTATCTCTTAATTTAGTTAAAGATAGCTATCACAATTTGGAGCACAATTTACATTCCTCTTCCCCCTTCAAAACTTAAAGTTCACTTTCTCTAGTTTTGTTTTCAGAACCCAATGAGAATGACAATGTTCAAGGCTGCCAGACCTAAACTAGAAAAAGCTTCTTTATGTTTCTTGACTAAGACGTTTAAGTCAACTTTAATGTGGCATTGGATTAAAAATATTCAAAAGCTGAAGTCAGAGAGAAAATTGCAATTGCACTGTAAGGTGATTCTCAACTATTTCATGGAGATATGCAAGATCTTAGCGCTTGAACTAAAGTTTTTTTTTTATGTCTATATGGTATGAGCTAGAATGATATCACAATTTACTAAAACCAAATATGAGATGGCTGTAAGAACACCGTCCAATGGGTTTCCATAGAACTTTTCTGGAAGGGAGAGGATATGTAGTTATTGCTACAATCAGAGAAGCTGAAGGGAAAATGGTTCTTTATGGTTTAATAGCAACCCATATTAAGGGCTCAGTTGTGCCCACCCAATGGCATTTATTTTCTAGCAAATCACCCTATTAAAATTACTGAACATGCTGGGTGTGGTGGCTCATGCCTGTAACCCTAGCTACTCAGGAAGCTGAGATCTGAGGATCAAAGTTCAAAGCCAGCCTGGACCCAAAAGCACCTGAGACTCATATTTCCAATCAATCTCTGGAAAACAGAAGGTGGGGCTGAGGCTCAAGGGTTGGGCGATAACCTTGAGTTGAATTGCTCAGGGACAATAACTAGGCCCAGGAGTAGGGTGGTAGCCATGAGCTGAAGAGCTCAGGTACAGCTCCGAGGCCGAGTTAAAGCCCCATAACCCACAAAAATAAAATAAAATAAAATAATTGAACATGGCGGTTATAATCACCTATAGAGTTCCACCTCAAAACAGAAACAGATGTTCCTGAATTTTCTTCTTACAATTTTGAGGAGTCATGTAAATCCCCACTCAACCCTGAAACCATGAATCTGCAACAGATCCCCATTCTCTCTGTTGGCATTCCTCTTCCATGGGTTCTTGAAAAGGTCTCAGCAAACTAGCACTCCATAGGGATGTCATCTAAAGTATACCAAGATAGTACAAAATTGCAAAATGTACAATGTGAGAACAACCACTGCAGGCTGGCTGCATGTTTATTAGTAACACCTTGGGACACCATTCACAGTATAATCAGCAAGCCATCTACCTTGTCCCATTGGCCACCCAGGTGAAAATGAAACAGCTGTTCCATTTAGCTTCTACTAAAGAAACTCCTATGTTGAAACTTTGATGTCTTTATTATTCTTATGTATACATTTCTAGCGCATATATTTGCTTTTCCTTGGCATCTTTGTGTAGTTCTAGAAACATGTTTCTTCAAGTGTATGACATACATGTGGTACATATATGAGTTTAAGATAACTTTGATGAACTGAATGGATTGGTAGTGTATTTATTTGGGGGAATAGTAGGAAGCCTGTGTGCAGGCCTCAAAACCCCAATTTCTCTTTTAGAACAAGATTAAGCAATGAAATTGAAGTTGATTTAAAAATTGTGATGAGTGGAAAGCATAATAGGTGCATGTGAAAAGAGAATTTTGATGAAAGATTGAATAACAAGACAAAAAATACTTGAAGACAGACACATAAATGTAGTAAACTAGCTAAACTTTGGAAGGTTGTAATGTTCTGTAATCTATCTTGCTTTATGATAGAGATCAACTAGATTTATAAAATTGTACCTTTCTTCTACATTTGGTCACTTGGCAAAAAAAAGATTTTTTTTTTTTTACCTGAATGGAAACCAAAATGAGAATCTTAAATCTTTACAGCAAAAACATGCTAACAGAGAGGCCAGAGGAAAAGAGTAGTAATGAGAAAGTAAAGCAGGAGGGTAAGTCCTAAAATTGAGGGTCTGGTTGTTACAGCATACTTGTTTTCCAGTTGGGTAAGTGGAGGAGATAGGATTTTTGAATCCTACATGGCCTAGACCCTTGAAGCTTAACAAGAAAAGAGCTCTGGTTGGTGTGAGGCTATCGCCAGCCACAACCGAATGCTTTATTGCCGTCTGGAAGTGTTTATTTTCTGAACATAAATTCAGGGGACAGATTCAAGGCATGTCTAGAAATAAAGCATATCATCATGTGAGCTGAGCTGACAAGGACAATTTACTGTACTGTGCATTTGTTCTGAGCCAATCGGAGGAAAGCCAGCGATTAACATTCTAAAATCCCACTGTTCAGTTCTGCCTGTCCCTTCCCTGAACTTTGGGAATGGCCTGGCTTAACCCCTTGCAGGACTGCAGTGAAGCATAAGGAGCCCTATGAAGGTACACATGTTCTTTCTACCAGGAGTGATACACAGTGTAAAGAAGCTCTGTTATCCACAGGTTGGCCAGGAAACTGTGTCTTTGTGAGCCCTGGGAGTGAAGGCTAGCTAAAAGCAACTCTATTTCCTAAAGGCTTTGGTTGAGAAAGCTGAAGGTGAGATTAATTGGTCAGCTTTCCATGTGACTTCAGAGTAAAGGCAGATCAAGTGTTTGCTGATTATTTGTTCAGGGTCTGAAAGACCAGTTAGTCTGGAGAGACAGAGCATAGTGTATTTAAGAGTATGAATTCTCCTTCCCAATAAAGTTGGATCTGAATAGCAGCTCACTTACTGTTATATGCAGACTTTATTAATGCATCTGTATATATCTTCTTTATGTAAAACTATCCCATATGGATTACATACCAAAGAATTAAATGAGCTAATGAATCTGAAGTGTCTAAGTCAATTGTGCTTCATTGCTTTTGTGTGCTATTGCTATTGTTATTTTATCTGTTGCACATGGCTAAGAGGCTAAAAGAGAACTTTTTGGTTTTTTTCCGGGATACATGAGCATTTTTTTTACATTTGTAGAGAACCTAATCTCAGCTATAGGTGGCAATGTTTAATCTATTATTAGAGTTGCCATTTTGGGAGGTTTCTTTTCATATCTTAGAGTTAGGTAGGAATAGATAGTCTTTTCAAAACACCTCAAGAGAGTAAAATTTAGAAAGCAATATGGAGGCTAACTGAAATCCTTGGCAATTACTGATATGAAATATATTAGAAAAATGAGGCTAGAACTTAGTGCAACTTAGAAAGATATAGTATCTAAGGTCATTTAATACACCGCTGGCTCTCCATAGCCTATGAGTTTGGCAGATGTGAATTTAACTACAGACACAAAATGTACTTAGAAAACACATTGTGTCACAGATTGACTATAGAGCTCTTTGGTATTGTCATTAACTTGTGAAGGTAGAACTTACTGATCTACGAACAGAGTAAGGGCATTATATCATTTATTTAAGTAAAATAGAGATGACTTAAATTACATAGGAGAAGGCACATAGTTTGTATGAAAATATTATGCCATAAAGGACATGGACATCCATAGAGTTTGAAAACTGTCAAGGGTCTGGAACCTGCCTCCCATAATGAATGATTATATTCAGGATGAAAATCTCAACATGTGTTCTCTTCCCTCAAGAAAATGACTGAACAATCAAAGTCATAAGAAGAGGGTACTTTCTAGCAGTTCCTCTTTGGCATTTCTTCACCAGTGGCCTCTTCTTTTCTAGTTCCATGCTGTATAAGAGATAAAAAATAGCAGTCATAGAGGGATAAATTTTCCTGAGAAACTTCTGCCTACAGACTTACTGAGTAAGCAAGAAGGGCTTTAAAACTATACGTTTTATCATCGTTCACACGAATGGTTGGCCTTTAAAACATGCAAGGATGAACCTAATGGAGTTTTGTGAACAAAAACTATAACTCTTCATTGTATATTTTGATGATTCCATCAACAAATGTTTTCATAGTGAGTAGGTAAGTCCGCCTAAACTATCCATGGACCAGGGTGTTTTCTTTCTTTTCTTCCTTAATTCAATTAAATCTTCTTCCTCTATCTTTCCTCCCCCCTTTTCATTCTCCTTTACTTTATATTCTGTGTTTCTTCATTACCTAGCTGAAGATGGATCTGCATTCCAAAATACATTGTCCATTAGCTTTTATTTTCAGTTTTACTCATCCTGATTCATTCAAAGCAAATATTAAGAAGACTCAGCTTAGATTCTAATTCTAACTGTAGTGAGCCCATTGTCAATACCTTATTTATAACATCTGAGTTAGAGATATGTTTCTCAACCATCAATATAACTTATTCAGAATCTTATTAGAAATATACTAATGGAGGATTAAACATTGTCTAAATGGCACATTCTGTTTCTCATACCGATAACTCCATATATTACTACTCTTTTTAATAATTAATGTTCTTGTTTTTAAGATATTAACAACTTAGTCTTTGCCCTACTCAATCCACCCTCATAATGAAAAGCACAGAATGTTCTATGGGCCTGTGTCACTGCCACACTAATTGTGATGAAATGTTCAGTATAATGCACCAATAAATATTTGAAAATTGGGTGGAAAGGAATGTGGAGAAAGCACTTTGTGCTTTTAATTGATATGCTGAACAATATTGGTTACACGTGGGACTAATGCATTTGATTTTTTTTCTCTTCTAGGTGTGATTTAAAAATTGTGGTATCTGAAGTAACCTAGGATTGTTATTCACTCTTGTTAGAATGTCTGTTTCTATATCAATTACCCTTGCTTATTCTCTCTTGCACTGGGAAACAATTTGCTACTAACATACTTAACATAGAGACTGAAGTTCACTCAGAGTAATAGAAATGTTTTCCCTAAAATCCGGCTCATCATGACTTCTTACCCCCTTTGTACTTCCTAAATTTAAATCTCTTTTCTCATTTTCCTGTGTTCAGTGTAGTTCTCTGTCTTGATGTCAATACTGAGGATGCTTAAGTATCTTTCATTTTCATGTGATATCAAAAATGTTAAGAGGTAGAATTATGCAATGATTTGGATATTGCATTTATTTCAGTAAGTCTTTTCAGGTTAATGAAGATCTTCTGTTGTTGGCCCTATTATATCTATCAAAATTTTTCTGCTTGGACTTTTAATGTCTCTCTGATAGCTACTAAAACCTTGCTGTGTAGGCCATAATGTTCTACATAGATGCCTTGGTCTCTTCATGATTTCACTATCTAATTCTCTGCCCTCATCTTCTGCCACTGAATCCTCTCCTCTATACTTCCTACTGTCTTTGACATCTTATGACCATATCCACCCACTCTGTCTGTCTTAGTTTTAGATTACCAGAATGGTCCTTTTCTTTCTTCAGTGTTGCTTGGGATATATTATCTCCCAGTTTCCTTCCACAAAAGCCCAGGCCAGAGTGCAGTTTCTTTATTCTCTGGGATCAGGGAGCCCTGAATCCATCTCTTCTGCTGGCTATTGTGCTATGCTGGGATGGTCTGTTTGCTTGATGTACTTTCTGCCAACTTTTGGAGAAATTATATCTGAGTTTGGGGGAATCCTTTGTACTCAGAGTGCTTGGAAGTAGTAGACTATATTGATTTTTTTTGTTGAGTGAATTTATGAATGAGTAAGCTATTATTGAACGAGTGGATTCTAGCTGTTTTCATACCTCCAGTACACTACTAGATAAACAAATCCATGAAATTCCCTGTCCTTTAGACGTTTGCTTTTTGTTCCTTTGCTCAGAATTGGCAGGGAGGTATTAAGCTAATGACAACATTCTAGAACCTACTAAGAATTTTGAATACTATTGAATGTTAAAAAAAATTGAAGGAAGAGTTCTTGTGTTATTTTTCTTTACAGAGCATGGATTTCTAGAACTAATTAGAATAGTTGATGCTCTATCAGTGACTGCTGGCCAAATATTTGATGGATCTTCAACCACTCTTTAAGAATTTGCCTGACAGAGGCAAACCAGGAGTCTTCAGAGTAAGAGTATGTGAAGGCCAAAAGAGGCCTGAAATGATAACTCCTACCCGCTATAAACAACATGACTAGATGCCTTTATTGAAGAACATTGACAAAAAATCTCCTGTCTCTTCTGGACTCTTCTAATTTATAACTCTGCCCCCCCTTTCTTCTCTGTATGCATAGGAACACTTCATATTTTCCTCTTTCCTGTTAGGAACTTCTACACATGGAATTTTTGGAATTTTCATAATGTTATAGTAATGTAGTACAGCTACCCCAGCTTTCTATCAGAAATGGCAGGCAGCCAAAAACTAGAATCATTGTTTGCAAACTCTAAATATAGAGTCAAGATTTATATGAAGAAAACAGATATGTCTTGTTATGAAACCATGAATAAGCATTGGCACAAACATAATAGTTTATTCTTCCTTGATATTGCTTATTTTAAATAGCTATCTATCTTTTACCAGGATTCTGTAGGAAGATACATTAAAGAAGTACCGGAGGGTTGCTCTTTTCTTCTTGTAGTTCAGACTTCATTATTTCTAGGGAGTGATGAACAAAATAAGAGCCTGAAGGTGATTTGGTCTTTCTACATTTCAGGTAGCCTGTGGGTTTGTTATTATTATTAATAATGCATTGTATTCATCTCTTGGTCAGTGTTGATGCGGTTTCTTTTTTCATTCTGCATTTGCTCTGATTTTGTACAAAGGATGCCTTGATCTTGAAACTTCTTCAGCCTTTACAAGATGTCATATTCAGCAAAGAAAGAACCCCACCCCCCACACATTCCCATCTGCGCCTCCTCTGACTTCCTTCCACCCTGTCCCTCGTCTCTCATTTCCATGCCCCTTTAATCATTTCTGCCTTGTCCACAACAAAGGGACAACAGTAGGATAAAAAGACTTTCAGAAAGAGTTAAAAAGGATGGATAAAATTCCTACAATGTACACCATATGGCTTGACATTTTCCAGATTAGGTAAACATTTCTATTGGGGATAAAATAGTCGTGTACACTGATGTAAAGAAATTGCCTGAGACAAGGGCATACTCAACAAAGTTATGCTGTGGAGGAATGTTTGCTCAGTAAAGACAAATCTAAAGTCTCAAGGGCAGGCTCAAGGAGGGGCCATGGTACAGTCCAACTTTGGGAAGAAAGGGTTAAAAACAGAGTCTGTGATCAATATAACTATTATATTCTCTAAGTTGTGCATTAGTAATTGTTTTCAAATGTATTCATACACACATTTTTTTGCAAGAAATTCCTAACAATCTATTGCTAAGCGTCTGAAGTTCTAAAATTTCTAAGTCTGTTTCTATGTAGCCAATATTTACCAAAAGGCACTTGCAACACGGAACAAATTGATCTTAGGTGTGTTGGTGTGAGTGTGTGTGTGTGTGTGTGTGTGTGTGTGTGTGTCTTTGTGTGTCTGTGTCTGTGTAAGGTATAGATCTGTCTGCTACTTGGTGAACAGCCCCAGAGCCATAGATTTCATTTGATCTTTGCAAAGGCTAACATCTGTCTGCTGTCATTTTAGTAAGATTGATGGCAGGCAAGAAAGAAGAGAGAGGTGGGGGTAGATGAACAGAGCCAGAAAGAAGGAACACTGGGAAGCCCCCATGGTGGTGACCAAGGCTGTCAGGGGTCACTGCTACAAACCCTTTGTCCAATGAGGGCTGCAGTGGGAGGCAGCATAGGCCCCTCACTGGCAGTAATTGCACTTGGTTGTTACAGCTGATAGCTAGAACTCCAAGATACAAAGGCAGTATTTAGCACCTTATATATCTTAATAGATTACTCACATTGCACGCAGCACCAAGCTAAATGTTATGACAGCCCTAAGAATGTAGTTTACTGTTATCTTAATGTAGTTGGGCAGTACAGGGTAAAGCCATCAAAAATATTATATTCTTTTTTAAGTTTCCAAGAGAAACTAACTGATGCGGACATAAAGCTATTTTTATACCAAAGCCCTGAGTTTTGGCAAACACTCTCCCAACCATAATTTTAAATACACACACACATATTTCACATATGCATATGTATATGCATGGTTATGCACATTTATATGTTCATTTCCTCATTTGCTAAATATCATTTTCTTTTACTACTTCCTTTAAATTGTTATGTGAACATACTATAGAGGGAAGAATCAATTTAGATATTTTTGAGAGATGATCCCATATTTGAAATTAGTCTATGAAAGAGTAAGCATTATTTTTGAAGGTATAAATGACCCACTTGTAAATATAGCATGAATGAATGGATGGATGAATGAATGAATAGGATGAATGATTAAATGAATGAATCAATGGTGAATCAATGGTGACATGGTCTTTCTGATGAGTACATGTCTTGTATTTATTTATTTTATTTTATTGTAAAGATAATGTGTAGAGGGGTTACAGTTAAAAGCATGGCTCAAATATGTTATTTTGCAAACACTTTCCTAAGTGCACACACCTGGTAGGAACAAGCTTGGCCTGTCCTGTGAAATGAATAAAATCTGCTAGGAATAAACTCCATAAAGCCAGAAAAATCCATCGGTAACAGTAAGGCCTATTTGCTCAGGCTTTTTTTTTTTGTACTGGTGTGGTCGGATGTTTGATTTGAACTTGTTGAAGCAGCGGCTGCAGGGAGTTTTAGACTAGCTTTGGCCTTTATCAGCAGGAGGCAGATTCCAAGAAGAGAATCTAATCCAGACACATATAACACTTTCCAAATTTAGTTGGAACGTTAAACAACTTGGCTTTTTGCAGCAAGAGCCCTCAAGAGCTTTGGGATTCCTTATGACATCAGGGTGATGACATGACAGAATGACTTAGTTCCATGGGCCAACTTATGTAAATTCCAGGACTTTTTAGAATTTAACCATAACCATCAGATCAGATCTAACTCCACAAATGAGAAAATAGGCCTTTTTTCCCTCTAAAAACAAATCAACTAAATTAAATAATTGGCCAGAATTCTTTTTAATTTAGTAAAGGAAGTTGCATGTTGAATACATTCATAGATAGCTGTACCACCAATGACATAGCTGAAATTTGAACACTAGAAAGAAATGAATGCCAAATGATTGTAGGCTGATGTTTCTGTAGTATTTAAAAAAAAACAAACCTAAAACAACAACACATTTAAAATAACGACCAGTAGATTAGGTGGTTGGTTGATCTCCAAGTTTACAATCAATTTTACTATGATTTGGTTGGCTGAATATTTTTTGTTGTTTAGAGAAAATTTTAAATATATCTAAAAATGATCTTAGAAGTGTGTGTGTGTGTGTGTGTGTGTGTGTGTGTGTGTGTGTGTGTTTAAGGCGAGGAAGTTAACGTTATCCTTTTTCTCTAAAGTGCCACAAAATAGAAAACACAATGCTGTAACAGCACAAACGTAGGGGATTAGATGTTCTGCCCCTCTGTCTTTTTTGTAAGTAAAGTCCACATTTATTTTTAATAATTTATTTACTTACTTACTTTCTGGAAATTAAACATGAAACCTCATGAATGCTAAGTATACACTCTTTTACTCAATTTCACATCAAACCTGTTTCTCAAATTTTAAATGATGAATACTGTTAGATGAATATATATATATATAATGGAGTGATGATTTTTGATAGTGAGAATTAATGTAAAAATCATAGTAAGATCATGCTCAATTGTGTTTGTTTCTTTACTGTTAGTATCCATGAACTCTTACTGGGGTAAATATAATGGAATAAAAGAAAGGTTAGGATTGGGATTATATATTAACAAGGGACACTTGAAGTATACAAGACATAGAAAAGGTATAAACAAAAACCAGGATTTATCAGAATTATAACCATTTGTAGTAAGTTAAAATGGCAGTACTCTTAAAAGTGATATCTATGCCGCACCTGTGATTATGACTTCATTTGGAAAAAGTATTTGAAGATTGAAAATGTATGTTAAGGATCCAAAGATGAGATTATCATGGTTTATCCATGTTGGCCCTAAATCTCCCAGTAAGTAGTCTGAGAAGGTGAGAAAAAACATAAAAACAGATACAGATACAGAAATGTGGGTTGTAATACAGGCTAAGTCAAGTCTGGTGCCACTAGAAGTTAAAAAATTAAATAATGCTCCAGTAGAGACTTTAAAAGGAGCACAGATTAGCCAGTAAGTTGATTTCATATTTCAGTACTAGGAGAGAAAGCAGATTTTTCAGACCTGAGAGAGACTATATTTTTTTTCTTGTAAGCCTCTTGCTTGTGGCAACTTATTATAGTGGCTTCAGGAAACTACTATGGCCAAATAATATGGTCAAATGAGACGATCAAATAGGAACACATGTCAACATCACCTTTGACTGGAGGAAGCAAAAGTTACAAAATTTGGAGCCTCTCCCTTCTCCCACTCTGATTTTTACTGTTTCTCTAATTGGCCAAACATAAGAAACATCCTATTGTAGTCCATGAACTTATACAACACTATTATGTGTCAATAAAGAAAAACGTATTAAAACTATAAGTGCAAGAGCACCTCAAGTGTGTGCTTTGAGAATGCTTAGGAATGGAATATGAAACAGAGAAGAAATGAACTTGTATGGGAAATAGAGTGTTGAGCACCACAAATATATACTCTTTATACCTTTATTTCCAATGTTAAAATTGTATAATATATGCTATTATTGTTAAACAGAGTCCAAACTCAAGCTTCCCCAAAAGGAAGAAATGAGAGACATGAATGCTGAGGGTGTGCTTAAAGTTCATCTAAGCTCATCAAAAGGTGTATGTTTTAGGTGGGTCAGAAGATGGCGCCGAGACAACAGGGACCCAGCCTAGCTCTCTCCCCCAAAAATAGAGAATCAGGGAATCTAACGAGCCAACTGTCTTATAAAACCCACAACTACAAATTCAAGAGCAATGGAGAAAAACTCAAACCAGAAAAGATATCCAACTGAAGCTTATAGCCAACATTCTCAAAGAATCCAAAAGGCAAGGATCCTTCCCCAACCCCTCCCTGCTGGCTCCAAGCTGCGAAAGCCAAGGTGGAAGGCGCGGGCGGGCTGGGAAGCCCCGAACTCCAGCTATGCCAGCAAGCTGCGGAATCCAGACACAGGAACCCACCCCGCCCAAGAAAGACTGGCAATACAGGGGTGCAAGGATTCAGCATCCTGTCCCTTTCCCCTACAGCCCCCTCCCCCAGGCCATTGACTGGAGACTGACAGGTGGGCGGGTGCTAAGACCCAGCACCACACCAAAGGGGGCAGAGGTGACCCTGCTCCCACCTGTCCAACAGCCTCCTCTCCCAGGCCACTGAAACTGGAGACTGAGGAGCACTGAGACCCTGCCTTCCAACAGCGGGTGGGGGTGTGCAAGAGTCTGGGAGCCAGCACCTGAGCCCTGAGTGGGGTGCCCTCTTGCTGGAAGCCTCCAGCAAGATAGCACCAAGAGGTCCCCCACGGAGTCACAGAAAGACTCTCAGACAAAGCAGCTGAAACACAGTAGGGAATTGAAGGGCAGATCAGCAGGGGTAGCGCTCCCCCTCTGAGAGCCAGAAAAGTGAGGTTCCATCCTCAGAGCCCATGTCCTTGGCTGGGCCCTGCCCCTGGGAACAGGGCAGAGTCAAGTTGGGCTGGTTTAGCTGAGAGCTCCCAGAAACTCCCAAACCCCAGGCCCTGCCCCTGGGAACAGGGCAGGAAAACTAGCCATCCACCAGACTAGCTGAGTCCGAAGTGCACAACTCCAACCTATGGCCCACTGTGGGGCCACTGGTTGGGCTGAGAGCTAGCCATGCAGTGGCACAAAGCCTCTGGGAACAGGCTGAACACCTGTAAAAGCTGCAAACTCTGACCTAGTCAGCAGTGGAACTAATTTGGCTGAGAACCACAAGAGAACCTGAAGAGACACGAAACATGACTCTATTCAAGGAGATGATTGTGGACATGACTAAAGAGATTAAAGGAGAATTCCAAAAACAAAAGCAGGAAATTACCAAGGAGCTACTATAATTCAAAAGAGAAGTGGAAGAAAAGATTAATACCCTCTCAGCAGACATGATCAGCTCAGTGTCCACAATTCAAGCAAAAATGGATACATTAAACAACAGATTGACTGAGATGGAGAATAGGACATCAAGAACCAAAGATAAAACACAAGAGCAGGAACAGAGAATCTTCAGTCTGGAGAAATCAGTCAGAATTCACCAAAGTGAATTCCAGGACTGGCAGATGCAGCCAAGAAATCTAATATTCATATAATAGGGATTGAGAAGGGGCAAAGTACCTTGATAAAGAAATGCAACCCTTATTCACCAAAATCATAGCCAAGAACTTCCCCAACCTTAAAAGGGAAAATTTTCACATTATTGAAAGTATCAGAACTCCAAACAGGCAAGATCCTAGAAGGAACTTGTCTAGACACATCATTGTAAAAACACTAGATCCGAATACCAAGGGGCTGATCTTAAATGCTGCAAAAACAAAGAAAGAGCAATACTACAACAGGGGAAAAAAATAGAATAACAGCAAACCTCTAAATACAAGAAAAGATTGAAAAAACATCATTCATACCCTGAAGACCAACAACTGCCAACCCAGACTGATATATCCAGCAAAATTAGCCTTTACATTTGAGGATGAAACAAGAATATTTCATTCCAAAGAGAAGCTATACAAATACATGCACACTAAATCAGCATTACAAAAAATATGAAATTATCAAGAACAAATTGCAGAACAGCAAGAACCCCCATCAAGAAGCAATTATGTATAAATCAGTAAACACAAAAGGGGAAAAAAGAGAGAGAAAGAAACTCAGAAGTAAAATTAAATAATGACAAAGGACACTGACCACTTTTCCATAATTTCCCTAAATGTGAATGGGCTGAACAATTCAATCAAAAGATACAGAGCAGCAGACTAGATTAAGAAACAAGACCCATCCATATGTTGCCTCCAAGAGACCCACCTCACAGCCAAAGACAGAAATAAATTCCAAATGAGAGGATGGAAAAGAATTTTCTACTCCAACACACCAGGAAAAAAAGCAGGAGTTGCGATCTTAATCCCTGAAAAAATTAACTTCTCAGTAAAATCAGTACATGAAGATAAAGATGGCCACTACATATTAGTAAAGGGTACAATCCTATCCACAATACTACAGTTATAAACATTTACTCCCCCAACACGGGAGCACACAAATTCATCAAGCAAACTCTCTTAGTGTTACAGAACAAGATAGACTCAAACACAATCATAGTGGGAGACTTCAATATGCCACTCTCACCAAATGACAGGTCAACTCAACAAAAGTTAACTGAAGGCACCATCGACTTAAACAACACCATAGCCCAGCCGGGCTTAACAGATATACACAGAGTCTTCCATCCAATGGCGAAACTTTATACATTTTTCTCAGCAGCACATGGAACACATTCCAAAATAGATCATATAAGAGTTCATACAGAAAACTTAGGCAGATAGAAGAGGACTGATATAATCCCACGCATTCTATCTGATCACAGTGGAGTCAGACTAGTTCTGAACAATGCAGTAAAACTCAAAAAACATTCAAAAACTTGGACAACACACTTCTGAATAACTCCTGGGTTACAGATCGGAGCAAAGAAGAATTTTAAAACTTTCTTGAATGTAATGAAAATCAAGAGACATCACAAAGGAACATATGGGACACAGCAAAGGCAGTTCTAAGGGGCAAATTTATCACACTAGGAGCACATATTAAAAAGACAGAAGAAGAGCATGTAAATAACCTAAAAAAGAAATTGAAGCACCTAAAGGAGCAAGAAAAATTTAACTCTAAAACAAATAAAAAGACAGAAATAACAAAAACAAAATCAGAAATATCAGAGATTGAAATAAGATTCACTATATACAAAATTAATCAATCAAAAAGTTGCTTCTTTGAAAGAGTCAACAAAATTGACAGACCCCTGTCAAGATTAATCAAAAAAAGGAGAGGGGAGACTCAAATAATCAAGATTAGAGTCCCCATGGGAACAATCACAACCAATCCAAGAAATTCGGTCCATTATGAATAAGTACTACCAGGGCCTTTATTCAAAGGAACAAGAAAATATAGCAGAAATGGATGACTTCTTAAATAAATTTAGGCTACCTGCATTGAGAAATGACGAGGAAGACAAATTGAACAAACCAATTTCATACAATGAAATTGCGGAAGCAATCAGAGAAATGCCAACCAAGTCCAGATGGTTTCACTGTGGAATTCAACAAGAAGTTTAAAGATGAAGTAACACCTATACTCTTGAAACTCTCCAGAGAAATAGAATCAGAAGGAGCAATACCAAACTCATTTTATAATGCTAATATTACCCTCATCTTCAAAACGGAAAAGATCCAACAAAAAAAGAAAACTACAGACCTACCTTTCTAATGAACACAGATGCAAAACTCCTCAATAAAATTCTAGCCAACAGAAACCAGAAACAAATTAAAAATTATACACTATGATCAAGTAGGCTTCATCCCACAGATGCAAGACTGGTTTAACATTCGCAAATCAGTCAATATAATACATCATATCAATAGAGCTAAGGATAAGAATCATATGATAATTTCTCTGGATGTGGAGAAGGCATTTGACAAAATACAACATCCATTCATGTTGAAAGCACTAGAAAAAATAGGAATAAGAAGTACATTCCTTAAAATAATTAAAGCCATATAAGACAAACCTACAGCCAGCATTATACTAAATGGTGAAAGAAGGAAACATTTACCTTAAAATCAGGAACCAGACAGGTATGCCCACTCTCTCCACTTCTCTTCAATATAGTGCTGGAACCCTTAACCAGAGCAATGAGCAAGAGAAAGACATCAAAGGAATCCACATAGGGAAAGAGGAAATTAAACTATCCCTATTCACAGATGACATGATCCTCTACTTGACTGACCCAATAAGCTCCACTCCCAAACTCCTAGAATTAATAAACCACTTTAGCAAAGTGGCAGGTTACAAAATTAACCTTCAAAAGGCAGTAGCCTTCTTGTACACCAACAATACACAAACAGAAGGCCAAATCAAGAAAATGATTCCATTCACAATAGCCAAAAAGAATAAAATACTTAGGAATTAACTTAACCAAAGATTTAAAGGAATTATTTTATGAAAACTATAAAAGCCTAACAAAAGAAATTAAAGAGGACACCAGGAACTGGAAAGACATCCCATGCTCATGGATAGAGAGAACCAACATAGTGAAAATGGCTATACTGCCAAAATTGATATACAAATTCAATGCAATGCCCATCAAAATCCCAAATACATTCTTTACTGAAATAGAAGATACAATCCAAAGGTTCACATGGAAAAAGAAAAGACCTAGAATAGCCAAAAGAATTCTAGGCAAAAAGAGCAATTCAGGAGGTATTATGGTACCAGACTTCAAACTCTACTATAGAGCCATAATAACAAAAACAGCATAGTATTGGCACAAAAATGGACAGGAAGATCAATGGAACAGAATAGAAGATTCAGAAATAGAACCACATACCTATAGTCAACCTGTATTTGACAAAGGAGCCAAAGATATACAATGGAACAAACATACTCTATTCAATTATCGGTGCTGGCAAAACTGGGCAGCCACATGCAGAAAGCTCAAAATTGACCCTAGCCTTTCACCATGCACAAGCATTAACTCAAAGTGGATCAAAGACCTCAATGTCAGACCGGAAACCATGAAGCGGCTATATGATAGAGTAGGAGAGACACTGGAACTCATAGGCACAGGCAAAAGATTCCTGAACAGAGTCTGAGGGTCACAACAGATTGGAGAGGGACTTGAAAAATGTGACTACCTAAAAATAAAAAGTTTCTGCACAGATAAAAGCATAGCCACTAAAGTAGAGAACAGCCAACCAACTGGGAAAAGATATTTACCAATAATACATCAGACAAATGCTTAATATCCAGTATCTACAGGGAACTCAAGAAACTAATCCCTTCCCAAACCCAATAAACCATTCACTAACTGGGCAAGAGAACATAAGAGAGACTTACCAAAAGAAGAGATTAAAATAGCAGAAAAGCATATGAGAAAATGTTCATCATCCATTATCATAAAGATAATGCAAATAAAAACAACCCTAAGATAGCACCTTACCACAAGAAGAATGGCCAAGATTTTGAACTCAGACAATGACAGATGCTGGTGGGGTTGTGGAGAAAAAGGAGCCCTACTGCACTGCTGGTGGGCTTGTAAGCTAGTTTGGCCACTCTGGAAAGCAGTGTGGAGATTTCTTAAAGAACTGAAAATTGACCTTC
Source organism: Megascapheus bottae (assembly GCF_031878675.1). NCBI lineage: Eukaryota > Metazoa > Chordata > Mammalia > Rodentia > Geomyidae > Megascapheus > Megascapheus bottae. The sequence goes on from NC_143515.1 coordinate 43,274,881, forward strand.
CCTATGATCCCACCATACCACTTCTGGGCATCTATCCTGAACATCATAACCCAAGATATGATAAGGACACCTGCTTAGCTATGTTTATCTCTGCACTATTCACAATAGCCAGGCAATGGAAACAATCCAGATGCCCTACTGCAGATGAATAGATACAAAAAATGTGATATATATATATATATAGTCATTCTATATAGCCAACAGACAAGATAAAATAATGGCATTTGCACGGAAGTGGATGAATCTAGAGCAAATCATGATGAGACAGTCAAGGAACAAAAGGTGCATGGTATCCTTAATATGTAGCTATTAGATCCAAACAATATAAAAGCAAGGACTCAATATTTGTATACCCAATGATATTGACATGGTACTGGAAATATAAACAAAACTACATAGACATAAAAACTTATGACTCTATAGACATAATGTTTTATTACATAGGTTAATATGTATCTATGATATACAAATTCTTAGCCTAATTTTGATTATGTTCTAAAAACTAAATGCCAGTGATTATATATCGAGATTCCCTTCTTGAATACTTGCTTGTTAAACACATCATTTGAAATATGATGTAAAAATCAATGTTAACAAATTTTTTTAAAGATATATGTTTTATAAGGTTGAAAAAATTGGTAGTCATTGAGAAATATTAAAAACTCCAGGTTAGTATGGAACTTACAACATGATTTTAAAAAAGTTTTCCTCGTGTCAGCACTACATTCTTTCCATGCTCTGTAAATTCTGTACTTGTGGCTAATTATCTATAAACTTATTGGGTAAGTTCGGATTTCAGTGTCCAGTCAAGTGAGAATCTGAGCTGTTCTTATTAGAACCTCATATACCTTGATACTTTTAAAAGGTGCAGACTTTAATAACTTCCATCTGTATTTCAGAACTTCAGGTCTATTGAGGGAATAAACCTTCCCTAAAATGTGGTTTCTAAATTCTACATGAAACCTGACTTTTATGGTGGAACAGCTCAAGATACATTTTGTATCTTACATTTTGGAGGATCTTTCTCCCCTTCATATTGAGAATTAAGCTCAGAGCCCCATGTTTGCTAGGCAAAGGCTTTACTAGTTAAGCCACATCTCTAGTTATTAAGCTTTTACTTTGTTTTTCACACAAGATCTTGAGCTAGCCTTCCACTAGGCTGGGCTTTGTTCTGCTGAGACCCCAGGCTTCCTACTTCCAACTCCACATTTTCGAGAACTTACATCTCAGAAAAATGTTCTCTAAAACAATAATACATGGTTCTAGTACTAGTCTTTCTATTAAAGTATTTATTTTAACAATCCCTTGCTTACAGGAGCTAATAAACCACATGCTTACTATTTTTGCTCTATGGCATCATAGGAAGTATGTGATCTTTAGGGTGAAACAAACCTAGAACTAAATTATCACTTTGTCAGTGGTGGCACCATTTAATTTGTTGTAAAATTTAAATTCCTTAGATACAAAGTAGCAGATCACTCAGAATTGCTCTGAGGATTAAGCAAAATTGTATCAGTAAACTCTTTGGCCCAGGGTGGGTGATTGGTAAAATCTTTAGTGATTATATGACTTGCAGATGACTTTGAATTTAGCAAGTCCAGGAATACCAGTTTGAACAAATAGATGTTGAAATGATCACCTTGGGATTTCTGGTACACTCCTACCTCTTTCTCCTTGTTTTGGCCATCTGCTTCTGAAGCTTTGCCTGTCTTCCTAATTTATGCTCATTATAAGCCGCCATCATTGTGTTCAATTTCCCACCCATCCTTCCCCTCCTCTGGTTGCTTGGTGCCCAAGAGGGAACACAGCAAGAGGATTTGGCCAAGAATATTCTCCCCATTTCCCTCCCCAAATTAAATGCAAGCTCTGACTTGGCAAACCAGGTTCATTTTCTCCAGCTCCACAGGACCAGTGTGGAATAAGGAGCTGGTCTGTTGCTAATTAAAATCACTGACCCTAGCCTGATTCTAAGATTTTGAAATAGAAAGAGCTGCCTCCTCCTAGGCTTGCCTGGTGGTCAATACCATTGCTTTCTTTCTGGCTCCCTTTCCATCCCACAATTGAATGAATCCATTTGTTGAGGCCCTTGAAGTCCATGTAATCAACTGTCCATGAGGTAAGATAGAACACACATTCTTGAGCCTTGCAGTTTGCTCAGGTTGGCAACAGCAATGCATAAAGTGTGATGGATAAAAGCGTGAATGATGTGTAGCTTGGAGTCAGGCATTGAGCAAAAAAGCCAGATGAAAATATTTATCTGTGTCCTCCCTTTGGACAAGTGACAGAGTTTCTGTCTCTGTCAAATGCTTTTCCCAGGTAAATTGCTCAATCTTATTAAAGAATCACTTCTGGCGGGGGCACAGCATCATGTCTAGGACATTTATATTAATCTGGATGCATTTGGTTGTTTATAATTCTGTCATACGGTCGCTTCCTGAGAGAAATATCTGTTCTTGGTTTTTTTCCCCCCACAAAATATATTAGAAAAAGAAACTTCTGATGAAAAATGCATTCTGGTACAATAAAGAATTAGTTTTAAAAAGTGAAAGAGCAAGATTCATCTATCCAGTGACACAGGTAAGTGTGACATGGATATTATGGGTTATCATCCCTTAAATCCTTTTGGGGCAAGTATAATCTTCAAGGAGCTTATATTACAGTGTAATGAAGGGTGTTTCCTATTCTCTGGTACAGCAATGTTTAAGAAGGAAATTTTCCATTAGAAAAATAAACTTTCTTCCATGAGCTGCATATCCCTAGTGGGAATCTATGTGGTGCACAAGTGTTTCTACCATATCTTTGTGAAAACCGCTATTCTTTCCTGTGGGAAGACCCTGAATATCATGACTAGGAAAGTAAAAAAAAAAAAATGCAATTGATGTGTTAGCCAGTTGTCTATTATTGAAAGGACTACCTGAAAGAATCAACTTAGTAAGTAAAAGAGTATATTTTGGCTGACTTTTAGCTGTTTCACTTCATGGATAGAAAGGACCGTGAATCACGGCCCATTCCATGGCCAATGGAAACACATACACATCATGGCCACCACAGGTGCTAGTGGCAACATACCATGGCCAGGATATGAAAGAAAGGAGAAGAATGTGGAAGCTTCCTTAATATCAATTTCATTAATACAATTCCAATAACCAGAAAACCACCCATCCCCCCCACCTCTGCCAAGTTCCACAAAGTTCTCCATCTCCTTATAGCTCTACTCTGTGCATCTAGCCTTCATGGATGGTCCTGTAGGGACACATCACAGATAGAAATTTTGGCAACTGATAAGTAGGAATGTGGACCAAGAGCCTATGTTCAGCTAAGAAGTGATAAGTGATGCTATGTAAATAGAGACTGGACAAAATTAAAAGGAAAACTAAGATTCTCTTTTTAGTGAGAGATCCTAATATTGCTCTGCATGCTGTGGGAGCCCCTCTATACTGGGTACATCTTTAGGGATTGCCTTCTTGAGGGACATAAGTAAGAATATACTGGAAGTGGATGTTGGTCAAGCTGTAAAGAGGAGGATCTTTAGAATGTGAGTGCATGAGATGTGGAACATGTGTGTGCATGTTTCTGAAACAAGGAGAACTCTCAGTAGCAAGAGAAAGGAAGTGTCAGAGATCTGGTAACAATGAAATTTAAGTCATAATTGCATACATAATAACTCAATATATAATTGAATATAAAATCATGATTGTAACTTTCTCAGACCTAACATCCCTTTCCCACTCTCATATGCTTATGACAAGAACAGTCCTAGGAAATTGGATGTGCATATGGTTATGCTAATGAAGAGTGAATAAATGAGAATTTACCAGTGTGTATTTTTTAATCTGAACCTTTGAACTATTCTCCTGTAGCTAGTGTGACAAACTTTCACAAACTTTGTGGTTTTAAACAATAAAAAATTGCTATCTCACAAGTTGGGAGGTCAAAATCAAAGTAGAAGTCTAGAAGGGCTCCAAGGGATAAAGCAATTTTCCTTTACCATTTCCATGTGGAAAGTCTGTTATTTGGTTTATAACCTTAATCTCTCTGTTAATCTTCACATGGCTTTCTCTGCAGATCAGTGCCTCCTCTTCTTCATTTGGTCTCAAATCACCTACTTAGTCCTTTAAGGCCATTTGTATTGGGGTTTGGGGGTCTGTCTGATCCTCGTATTTTTAGATATTTAATCATAAAGACTTTTTATTTTGACATTTTTTAAATTTTAAAATCTACATTTTCCAAGAACCTACTGTGGGAAGCTAAGAGGTGGGAGGGAACATTCTCAACCTACCATTCCTCTTTGGAAATCTCCATGAAATAGTTGTGGGGATTTTCCCCCTTTATGGATAGGATCTCAAATTATTTCCATCTGCTGAACTTTGCTGAGATTCTTGAAAATTTTTTCCATAAAAATTTTATAATTAGGTAGTTTTGCAAAGAGATTATAATTCCATAATTCAAATTATAAATATAATGCATCTTGATCAATATTACCACTTCCATCATTGCTCTGGACTATCTATAAGGCAAAGGTATCTATCTATTTATCTATGAAAATTTTTTTAGCAAAAGGACATAATGTATAGCTTTACATTTTTATTTTATGTTATTAATATTAGTCATGTAAATTACTATCCTCTTCACAAATGTTCAATTTTTTAAATATGAAAAGCATTCTTCATAAAATGGTGATGAAATATAATTATTTCATGTTCTGTTTATATATTTCAAATAGCACATGATTTGGGACATTACTTATTTTGACATCAATAATATTTACAAGTCATTGCATCTGGAAAAGTAGCTTCTGACAGTGGGGACATTTGTGGTACCCACTTGAAATAATGAGCTTTGATTTTACATGAAGAGTTTATCAGAAAATTTATGTCTCAAACTGGAGAGTACAAGATTCTTGCCTAATAGATATGGTGTTTTTAGTTCTTTATTTCCAGAAATAGGAAATTGGAATAAAATGAGAGAATAAAGTAAATAATTTCAAATCTTGTATATTTCAGTTGGGGAAAGGAAAGGGCTGCATAGTCCACTAGATAACAAATGCATTTTTTTTAATGTTATATAATTCTTGAGACTGTAAAGAAATAAACTGGGCATTGTTAACAAGGAGTAACTGCAATGACAAGAAAGATGCTTTTGACATGACTTTTATTTGGTCTCATCAGCAGCATCAAGCAAGACTAGAAAATAAGAGGAAATAATATTAGCTAGGTTTAAGGTAATGAGTTTTTTTTCCTTGAAATCTATTTGTGTGCTGTATGTCGAAATTCTACAAGTACCTTTGTCACTGGATAGACTTAACCATAAAATTCTTACAATGATTCAAAAACCACCAAAATGCTCAGTGCGTCAAACCACAGGAGAGAGAACAGAGCCCATGAGAGAGGAAATAAGTGGCCAGAATCAGCTCAGCCATACTAACCAAATATCCATCCTCTCATGGACACCCACGGCCCGCTCTTTCAGATGCTATTTTCAAAACCTTCACAAAGGACTCTGTGGTGATTATATGCATTCATGATGTGCATATCATGTGCTCAGCTCAAAGGATATTTGAATGATGCATTGAGAATTATTCCTAAAAAAAGGATTCAGCATCTGTAAACTGCTTCATCTTTGAGAATGGGAAGGGAAAAAAATATGCCTTGATTTTCTTTTTTTTTTTTTTTTTAAAAAGAACTCATAAAGCATAGCAGCTTATGGGAGGTGGTGTTAATGCCCCATTTCACATAGACACACTGAGGCATAATCACACACATTCATGTCCACACAATCACATGCACACATAAACAACTGTGTACCATTGGTTCTCCCTGATTATTTCCATCTAGAAATTCGCTTTTCCAATCAAGGGAGCCCTCAGCTCCATCTCCTAAACATTCTCCTTTCATGTAGCAATCTTGGCCTCCACAGAGAGGTTTGAGAAAAAAATGTCTACAAGAGGAAAACCAAAGATAAGGACTATTCGTTAATGACTGAAGTATTCAGTCTTATGAATTATATATACTTACATGTGTACATATATACATAGATGTACATACGCATGTATGGTGTTTTGTTTGTGTGTACATATGTGGTGAAATACACACAACTGATTTCTTACTCCTTTGTTAGCACACTAACAGGAAGGCACAGCAGTCATACTGGAACTCTGATTACACTGACCTGAAAACTAAGGTTCTAGGGATGCTGGCTAATTTTTTAGTGCTTACCCTGATCTGGGTTGCCTTATTTCTGAGAGGTCCTACAATCATAATAGTAGCTACTGCCGCTAACTAGAAAAAACTAGAGAGGTCCATGAACTGATATTTTAGTGGTGCTAGATAAGGTGTATATCACTTACTTCTCTAAGAAAGTAAAGAGGAGAAGGAAGGGGAGAGAGCGAAAGAGAGATGGTGGAAAGGGCAAGGAGTAATACAGGTAAATTAGTTGTATGTCTAAGTCTCACTTAATTGCTTTAATTTTCTGTGTTTTCTAGCAGAGTGTCACTCAAGGGCAAACGAGGTATTTGAGAGTTTTCAAGGAACTTCACGTTTTGTATGTGTATGTATGTGTATTTTAGCATTTTTCCTATCACTAACAAGCAAATATTCATCAATATTATCACAATGTACAGAAAATCACCCAAATGATATATGCTCAATGCAAATTTGTAAGATCGTGAACTATTAAGAATTGGGCCTACACTTTAATCATATTTCTCTTCAATATGAAGCCAGACATGCTAAAGGTTCATGAAATGTATCTATCAAATAAGTGAGTGAAAGACTGTACTAACGATTAGTTTTCAGCCTACTTAAAACAATTGGTTGCTATTTCTCTTTCAATTTGTAACTATATTTTCATTTGCTTTCATTTGTTTGCTGTATGATGTTAACTGTGACAAAAGATAACTAATGCCGACATCGGCGGAAGATGGCGGTTCAGGGTGAGATGTACTGAGCTCCTGCCAAGATTCATGTACTGGCACTGCAGGAGACAGTCCTCTAACAGAAATTGATCCTAAGTAAGCTTTAGGACCACAGAGAACTCAGGCAGAGAGGAAAAAAAGGAAAAAAAAAAGGAAGAATACCAGCGCAAAAAGAGAACGTGGAGCTCTGCCTTCAAGCGGCCAGGAGACAAAGGCTCTTCTGAATCAGAGCAGAGAAAGCACTCCACAGCAGTGCAGACCTGCCGGCGGCAGACAGAGCCATACAGAGCCTGTGCAAGCGCAGAGCCCACATCCAGCCATGCACGGACCTGCCAGCTTCACAGAACCAGAGAATCCAGCAATTTGTGAGTAGCTCCAAGAAGTTTCCACTTCTGCTCAGGGAACAGCATTGGGAGGGAGCCCCTCCCCCACCAGCTGAGAGCAGCGCCATCTTGACTGCTGGCAACGACCCAGGCCAAAGCAATTGGAGCCTGAGAGGTGTTGCTGACAGCACCACCTAATTGGTAAAGGAGTTCCCAGAGACCCCTTAGCCAGAAATCCGGTCCCAGCGCTACTGAAGTCCATCCCCCTGCGCCGCCTGCAGACCTGGTAAACAAAGCCGCCCACGGATCTTTCAGCTTTGTTCTACCAAACAAGCAATCTCATCCGAAAAACCGCAAAGCCAAATCACAAGAGAAAAAGACTTTGTGAAGTGTTTAGATCCGGAATTTAGTGGAGACACAAGTTTCCTAACCTCTCCCCCACCAAAAAAAAACAAACCTGAAGAATACCCTTTTTTAATTTTTTTACCCCATTTCATTTGCATTTTTAAATGCTCTTTTCTGGTCAGGTCTGTTTGGGGTTCTAAAAGCTTCTTGTATCTGGATGGGTCTGCCCTTCTGGATATTTGGGAAATTCTCTGAGATGATTGCCTGAAGTATATTTCCAATACCATTGACCTCTTTCTCCAGGCCCTCCTCAATACCAATTAGCCTTAAATTAGGCTTCCTAATTGTATCTTGGACCTCCTGAAGTGCTCTCTCATTTTTCCTAGATTTGGATTGACTCATTTTCTGTTCTTTCTCTATAATAACTAAATTATCTTCAGCCCCGGAAATTCTCTCCTCTGCATTGTCTAACCTGCTATCAAAGCTATCTACTTTATTTTTCATCTCCCTTGCTTCTAATTGCTCATTTTTGATGCCTTGCATCTCTTCTTTTAGATCATGTATGGATTTCTTTAGCTCCTTGATTTCCATTTGAGTGGTTAGCTCAGTAGCTTTATTTTCTTTGAACATTTGCTGGAGTTCGGTCACCTTTTTATTTGTGGATTCTATGAATTCATCCATCTTTCTTTGAAAAACCTTTATTATGGTCTCCTTTATGGCTTCTTCTTTTTCACTTATCACCTTGTTTATGGTTTCCTCTTGTTCAGCTATGGCTTCCTCCCTTATCTCTTTCTTTATATTTTCACATTTTTCATTAATGATGTTTATCAATTGCATTTGTAAAGCACTTGGAAGACTCTCCTCTAGGTTTGCCAGTGACTGTTCCATTGGCTGTTTACATTGGGTGGGGGGGGATGGGGGATGATGTTTCTTATTTTGACATTTTTCTTGAGTTTCTTCTTCTGCCCATTTGAAAATGGGAGTGAGATTAATACTAAACACGATTATAGTTTTTCAGATATAACCAACCTAAACCTCTGTAGCTGGCAGACTCTAGATGTTCACAAGTTTTGATTGGTGTTATCACTCTTTCTTTTTGTGCAGATACCGACCAGTCTAATAATCCACTGATAAGCGATTTATACCCAAAACAATAAGCCTCTCAATCCAATCTCTATTGTCTTTAAGTCCCTCTGAGCCTAGAGAATAATTAAACACCTAGATATACAATGTTGCTCAACAGCCATCAAGTGTAGATCCAAGAAGTATAAGGGTTGCAAGACGAGCAGAGGTCCAGCGATAGAAAAATAGAATGAGAGAGGTCAGGGGGTAAGTAGGTAGCGTATTTGAGTACAAAGTTTGGAAAGTATTAGAATAAAACTTATGTGTTGCTGCACGACTAGCTCTTAGCCCAACCAGTGGCCTCACAGTGGAACATGGGATGGATCTGCGAGCTTCCGTCTGAGCGCGGTTGGTGGATGTTTTCCTGTGCTGCTTCCAGGGGGCGGCCCCAAGCCAAGGGTCTGGGGATTGAGAGTTTCAGGGGCTCTCAGGAGGACCAGCAGGAGACTCCTCTGTTCCCAGGGGCAGGGCCCAGCTGGGGACGTGGGCTCCAAGGGCGGAGCCTCGCCTTTTTGGTCCTCAGAAGGTGAGCTTGGCTGCTGGTCGGCCCTTCAGATCCCTGCTGTGTTTCCACTGCTTTGTCAGAGTCTGTGACTGTGGGGGGCCCCTCGGTGGTGTCTTGCTCAGGATTCCCAGCTGGAGGATGCCCCGCTCAAGAATTGAGGGGGGGCAGATGCTGGCTCCTATTTACCCGCACCCCCTACCCACTGTTGTAAGGCAGGGTCCCAAAGCCCTCCACTCTCCAGATCCAGTGGCCTGGGAGAGGAGCCTGGTGGGTGGGGTGGGAGCTGGGACAGCTCCGCCTCCCCTGGTGGGGTGCAGAGTCTTAGGGTCCGCCCGCTCTTCAGTCTCCAGTCAAGGCCTGGGGGTTGAGCCCGTTGGGCAGGTGGGAGTTGGGACAGCCCCGCCTCCCTTGGTGGGGTGCTGGAACTTATGGGTAGCCCACCTGTCAATCTCCAGTCAATGGCCTGAGGGAGGTGGCTGTTGAGGGAAGGGACAGGATTCTAAATTCCTTGCCCCCCTGCTCCCGCCTCTTCAACAAGTTGTGCTGGCAGAACTGGTTAGGCACCTGCAGAAAACTAAAGCTGGATCCTTCGTTGTCACCTTGCACTAGAATTAACTCCAAATGGATCAAAGACCTGGAGGTAAAAGCTGACATACTGAAAACTTTACAGGAAGGAATAGGAGATACACTAGGCCTCCTTGGCACAGGTCAAAACTTTCTTAATAAGGACCAAGAATCACAACAAACAGAGAAAGGCTGGATAAGTGGGACTGCATTAAACTGCAGAGCTTTTGTATGGCAAAGGACATAGCTAGTAAACTAATCAGGAAGCCTACAGAGTGGGAGAAGATCTTCACCAACCAAACAACGGACAAAGGCCTCATATCTAAAATATATCAACAACTCAAAAAATTGAATCACTCCAAAACTAACCTCCAAAGTAACAACCATCCCATTAAAAAATGGGCCAAAGACTTAGAGTCTTCTCTAAAGAAGAAACAAAAATGGCCTATAGACACATGAAGAAATGCTCAACATCTCTGGTCATGAAAGAAATGAAAATCAAAACAACTCTAAGATTGCACCTCACTCCAGTTAGAATGGCCAGGATCAGGAAAACGAATAACAACAGATGCTGGAGGGGATGTGGCCAGGAGGGATCACTACTACACTGTTGGTGTGAGTGCAAACTTGTTCAACCACTATGGAAAGCAGTGTGGCAGTGCCTCAAAAGGCTAAACATAGAACTCCCCTTTAACCCAGCAATTCCACTACTTGGCATTTACCCAACCATCCAGAAACAAGGACATACTAAATCCACTAGCACAACAATGTTCATTGCAGCACTATTCACCATAGCAAAGATATGGAACCAACCCAGATGTCCCTCAGTTGATGAGTGGATCAACAAGTTGTGGTATTTGTACACAATGGAATTCTATGCTGCTGTCAGAAAGAATGACATCACCCCATTTGTTAAGAAATGGAAAGACTTAGAAAAAGTCATATTAAGTGAAGTAAGCCAGACTCAAAGGAACTTAGGCTCAATGGTTTCCCTCATTCATCATAATCAGTAGAAACCTTGGGCTCTACTAGCAGAGATCTGCAATAGAGCAAAATCTTGATACATAAGGCCATATAATGTGAAGCCAATTGAAAGGACCTCCAGGATATTGAAACAAAAGCCATATAATGAATGATTGTTGTCCTTAATGTACTATGTTGTCTCTCATCTCCTTTGCTATCCCTTGGTTATTTCATATTGGTATAGTATCTCACTTTGTTATCTGATATATTGAATTTATTTGTATTTGGATATTTGAAATTTGATAGGGAAGGGGGGAAAACTAAGACGGGAGGGGGGTGTGGGGGGGGAGGGAAATGGGTACCAAGACATGAGAAAGGGTATCAATGTATGTGAATTAATGTACCTTCTATCTGGCAAATATCTGTAACCCTTTTACTAATTACAATAAAAAAATGCTCTTGTTTTTCTCTTTGCCATTTAATCTGCACCTTTTTTTTTCTAATGTTATGATTCATTCTTTTTTTTTCTTTTTTTCTCTTTTTTCCCGCAATCCTGCTGTCACTGTGGTCGCTCCTAGAAACACAGTGACAGCTCTGGGTACAGTCTGAATAAAAATGACATCCATACCGATCTGCTTTTTAAACTCTGGGTTCTCAACCCTAGTATCTCTTGGGTAAGAACTCAGAACAGTGAGGAATCTCCCTCCACTTTTTTTCTTTTTTTTTTTTTGTTTTCGTTTTATGTGAGTGTGTGTGTGTGTGTGTGTGTGTGTGTGTGTGTGTGTGTGTGTGTTCTGCTTTCTTTTATTTTGTTGCTGTTTTGTTTCTTTTTTTCTTTTCTTTCTTAAATTGGTATCATTGAAATCTCCTATATCAACCTCTCTCTTTTCTCTATATATCCTTCTTATTACTCTTCTAATTTTGATAAGTTTTATCTAAGTTCATCTAACCTTTCTACACAAATACTCTACCTGTCTATCACCTTAGGTCAGTTATCCTTACACGATACCCTTTCTTCATTACTATAATATTATTACACTCCTGTATTATTCTTTTCCTACCTCCCTTGTCATCTTTCATATTATTTTTCTATTTCTGGTCCTCTGTTCATCCTTCAACTCTTATAATGCATGGATCTACATTTGATGGTTGTTGAGCAATGCTGTGTATCTAGGTGTTCAATTATACTCTAGGTCCAGAGGGACTTAAATACAATAGAGATTGAATTGAGGGGCTTATTGTTTCAGTCATAAATTGGTTATCTGTGATTGCATTAGATTTGTATGTAAGTGTACCAAAAGAAAGAGAGAGTGTTATTGCCAATCTAAAAGAGCTAATATCTATTGTCAGCCAACTAAAAAGGTCTAGGTTGGTTATATCTGAAAAATTATAATCTTGTTTAGTATTAATCTTGCTCCCATCCTCAAACGGGCAGAACAAGAAACTGAAGAAAAATGTCAAGTCAAGGAATAGCATCTCCCACCCAACATAAACAGGCAATGGAGCAGTCAGTGGCAAATCTAGAGGAGAGACTTCCAAGTGCTATACAAATGCAATTGATAAACATTAATGAAAAATGTGAAAACATAAAGAGATAAGGGAGGAAGCCACAGCTAAACAAAAAGAAACCACAAACAAGGTGATATGTGAAAAAGGGGAAGCCATAAAGGAGGCCATAATAAAGATTTTTCAAAGAAAAATGGATGAGTTCATAGAATCCACAAACAAAAAGGTGACTGAACTCGAACAAATGTCCAAAGAGAATAAAGGCAAAACAAACAGAATAACCCCAGATTTCTCAGCAGAGACCACGCAAGCAAGAAGAGAATGGAACGATATATACCATGCCCTGAAGTCAAATAGTTGTTTGACCAGCCAAGAATACGGTACCCAGCTAAGCTCTCATTCAAAATTGAGGGAACAATAAAAACATTCCATTCCAAAAATAAGCTTCTACATTATGTAGCAACAAAATCAACACTACAGAAAATTCTCAAAGATGTTCTACACATGGAAAACCAACACAAATGTAATACAGAGAAAGACATGGCACCTAAAACTCATAATATCTAAGTACCAGAAAAACTATCAAGACACAGGCCCTATCGAAGGCTTGTAAAAATGGCAGGAACTAATAAATATATCTCAATCCTAACTCTCAATATCAATGGACTTAACTCTCCAATTAAACAGCATAGATTATCTAGTTGGATCAAAAAACAGGATCCATCATTTTGCTGCCTTCAAGAGACACATCTTACCCCCAAAAAACAAACACCTTTTGAAAATGAGAGGTTGGAATAAACTCTATCAAGCTAACGGCCCCCACAAACAGGCTGGAGTTGCCATCCTCATATCAGATAAAATTGACTTCAAACTAAAATTAGTGAGAAAAGACAAAGAAGGTTACTACACACTACTAAAGGGATCTTTCCTCCAAGAGGACATAATCATCCTAAATATCTACACACCGAATCCTGGAGCTCCGAACTTCATCAAACAAATTTTACTTTCACTGAAACCATACAAAGATTGAAACACAGTGATTGCTGGTGACTTTAACACACCACTCTCACCTTTGGATAGATCAACAAGGGAAAAATTCAACAGAGAAACCTTAGAATTGAACAACTATATAGACCAACTAGATCTAACAGACATCTGCAGATTATTCCACCCAGCAACAACACAATACACATTTTTCTCAGCAGCACATAGAATATTTTCCAAAATAGATGACCTTTTAGGCCATAAAACAAACCTGGACAGATTCAGAAACACTGAAATTATTCCCTGCACTCTCTCAGACCACAAGGGCATCAAATTGGAACTGAACACCCATCTCCACCAATGAAAACCCTGTAACTCATGGAGATTGAACAACACATTGTTGAATCACCAATGGGTCATCGAAGAGATCAGAACAGAAATTCAACAGTTTATGAAATGTAACAAAAAGGAACACATAAAATACCAGCTCCTTTGGGACATGGCAAAGGCAGTACTCAGAGGAAAATTTATAGCTCTGAGGGCCTACAATAACAAACTGGAAAAATCACAAACCAACAATTTAATGTGTCATCTTAAGCTCCTGGAATAAGAGCAACAAACCAACCCTAATCCCAGTAGAAGGAAGCAAATTATTAAAATCAAAGCAGAATTAAATGAATTGGAATCCAAAAAAGCTATAGAAAGAATCAACAAAACAAGGAGTTGGTTCTTTGAAAGAATTAACAAAATTGACAAACCCTTAGCAAATCTTACCAAAAAAAGAAGGGAGCATACCTAAATAAACAAAATCACAGACGAGAATGGTAATATCACGACAGAAAATATCAAGATCCAGAGTATCATGAGGGAATACTTCTCAAAACTTTACGCCAACAAATTTGAGAATCTAGAAGAAATGGATGAATTCCTAGCCAATATTAACATACCCACACTGAACCAAGAAGAAGTAACCCAACTAAACAGGCGTATTTCAAGTAATGAAATAGAAATGGCAATAAGAGAACTTCCACCTAATAAAAGCCCAGGGCCAGATGGATTCACAGCTGAATTCTATAAGGTCTTCAAAGCAGAGCTCACACCAATAATCCTCAAGCTCTTCAACGAAATTGAAAATGAAGGTTCTTTACTGAACTCATTCTATGAAGCCAGTATAACCCTCATCCCCAAACCAGACAGAGATTTATCAAAGAAAGAGAACTATACTATTATTTGATGAACATCAATTCAAAACTTCCCATCAAAATACTGGCCAACCGTCCACAACAACTCATCAAAAATATTATACACTATGATCAAACAGGTTTCATCACAGGGAGGCAAAGATGGTTCAAGATATGCAAATCAATTAATATAATTCAACACATCAACAGGAGCAGGGACAAAAATCACATGATTGTCTCAATAGATGCAGAAAAGGCATTTGACAAGATTCAACACCCCTTTATGTTAAAAGCTCTGGAGAAACTAGGAATCCTTGGAACATTCTTCAATATAATAAAGGCTGTGTATGACAAACCCACAGCTAGTATTATACTTAATGATGAAAAGCTAAAGCCATTCTCTCTAAAATCAGAAATGAGACAAGCATGTCCACTCTCTCCACTTCTCTTTAACACAGTATTAGAATTCCTAGCCAGTGCAATAAGGCAAGAAGCAAGCATAAAGGGGATCCAAATAGGGAAAGAGGAAGTAAAAATTTCCCTCTTTGCAGATGACATGATCCTGTACTTAAAGAATCTTATAGACTCTACTCCCAAGCTATTTGAGCTGATTCAAAACTTTGGAGGGGTAGCAGGGTATAAAATTAACCCTCAAAAATCAACTGCCTTCCTCTACACCAACAGTGAGAGGAATGAGGCAACAATCAGGAAAGCAACTCCTTTTGCAATAGCCTCAAAGAAAATAAAGTACCTAGGAATTACCTTAACTAAGAATGTGAAGGACCTTTTTGATGAAAACTTTAAAACCCTGAAAAAGGAAATTAAAGCAGAACTGAGGCAATGGAAAAACCTCCCATGCTCCTGGATTGGAAGAATCAATATCATGAAAATGACAATCTTGCCAAGGGCTATCTAAAAATTCAACGCAATACCGATCAATAACCCAATATCATTCTTTAAACAAATAGAAGAGGCAATCCAAAATTTCATGTGGAATAATAAAAGATCCCGTATAGCAAAAACACTTCTTAAAAGAAAGAACAGCGCAGAAGGAATTTCAATACCAAACTTTAGACTCTATTACAGAGCTATAATTCTCAAAACAGCTTGGTACTGGCACAGGAACAGGCCTGAAGACCAATGGAATAGAACTGAGGATCCAGATATTAAACCACAGACCTATGGCCACCTTATCTTTGACAAGGGAGCCAAAAAAATAGAATGGAAGAAAGATAGCCTCTTCAAAAAATCGTGCTGGCAGAACTGGTTAAGCACATGCAGAAAACTAAAGTTGGATCCTTCTTCGTCACCCTGTACTAGAATTAACTCCAAATGAATCAAAGACCTGGAGGTAAAAGCTGACATACTGAAAACTTTACAAGAAGGAATAGGAGATACACTAGGCCTCCTTGGCACAGGTTGAAACTTCCTTAATAAGGACCAAGAATCACAACAAACAGAGAAAGGCTGGATAAGTGGGACTGCATTAAACTGCAGAGCTTTTGTATGGCAAAGGACATAGCTAGTAAACTAATTAAGAAGCCTACAGAGTGGGAGAAGATCTTCACCAACCAAACAACGGACAAAGGCCTCATATCTAAAATATATCAACAGCTCAAAAAATTGAATCACTCCAAAACTAATCCCCAAAGTAACCATTCCATTAAAAAATGGGCCAAAGACTAAGATTCCACCTCACTCCAGTTAGAATGGCCAGGATCAAGAAAACTAATAACAACAGATGCTGGAGGGGATGTGGCCAGGAGGGTTCACTACTAGACTGTTGGTGGCAGTGCAAACTCGTTCAACCACTATGGAAAGCAGTATGGCAGTTCCTCAAAAGACTAAACATACAGCTCCCCTATGACTCAGCAATTCCACTACTTGGCATTTACCCAATCATCCAGAAACAAGGACATACTAAATCCACCAGCACAACAATGTTCATTGCAGCACTATTCACCATAGCAAAGATATGGAACCAACCCAGATGTCCCTCAGTTGATGAGTAGATCAACCAGATGTGGTATTTGTATACAATGGAGTTCTATGCTGCTGTCAGAAAGAATGACATTGCCCCATTTGTTAGGAAATGGAAAGACTTAGAAAAGATCATATTAAGTGAAGTAAGCCAGACTCAAAGGAACATAGGCTCAATGGTTTCCCTCATTTGTCATAATCAGTAGAAACCTTGGGCTCTCCTAGCAGAGATTTGCAATAGAGCAAAACCTTGACACAAAAGGCCATATAGTAGGATGCTAAATGAAAGGATCTCTAGGATATAGAAACATAAGCCATATAATGAATCATTGTTGTTCTTAAGGTACTATGTTATCTTTCATCTCTTTTGCTGTCCCTTGGTTATCTCATATTGTTACAGTATCTCACTTTGTTACCTGATATATCAGACATATTTGTATTTGGTTATTTGAAATTGGATAGGGAAGGGGGGAAAACAAGATGAGGGGTGGGGGTGGGGGGGAGGGTAATGGGGACCAAGACATGTGAAAGGGTATCAATGAATGGGAATTAATGCACCTTCTATCTGGCAAATATCATGTAGCCCTTCTAGTAATTACAATAAAAAATATATGCAAAAAAATAAGCATGGCCAGGCACTGGTAGCCTATTCCTGTAATCCTGGCTATTCAGGAGGCTGATATTTGAAGATCACAGTTTGAAGCCAGAAGCAGAAAAGTCTCCATGAAACTTGTATCACCAATTATCCACTCAAATCCCAGAAATATCACTATGGCTCCAGTGATAGAAAATTAGCCTTGAGCACACTGATGCTCAAGCATCCAAGCCCTGAGTTCAAACCTCATAACCAAAAAAAAATTAAATGTTACATTTTTAATCTATCTTAAACAAAGGGATGTTATTAAATTTCTTGATATGATTTTTGAAAGGGACAAGTATTATCTGTAAAGTAATGTGCAAAAATAACATTGGAAGAAAATAAAAAATCAACAAAAGAAAAAAAAAGATAACTAATGTCAGTATATACAGGTTGGTGCCCTGCTGGTTCTTTCTTACTTTTCTGAGGGTACTAATCATACATTTTTCCCAAATCTGTTTTTGTTTTCCATCAGAATTAATCTAAATTGATGCTAATGAAGTATATCACATATTTCCTAGGAATTTCTGGATGAGGGTTTTTCTCTTAGAACTGACTCTTCAGATAAGACTAACCACAAGAGTTGAGAGCTCTTTTGTAGTTGTTTAATTTGACATTTATCCAAAAGCTAGCTCCAATATAAACTATGTGGTCCTTAATTTTTCTGGCTTCTTCCTTGTGGCTTTTATGTGCATGTGTAGATTATAGCCAAATTGTTGAGAAGAGAATTGTGATCATTGGTTGTGATTTGGCCCAGATTTCCATTGACTTCATTTTTTTTTCTATTATAGTCTTTGTTTTCCCCAATATGTACAATTGTAAAGTTTTATGTCTTCACTAATTGAACGGACCTCCAGGATATTGAAACAAAAGCCATATAATGAATGATTGTTGTCCTTAATGTACTATGTTGTCTCTCATCTCCTTTGCTGTCCCTTGGTATCTCATATTGGTATAGTATCTCATTTTGTTATCTGATATATTGAATTTATTTGTATTTGGATATTTGAAATTTGATAGGGAAGGGGGGAAAACCGAGATGGGTAGGGGGTGTGGGGGGGAGGGAAATGGGTACCAAGACATGTGAAAGGGTATCAATGTATGTGAATTAATGCACCTTCTATCTAGCAAATATCATGTAACCTTTTTACTAATTACAAATTTTTAAAAAAGCAAAAATAAAATAAAATAAAATATGATGTAAAAATCAACATTAATAAATTCTTTAAAAAAAAGAAAAAATCATATTAAGTGAAGTAAGCCAGACTCAAAGGAACTTAGGCTCAATGGTTTCCCTCATTCGTCATAATCAGTAGAAACCTTGGGCTCTACTAGCAGAGATCTGCAATAGAGCAAAATCTTGATACATAAGGCCATATAATGTGAAGCTAATTGAAAGGACCTCCAGGATATTGAAACAAAAGCCATATAATGAATGATTGTTGTCCTTAATGTACTATGTTGTCTCTCATCTCCTTTGCTGTCCCTTGGTTATCTCATATTGATATAGTATCTCACTTTGTTATCTGATATATTGAATTTATTTGTATTTGGATATTTGAAATTTGATAGGGAAGGGGGGAAAACCAAGATGGGTGGGGGGTGTGGGGGGGGAGGGAAATGGGTACCAAGACATGTGAAAGGGTATCAATGTATGTGAATTAATGTACCTTTTATCTGGCAAATATCATGTAACCCTTTTACTAATTACAATATATAAAAAAAAAGAAAAAGAAAAGAAAAAAAAAGTTTTATGTCTTCATTTATTTTCTTTTGTTCAGCATATTTCCCAGCTAAATTAAATATGTTATTTCAGAGATTTATAGAGCCTTTCCATAGATGGTACACTGCTTCTCCTTCAGTGGGCCCTGGATTCTATGTATTCCCAGAGCATAAGAATGATGCTTTATCGTGCTAGCTAATTTGGAGGCTCAGATTCAGATGATTGCAAGTTCAAAGCCAGAGTAGGCAGCAAACTTTGTGAGACTCCATGTCCAATTAATTAGCAAACTGCTAGACTGGAGGCATAGCTTTGCTGTTAGAATAGCAGCTATGAGTAAAGTAGCAAGGTCCTGAGTTTAAAGATGGATACTAGCATACATAAAGGACAGAGCTTTTGAACAAATCATATTACAATGGGCGGTCAGACAACTTTTGCATCCAAGTGAACATTTGTAGCTTCACAACATAATTTCATATTATTCCATCATAATTTCGGGTCAACTTTTATAGCAAGCACTTTTAGTGGACTACTTAGGTCATCTCAATACTAACTTTTTGGCTTTTGCAGATAGCCCAATATTTATAGGGAGCAGGTTCAGGAGCTGGTGAGCCACTGCCATTCAGTGATTCCTTGAAGGATTGAATTCCAGGTGATGAAAGTATGGATCTCTTTATTAATACACCATGTGTTAGCTTCCTTTTCTCTCTAGTCTCTCATTCCACTCCAGGTTTTTCTGAGATCAGCTAGAGAATGCATCCTTATCTCTGGGTCTATATCCAAAAGAACTTACCCTATAAATCTCTTAGCATGGACTCTGCAGTTGGAGAGATGATAATTCAAACAAAATGTACAACTATTTTTTTTAAATGTCATAATGGTCAGGTTTTGGTGGCTCACACTTTTAATCCTTTCTACTCTCAGGAGGTTGAGATCTAAGGATGTAATTTGAAGCCAGCCAGAACAGGAAAATCCTTCAGTCTCTCTCCCTCCACCCCTCTCTCTTGTCAGTCCTGGGGATGGAACTCAAAGCCTGGGCACTGACCCTGAGTTTCTTTTTGTTCAAGGCTAGCATCTACCACTTGAGCCACAGCACTATTTGTAGCTTTTTCTGCTTATATGGTACTGAGGAATTGAACCTAGGGTTTCATGTATGCTAGGCAAGCCACATTTCCAGTCCTCCTTCTGACTCTTATCTCCAATTAACCACCAGAAAACTGAAAGTAACAGCTATGGCGGAAAGTGGTTGAGTGCTAGCTTTGAGCAGAAAAGCTGAGGGACAATGCCCTGGAGACCCTGAGTTCAAGTCCCACAACTGACAAAAAAAATCATAGTGATGATTTTTGTTTCCTATTTTACATATCTAAATTAATAAAACATCTACAATGATTCATCAAAACTATAATTTAAAATATTTAATATTTTCTCCTTCTCTTCCATTTTCTCTTCCTTCTTTCATTTCATAATAATTATATGTAGTTTTAGGGTTATCACCTCTAGAACAATTGTCTTACATGCTTGAGGTGAACTCAGTACCATTTTCATTGACTGAGCAAACCGTTTTTTTGTTGCATGATGACAAGCTAAGATCATGCCTCATAATGATGGCAGCAAGATTGTCTTGTTAGTAGAAGGGCTAAGGTGGGATCATCTTTAATGACAGTGAAAGCACCTCATAAAACCTGACTTCAGTTTTACAGGTATGAGTCTGGAATTTTAGCAGATGTAGACATACTAAATCAGTCAGTCAAAAATTATATTAGTTTAAGTTTAATATCCCTGGCAGTCCAAAAAATCTGAACATATAGGTGATTTGGAGGGCATTTCGTTAACTCTTTAATTGGTTGTTTCGGTGCTAGAGGCAGTAGCTAATTGCCTGTAGGTCACTGTAGTCCTGAAGCTTAGGTAAATGTATATTGTCATATGTCACATTTTCATATGTTCCTTTTGCACAGGTTGGTAAAAAATGATTGCTGCATAATTAAAATTAAGACAAGGTGGGAAAAGCGATTCAATTAAAGCCCTGAAGCCATTGCTCAAATTATCTGATGTACCCAAAACTAATGAATAGTTATAACTAGTTTTTTTTTTCTGTTGCCTCATTGTTCTTTAATGTTACGTGCCTCATGAAATGTAAAGCACTCCTTTTAGGTTCTCTGTGCTTGGATAGTGATTGAAACTAGAGCCAGAAGCAAGAATGTCTGGAGCTGGAGCTTTTAAAATACACACATCCAGAAAGTTTGTGCATGGGAATATAAACTAAAACTAACCAGATGAGAAATTCGGGAGTTCTTTCCACAGTCCAGTATTATTGAGAAAACATCTGCAATATTTCAGCCTGCATGCAGGAGTATTATAGAACAGATTGAGTGATGACAGGGAAAAGAAATGAGATTTGTCATACCCCAAACATCCCGTGTTTTACTTCATTTGTTTTACAAATCTTCCAAAGTGTCTCAGGAAGGATTAAGTTGGAAGCAAGAGTGAGAACTTTTGTGAGTCCATGATTAGTAGAACTTTACTTACTTGATATTGATAAGTTAATATATTTTGTTTATACAAATTGTAGTGAAAAATATGTCAAAAAAGATGACAAAAGTGTCACAGAGTTAAAAGTTTGTACACCTAGATTTCATGTAAATAGAGATCGCCATTCACTTTAAATCTGGACATTATGTAGAAACAAGAAAAATAGCAAAATAGCAGCTCTGATTAACTATGAATAACAACTTGGGGTAAGTTTATGGTTGCCAATATTCTGATTTGAAATAAAAATCCTTCTACTATAGAGCCATAATAACAAAAACAGCATGGTATTGGCACAAAAATAGACCAGACGATCAATGGAACAGAATAGAAGATCCAGAAATAGAACCACATACCTATAGTCAACTTGTATTTGACAAAGGAGCCAAAGATATATAGTGAAACCAATAAGGCCTATTTAATTATTG
The DNA here is from genome assembly GCF_031878675.1 of Megascapheus bottae. Lineage (NCBI taxonomy): Eukaryota > Metazoa > Chordata > Mammalia > Rodentia > Geomyidae > Megascapheus > Megascapheus bottae. The sequence goes on from NC_143515.1 coordinate 43,296,578, forward strand.
GTGCTGGCAAAACTGGGCAGCCATGTGCAGAAAACTAAAAATTGACCCTAGCCTTTCGCCATGCACAAGCATTAACTCAAAATGGGTCAAAGACCTCAATGTCAGACCGGAAACGTTGAAACAGCTACACGATAGAATTGGAGAGACTCTGAAACTCATAGGCACAGGCAAAAGATTCCTGAACAGAATTCTAGGGTCACAACAGATTGGAGAGAGACTTGATAAATGGGACTACCTAAAAATAAAAATTTTCTGCACAGATAAAAGCATAGCCACTAAAGTAGAGAGATAGCCAACCAACTGGAAAAGATATTTACCAAAAATACATCAGACAAATAGTTAATATCCAGTATCTAAAGGGAACTCAAGAAACTAATCCACCCTCCCCCCCAAACTCAACAAACCATTCACTAAGTGGGCAAGGGAACTAAAGAGAGACTTATGAAAAGAAGAGGTGAAAATGTCAGAAAAGCATATGAGAAAATGTTCATCATCCATTATCATAAAGATAATGCAAATAAAAACAACCCTAAGATAGCACCTTACCACAAGAAGAATGGCCAAGATTTTGAACTCAGACAATGACAGATGCTGGTGGGGTTGTGGAGAAAAAGGAACCCTACTACACTGCTGGTGGGATTGCAAGCTAATTCAGCCACTCTGGAAAGCAGTGTGGAGGTTTCTTAAAGAACTGAAAATTGACCTTCCCTACAATCCCACCATATCACTTCTGGGCATCTGTCCTGATCATCATAACCCAAGATATGATAAGGACACCTGCTTAGCTATGTTTATCTCTGCACTATTCACAATAGCCAGGCGATGGTAACAACCCAGATGCCCTACTGCAGATGAATGGATACAGAAAATGTGGTATTATGTATACAATGGAATTCTATATAGCCAACAGACAAGATAAAATAATGGCATTTCCAGGGAAGTAGATGAATCTAAAGTGAATCATTGAGTGAGACAAGTCAAGACCAAAGGAACAAAGGGCGCATGCTATCCTAAATATATAACTATTACATCCAAACGGTACAAGAGTGAGGACTCAATATTTGCATACTCAAAGCTATGGACATGGTACTGAAAATATAAATACAACTACATAGACATAAAAATTTATGACTCTATAGACATGTTTTTTTTTGTATAGATTAATATGTACATGTGACACACAAACCCTCTGCCTAATTTTAATTATGTTCTAAAATCTAAGTGCCAGTGATTGTATATCAAGATTCCCTTCTTGAATAATTATTTGTTAAATATGTCATTTGAAATATGATGTAAAAATCAATGCTAATAAATTCTTTAATAAAAAAGAAATAAAAATCCTTTCAGTTATAAGAAGAAAATAAATAACTTCCAGCTATCTACAACTATAACTATCTATTTATATCAAATTTTACTTATGTTATTTCTTATGCTTACAATAACTCTGGGAAATAATGTTATCTCATTTTAGAATTGAGGAAAAGTGAGCCTTATAAAATATGAATAATTTCAGTATAATTATCCATGTATAAATGTCAGAAAAGATTCCCGTATGACTGGGCTTTCCTTGGTATGTAATGAAGTAGTTTGTAGCTATATGATTTAAAACCATAATCATTTCATTGCCTTTTGTAGTTCTGTGGACTATCTAGGTTGCATTGAACATCTTTGTTACTTCATGTTATACGGGATGAGTCTGCATTACCTGGACTTATGACAGAGCTGGAATATATCTGGAATACTTAATGCTAATGTGTAGGGCTTCATTGTACTTTGACTTGAATGCAAGGATAGTTTGATTCTCTCTGTGTAATTTTAGAGCATCTCCCCACACACATGGCCTGTTCATGGAGTATTTATAGGTAAATGGGAGCTCAAAACAGAATAACAGCAGTTCTGCCATTTTATCTTAGAGCTTAGGCCTGGAAGTGACATGATGTTACATGTGTGTACACAGGGATTTACCAATCCTGGGGCCTCAGGGCCTGGGCATTGTACTTGAGATGTTTTTATTCAAGAGTAGATTACTTTTGGCTTTCTAGTGCCTAATTGGCGATAAAAGTCTCATAGACTTTTCTGCTTGGCCTCGCTTCAAAATATGATCCTCAGACTTCAGCCTCCTGAGTAGCTAGGATTACAGCTGTGAGTCACTGTCACTCAGCTACAATGCTACTTTTAAGAAAGCATTGTTTTGGGTAAAATAAGGAATAGATTGGCCCAGTCCCAGGAATTTTAATGCACAAAGTCATGAGAACCTTAATTTGTTGTTGACTGAGAACCGTCTCTGGAGATTTAAACCATACTGTACAATTTCAAACCAGAGAGTACCTTTACTAAGTTTCTATATTACAGTTTTCTTTCCATGAAAGCAAGGATGAATCTATATTTTCTTCTCTGCCACCTGTGTATCTAGTATTTATGTATCTAACCTCTAGTACAGGACATAGATTGTAACAGATGATGCATCAGTACTTTTCAATAAACTATTACTATTGAATATTTAAGGATTATTATTATAGAAAACATCATAAGCATAGGTATGTTGGGTAGCTTCCCTGGAAATTAATTTGGGTAGGTCTAAAACAAATTTGGTAAAACAATATTTCCATTGATGATTGGAGAAAGACTAAGGGTTTTCCCTTATTCTTTGGAGTTCATATATTATGAACAAAAGGATTTCATGTCTTTTCCACTTACTTTGCTTGCATTAACTCATATAATTCTAAAAAATATCTGTGAAATAAGGTCAGTAGTTGCTTGATATCTCCTTGAGTTTGGGCTCGGTGTCCTTTTTACACCAAAATCAAATGTAGTTGCTCAAATCCCTTATTTGAAATGGAGAAGTATTTGTATCTAAGCCATGCCTATGTTTCCATATTCCCCAAATAATCTCTATAATATTTATAGTACCTAACACAATGTCAATGTCATGTAAATATTTGTTATATCATATAGAAAGCAATGGCAAAAATTTAACAGTTCATATATATGCATTACAGATACAGCATTCTTTTTGAAAATACTTTTAGTCCATGGTAGATTAGATTGGTAGATGGAGGTAGAAAGAGTGAATGCAGGAGGCCAACTATTTTATTATTTTCCTCATTTTATAAATAAGGACACCAAGGTACAGAAATGAAATAACAAACTCAAGCTTACACATCTAGTCAAGCATGGGTGGAAATCGATTCACCTCACTTTTCTGTTGTGTATTATGACTGTCCTATGTTTAATGCTGACTTTTTTTTCAAGTGGAAATTGGCAGTGGTTCATGTTACATTCTGATCAGTAGAATCAAACATGGGTCAGTATCAACAGCATTGACTATTTGTAGGGTTTATAAATATGGTAAATTCAGCAGAATTTCTAGGCAACAGATGTCTGAGAAGAAATAAAACTCTGCCTCTGGTATGGCCCTAGCAACTGCCAGATTCCATGCCTTTATCTAAAGAGGAGCCCCTTTTTATATATTCACTAAACAAGCTTCTATTCTCCTTTTATTGGAATGCTTGAAATAAAAGCTTATTTGTCAAAATATGCATTTAAAAGTTATTTATATTTGCTTTCATCATTTACTTTGATATTTATCTTGTCTTTCATGTTTTGCCAGCTTCTTTTTTTTTTTCTAGTCCTGGGCTTGAGCTCAGGGTTTAAGCACTGTCCTTGGACTTTTTCAAGGCCAGAGCTCTACCACTTGAGCCTCAGCACCACTTCCAGCTTTTTTCTATGTATGTGTTACTGAGGAATCGAACCTGGGTCTTCGTGCATGGTGAGCAAGCACTCTACCACAAGGCCAAATTCCCGGCCCGGCCAGCTTATTTTAATTTTAATTTTTATTGTAAAGGTGATATACAGAAGGATTACAATTACAGAAGTCAGATATTGAGTACATTTATTTTGGAACAATATTATTTCTTCACTTTTTTCTCCCTATTTTTCCCTCTCAATGCCCTCTCTCCCAACTTGTATTTTCAACATAGTGTCTAGTAAGTATCACTGCTGTGTTAGTTCACCCTCTCATATGAGCCTAAACCTACTGAGGAATATTTGTTTACACTTGTGTCAGAGGGAAAGAGCAGTTAGCGATACAAAAGACAGTGAGAGCTGGGATCATTTAGGGATATAGAGTGTGACAATAGCCTGAATGGAAAAACAAAAGTGTGAGAAAATTCAAGAGAAGGATTTTATTTTTCTTTTCAAGTCATGGTCTCAGAAATGAAATGAAAGCAATAGAAAGAGGCCATGAGGATTGAGGGACTGAGAAATTTCACCTACCTCATGATTACTGTTTAAATTTTATTTTAGCAAATCAGTAGAAACCTTGGGCTCTCCTAGCAGAGATTTACAATAGAACAAAACATAGATACGTAAGACCATATATGATGATGAAATGAAAGGACCTCCAGGATATAGAAACAAAAGCCATGTAATGAGTGATTGTTGTCCTTAATGCAATATGTTATCTCTCATCTCTTTTGCTGTCCCTTGGCTATCTCATATTGTTAAAGTATTTTACCTTGTTATATGAAATATTTGTATATATGCTTATTTGGTTATTTGAAATCGGATAGGGAAGGAGGGGAAATAAGGATGAGGGGTAGGGAGAGAGAAATGGGGACCAAGACATGACATGAGAAACGTTATCAAAGTTTGTGAAGTAATGCACCTTCTATATAGTGAATATACTATAACCCTTCTATTAATTACAATAAAAATATATGGTAAAAAAGAAAAAAATTATTTTAGCAGAACTTACCCAAACTTAGCATTGAATGATGTCCTTCCATATATATGAATGGGAAAAGACAAAAACAGATCTTTTATGCACATTTTACATATGAACATTGAGAAGACTGAATGGCAGTTAGATGTTGTTTTTCCTCTACTTTATGATCAACCTGAAGGTCAGTTATTATTTTATTATTATAATGCCAAATTTCTTTTATTATTGTTTTTAATTGCATTTTATTGTCAGAGTGATGAATAGAGGGGTTACAGTTACATTCATCAGGTAGTGGGTACATTCCTTCTTGAACATTGATATTCCTACCCATGTTTTCTTCCCACTTTCCCTCCCCCAACTTCTTCCCAATCATTTTGCTTTTCCCCTTGTCTTCCCTATTTCAAATAAACAAAGCAAAAATGAACTCCAGGATATGGAAACAAGAAGTATATCTTGTGATTGTTTTTCTTACTGTACTATGAGAAGTTCTTTCTTTTCTTTTTTTTCTTCTCCATTATGGTTTACCTCATATTTTCACTGTAGTTGACTTTGGTATCTGGTATATTGTATATTCAGCTGGATGTTTTATAAGCTTAGAATTTGGAGTTTTCTTACCAGGGACTCTCAGTCAAAGAAGGATAGATGCATCAAGCTTGATTGGCACGCTGAAAACAGAAGTCTTTTTCCATTCAGCTAAGACATATCTGTAAAAATACAGTTGTAGAATTATAGAATGAATGGCTAATAATGTTAGAAATTAAAGGTGTAGATATTTATGGATTGGTGTTTTCTTAATTCTTTCTACAAATCACCATGACCCAACCTAGAAAGCTTGATCATGTATTGTGGAGAGGCAGAATTGCCCCAGGAGGTGGACACTCTGCATTCTAAATTATCCCTTTGTGTCCTTCATTTCTTCCAAGAGTGTGTGTTAATTTCCACTATCCTCACCTAAGCTTTGCTCAGTAAGTTTAGAAAAATACTACTGAATACACACATGGTCTTTTGTCATAGCATATAGGATTTAAAAGAACAAATCATTAATGGACAACTATGTTATCTGAAGGTGTAAAAATGCAAGGTATTAGGGATGTAAATTGAGAACTTGTGTACATGCAAAAATCTTACCCTTAAAGTTTCTTGGTTTACATTATTGAAAGGATGTCATTCATAATCTCTTTTTATAATACACTGGACATAAAAATGGAGCCACTGGCATTAGGAATTATATTTTCTCTTAAAAAACACTGCAACTTTTAGTAAAAATAAATATTATGAAACCTACTTCAATCATATTTACCAACAGAATGCTATGGGCTAAGCCAAGTCTTAGACATGAACACCATAACTCTTATGATCAATAGGCAAGAACACCTCTCAGGGGGTTTTCTAAATGTATCTTTTTCTTACTTATTTCAAAAAAAATAAAAAAAACAAAGCATCTGTTTGAAAAATGAAGTTGATTCTTTTATTGCTGATGGCGACAACAGAAAAAATAATCTACCATTCTATAGCTACCTTTCTGAAATGAATCTCCCCAGAACGCCCTTCAAAAGTATTAAAGGTATATGGAGAAGGGCTAATTTAATTCTTCCTCACAGATTTGTCACTGAAGCTAAGGTGATGAAAAGAGATCAAGAGTTACTCTGATAAGGGAATTCCACATCTTTCGATTCATTGGGTAAAGATCTCTAGAGAGTACATTTGAGTAGATCAAAACTATTCAGAGAGAAAAAGCTTATATATATATATATATATATATATATATATATACATATACATATATTTCTTGCTACCCTTTCCTGAGGTATATAAAATTCAGGCATAGGAGCCTTTCTGAGCTTGGTGCTTGTCACTGTGATGTGATGGGAGGTACAGGAAGGTATGCACATTTCGGCAATGAGATTCAAAGCAATCACAGTAGCTCTGCAAGATCTCATAGGAGGTAGGTGCAGAAGTTGTAAGACAACCAAGCAATTAACTTAACAATAAGTTGGAAGTCTTCATGGATAACATTCTATCATCTCAGAAGCATGACACACACTTTTTGGAAGAAAGAGAATGCAGCTGCACTAAGTTGCAAAGACAAAATAAAAGCATGTGAGCTAAATAATAGAAAAAATAAAAATAAAAAAAACAGTATTAGGAAACACATTTACCAAGTTTGAAGGCTGCAGAAACTAAAAGGAGGAGACATTCATACTAATTTTAATCTCAGTGTTCCTAGAGGAATGGAAGAGATGAGAATAGGGAGAATGCAGACACACACACACACACACACACACACACACACAGGTTATAATTATGTCTTTCTAAATGGACCTCTTTTTTTTCTCCTCCTCCTTCATTTCTGCCTGCTCCTCTATCTTTATTCATTTAAAAAAAGATTGTATGGGTTATTTTCTAAAACTCATATTTGCTCTTAGTACTTTTAAAAGAGTCCTGGAGTAAATCCAGCAGGAATTCTGAAGTCCTAATGGATGCCTGATGTTTGCGGTTGAAAACCAAGGTTTTCATAGCTATTGTGAAAATCCTGTACTACAGAGTAATTGTGAGAGAGCAACTGCCCTTGACAGCTGCATTTCTGAAATGGGAAATAGGGTTCCCAGAGTACACAGATGATACAACTTCCTGGTGGTCATGATAATGAAGTCGCTGAGTACAAAGCTATCATTTGGCCGTGCCATATCTGAGGCATTGACAGCTTCAAAGTTTCTATGGATTATCAGGTGCTCTTTGGACCAGGTTCCTTTTCAGAATCAAGAACCTGGGGCCGGGAGTTTGGCCTAGTGATTAAAGTGCTTGCCTAGCATGCATGAAGACCCGGGTTCGATTCCTCGGTACCACATACATAGAAAAAAAAGCCTGAAGTGTTGCTGAGGCTCAAGTGGTAGAGCTCTAACCTTGAGAAAGTCCAAGGACAGTGCTCAGGCCCTGAGCTCAAGCCCATGACTGGCAAAAAAAAAAAACAACAACAAAAAAAAAAACCAGAATCAAGAACCTTAGCCTGAAATTAGAGGTGATGCTCTAATGGCAGTTCTTCTTAGTCATTCAACTTGAAGCTTACTATTGAAACTATATTTTGGCAGTGTCACTCTTTGCTCTCCCTCTTTATTACGATTATATGTTATGTTTTATTGATCTCTGATAAATTGAAGTGGAGAAGGGGTGAAAGCCTTGGAGTTGCCTGGAATTTTCAGCCTCTGAGCTCTGACTGCTCAAATTGGAAAATTGTTATGCTCAATAATACTATGATGTCACAATTTGATTCTTTTTTTGAAACTGTATTTTTTATTTTGCATAAAGAAGGAATATATCATGATAATTTCAGGGGAAATAAGACATCAATATGGTCTCAAAATGATCTCCTTCTTGATTAGTTAGAGAACTTTGCCAATTTGCTCAATTAGGCAGTATAGCCCCTTTAAACTTGATGTTTTGTATATCAATAATTATATAAATTATTTATCAAAGGTTTAATATAGTTCTTCTGCCAGTCTATATTTCCTGAATATCTGTACTTAAAAATTTACACATTTCTATGTGAATCATGATAGTATCAAATCATGATCAATGTTGGATTCAGTTTTCTGAATCCTGTAGGCCAGATTTTTTTTTTTTTGCCAGTCCTGGGCTTGAGCTCAGGGCCTGAGCACAGTCCTTGGACTTTCTCAAGGCTAGAGCTCTACCACTTGAACCTCAGCACCACTTCCAGCTTTTTTCTATATGTGGTACCGAGGAATCGAACCCGGGTCTTCATGTATGCTAGGCAAGCACTTTAACCACTAGGCCAAACTCCCGGCCCAAAATTTTATTTTATTTTATTTTTTTATTTATTTTTATTTTTTTGCCAGTCCTGGGCTTGAGCTCAGGGCCTGAGCACTGTCCTTGGACTTTCTCAAGGCTAGAGCTCTACCACTTGAGCCTCAGCACCACTTCCGGCTTTTTCCTATATGTGGTACTGAGGAATCGAACCCGGGTCTTCATGCATGCTAGGCAAGCACTTTAACCACTAGGCCAAACTCCTGGCCCTAGGCCAGATTTTTATATTTGAAAAGCACAACCCTAGATTTTGACATTTTCTGACTCTGAACATTTATCCTCAGATTTTAGGTCAAAAAGTCTTTAGACTCATGTTGCTTCATCTTTTTTGTAGGAAGATAAAAATATTGATGATAGCATAGATATTGGTTTTTATTTACTTACTAGCATGTTTTCAAAATTTGACTTTTGAAGATGGAAGAAATATTAACTTTATTGGAGGTCATGTACTATTTTAAGTCCTGAGGTAAGAAACAGGGATCTTCTCCTGTCCTATGCTCTCCTGTGGTGGGAGGACAGAAAATAAAGCCATAAATAAATAATCTCCAATACTGAAAAGTGTTATAGAGCAAACAGGTCAGTGGGATCATGAGGCTCAGGCCTGGGTTGGGGTCACCAATGGCAGAGAAAGGCAGAAGGCTTCTCCTATGTTTGGTCAACTAGGTGAGAATCTACAAAGTGATAACTCCAGAAAGACAATATAGGTGGAGCTAATATATGTTAGTACTTAACAATGTTCCATGGACATTCCTTTTCTACAAAAAAAATAAACGAGCTGGAAGTAGAAAGAAGAAAGTAGAGATAGAGTGGGCCATCAGCTCAGCAGAGACTCTGAAGGAAATGATAGTCTTTCTGAAACAGAGAACAATAAAAGGTAACACTTGTTTAAGTGAGGTAAATAAATCTCACACATCCATCCCCAAACCCTCTCCTTTGCCTCCTTTAACTGCAGAAGAAAACCAGTGTGTAGGATATTCTCTTACTATCTCATTATAGGAGTCCTATGTCTCTTGCTTTCTGAACTTTTCCAGAGTTTTTTCCCTTCCTGTAAAGTAACTTCCCTTGGTTTTGTGCTCCTTTTTTTAAAGTATAGAAACAATCTTAGCTGAAGAGTTTTACCCATCTGCTTCCTTTCAAATATTCACTCAAAAATATGAAGCAAGGACCTACAGAACTTTCTGAGAGCTGAGATAAAACAGCGATCATGCCAAACACTTGTTCTTAACAAACTTATATTCTGATAGAGGGGGATGAAAACAAAAAGAAATATACCTCCACTAGTCCCAACCTACAAGAAAATTAAAGGCCATGAAATAGACAGATGGGCTGCTATTTTATTATTTTATAAGGCATTAAGAGAAGCCTTCAGCAGACAAAGAGAACATAAAGAACCTAAAGAAAGTAAGAGAACGAAATGAACAAGACATGTTAGTAGGTAGACCTTGAGAGAGAAGGCATGGTAGGCTGAAAGATTAGCAAATGCAAAGCCTGAGGCAGAAATTCTGCTGTATAGTAGCAATTATGGAAGAATTTTTGAGAAGGCCATGTAGGTGCTCTGAACCCAATTTTAGAAAGCTTGATTAGAGCAAATGTATATATGGAGCCAGGAGTTTGGCTTAATGTTAGAGTACTTGCCTAGCACGCATGAAGACTCAGGTTCGATTCCTTAGTACCACGTACATAGAACAAAAGCCAGATGTGGTGCTGAGGATCAAATGGTAGAGCTCTAGCCTTGAGAAAGTCCAAGGACAGTACTCAGGCCCTGAGCTCAAGTCCAGGACGGGCAAAAAAACGTATATATGGCCTTTGGAAATGAAGCAAGTTTGGAACGGAAAGATGATGACTTTGGCTTTGGATACACTGAGCTGAAGCTGTCTATGGGGACGTCAAGTATTTTTATTGACTAAATATCATATCATATATATATACATATATATGTGCATGTACATATATGGGGCTGAAGATCTGAAAAAGAATACTTGGCAAGGATTATGGATCTTTTAATCCTTAAAATGTCAATGGAAGTTGAAACCAGATGATGGGTAACGTTCTGGGGAAAAATAAAGAAAAAAGAGCTAAGTCAGAACATGTTGTGATGTAAACTCTGCCTGTCCTCCCCAGAACCACAAAAATGGCAAATTTAAATGAGCTCCAGGAAATGAAATCATGAGGTCTTTTCTTTGTTTAAAAAATGGCAAATTTAGGCAGAGCCTAGCAAGAGTGATCCCTTCCGTGTGTGTTCAGAAACTAACAGAGTAGGGCCTTGGGAAATAAAACCATGATAATATTCTCATCAGGTTTTGTACTGGATAAATTTTTGCTTAAACACAGAAAGTTCTCTTGCCTTTGAAAGCTGCCTTCTGTTAGTTTTGTTATGGAATGGCAGGAAACAAAATATGCCTTTATCTTGTTCTAGATGTGGGTCCTATGATGTACTGGATATGAAAACCAAATAAGCTTCCATGCCAAGACACAGGCCAAGCACCTGGGTTATATATGGAAATTTTGGAGCATTCAATCTCCAATGCTCTGGCTGGGATGTCATTCACAGAATTTCCACACATAACCCATCGGCCAAGATTAGTCATCCACCATGGATATGAGTGGCATAACTGCCATTTTCATTTATTGACACATAGGTCAATAAATGAAATCTGTTTCAACCATTTTACTTAAAATTAAATATACACATTTCTTATGGGCCACCAATTTCACTCCAGGGTATTTGCCCAAGAGAGCTGCATATGTGTATGCATTCACAAAAAATATACACACCAGCCTCACTGATTGCTTATAAAATAGAACACCCATCATGTTTATAAACTGAATAAACTGTGACACATTTCCACATTAGAGGACTACTTGGCAAAATAAGTAAATAAACCATCGTTAAAACAAGTGGGTAAGAATTATATTGAACAAAAGAAGTCAAACTTAGAGTACATAATATATCATATACCATCTTGTTGAGATCAGGTAAAACTAATATACGATGATAGACATAAAATGGGTTCTTTTAGCAATGAGTAATATTACTAGGGCCAGAAAAAGTACTTTTTGTGGTAAAAGTAATTTGTAACTTTTATTGCTTTATGAACTTGTCAAATTTACTGAATTAATTTTTGCTTCTCTTTCTATGTAAGTTATGCCTTAATAAGAAGTTACATTTGAAAGTGCATAACTGACTAATGAAATTTTTCAGATAGCAGAACAATCTTGCATCGTATGTGGTTATGCATGCTTGTAATCTAGGAAACTGTGGAAAGAAGACAGAGTTTGAGGACTTTATGAGCCATGTGACAAGATTCTCTCTTTAAAATAATCCATACTAAAAGTGTTCATTCTATGGAATCCCTTTTAGACTTTCAAGACATGAATCTAAGGTGCAAATATTTTCACATTATTTATCTTGCCTAATACCTCAAAGATTTAGCTAGTTGCCATGAGCACACTAAGTAGAGAGATGCCAAGAGAAACAACTTGAATAGCAAAAAAAAAAAAGCAAAGAATTACAACTTTTTCTCCATCCCCCTTAAAAATGTCTAAACAGATTTTTCTCTTTCAATTTGAGAAAAGAAGGAAGTTTCTTTTCAGCTGAATCTTATTAAGGTACCAAAGCATTGTGCAGCCAGATGAGAAAGCTGTGAATCAAAGGGTTCATGACACCTTTGCAGGCAACCCTCTCTCCAGGGCTCAATGTGGAAAGGGAAAGGTGGTAGAGCCCCGCCTCTGCATTGTACCCCATCACCTGGCCTTGCTTTTCCAGCCTCCAGCCCCACCCATAGTAGCTCAGATGTATCGTAGAAGGTGAAGAATATGACTTTTGGGGGAGTCCAGTCCATCCCAATTCCAAACCTCAAACTGCAGATAAAATCAGGAAGTAAGATTTATTTTTTATAACTCTTGTGGGAGGTAGATAGACTGGAAATCCTAGTCACTTTTATGCTGTTAACTACCTGGTGTAGCATCTTCCCACTGATGTCATTTCAAAATAGAAAGGTGGCATGCATTTTGGACCTGACTTTTGTCTTTCTTTCTTGCTTATTTATTCCACAAGTATAATAACTTGACAGCAACTATGAGCAAACCACTATGTTTGCTTTGGAGGACAAACTGAGAATAGGTGGAAGAAATAATACTGGAGGATATGTTTAATGGGTGGTAGGGGCTTCCATCTAAATTATAGAGGACTAGCTAACAAGTGGATGAGTGAAGTTTTTAGCTAATTAACATAATAATTAAGAAATCTGTGTGATATTAGCAGTTTGACATGACATTACGATGTTTATCCAAAACCACTGTGTTACACATTATATTTCTTGCATGTTAACCCCTGGATAGATAACATCAATGTCCAACATATCTAATGATACATATGTTAATTGGCGGTTTTGATGCTTTGATGGATATCTAAAGCTTTCCAGGCTAAAAGTACTTATCCTTGTGTTGTAGCCATACAATGGCTATGAGTGGCAAGATTCCAACCACTTGAAATTCATGTTCATTCAAACTCAGATATACAGTTTCCTAAGAGTACTAATGCTTTTGTTTATATACAGTTTATAACCTCTAGGGTGAATAATAACTGTTTTCATTGACTAATCTTGGTCCCAAGGTGACTGGAATATGGGGAGTAAGACCCACTCTGAGTTGGGTGAGAAGGTTAAAAAGGTATGGATAGCGTTGGTCAAGATTCATTGTATCCATAAACTGTTTTGTTAAATGGGAGATCCTTTGAACAAGTACTTACCAGTCATGGAGATTAAAAAAAGAAAGAAAGAAAGAAAGGGAGGATCTTCATAAAGGGGAGAGAAACACCTCAGTAGTCCTGATCTTCTCTAACAGCACAAATGTTAAGAGAAGAAACCTATCTGTGAGAAAGTAATCCAAATGTTCGAACTTAAAAAGAAGAGGAAGAATAGCTGTGAAAGGATAGGATTTGTTTAATTCCAGTATTGTGTCAAGTCACCTGGCAACTTGCCTACCTTATGTAGTTGTGCCTGCCCAAAGGTGCCAAATGTAAAATTGTCTCAGTAAGGCTGGATCTGAGCTCCTTCCTAGCAGTATACGGTTGGGGAGAGCATGGTCCCCTTGAATTCAAGTATACCATCCATTGAAGCATAAAGTAGGAATAACAAAAAATTCATTAACACTAGATTTCTCCCCAAATGTCTGAATAACAGAGTTACTGTGCACGAGGCCTTGGGAAGCCAGGTCAGTTAAAAAAAAAAAGGGGGCAAATATTTGGGAAGCCAAATGGTAATGAAACGAAGGAAGGATACTAAAGACGAACACAAAGGTGGTTCCGTGCAAGATCAATTGGGAGGACTTCCAGAACTCCTAGATTGCCTGGTGTAAGTTTGGAAACTTGTCATTGGCTCGGATATTATGATTGGTCCTTGAGTCGTCTGAAAAATGGAAACTCCCCTCTCAGGAGCTTGTATGAGCCCTGCATCGCCCTTGGTCGCTTCTGCTCCCAGTTTCTCCATCCTTCAGAAACAATTCTATTAAAAGGGCCTCATGCCAGCTTCCATTCATCTATGTTTTTGCCACCAGGAAGTAGAAGATATTGTTCCTTGTTCTTCCTAGTGGCTATTTGCTTTGATTTAGATTCTGCAGAATGAAGGAAAAGGTAGTGGAGAAGGAAGGAAGAATGCAAAAGAAGACAGAAAATAGAGCAAAGAGAGGAAGAAAGACGAAAGGACTTAATAAAATGGTTTTTTCTCTCGGACTGGGAGTGTGGCCTAATAGTAGAGTGCTTGCCAAGCATGCAGAAAGCCCTGGGTTTGATTGTGTAGTACACTTAGATAGAAAAGACCAGAAGTGGTACTGTGGATCGAGTGGTAGAGAGTGCTAGCCTTGAGCAAAAAGTTTCCAAGGACAGTGCCCAGGACTTGCGAATATATATATATATATTTTTTTTTCTCAAATCAGGTAGTTCTTAGGTTCTTTTTTTTCCATATGTTTTTTATTGTTCTTAGGTTCTTAAGACTAAAACAAATGACAAATTGGTACCAGAAGGTATCATACTTAAGTATTTTCCCTGTTGAGTCATTTACAGAAATGTCTTTTATTGTCCTTTTAGATAGAATTGTTTCCACAAATTACTTCCACCCCTTGCCAGCACCTCAGAATGTAACCATATTTGGAGCTTGGGATTATAAGGTAGTGACCATTTAAATGAGATCACATAAGTGAATTCTATTTATTTCTTGTGACCACTTGGTGATTGAGTGTTCAAAGAAACAATTATTTAAAATTAGTCCAAGAGGGCCCTGATCTGAAAGGTGTAGTATCCCAAGAGCAAAGTAGGACTCTAAAAAGACCCTGCTAATACCATGTATAAGACTGTTTTCCTGCTTTCTGAATTTTTTGATTTTGTGAATAGTAATGTTGAATACTGAAATGTTACAGACAATTACTTTTAAAATTAATGAATTGTGAATTCAAACAAATCAAGACAAGTATTCCAAAAATGCACTTGCTACTGGTTTAACCTAGCCAATGATACAAAGAGCAATTTCACATTTTTTTTTTTTGCCAATACTGGGCTTGGGCTCCCGGCCTGAGCACTATCCTTGGGTTTTTCTCAAGGCTAGAGCTCTACCACTTGAGCCACAACACCACTTCTGGCTTTTTTCCCCACTATGTATGAGATACCGAGGAATCAAACCCAAGTTATGCATGCTAGGCAAACACTCTACCACTAGGCCAATCTCCCAGGCTATTTCACATGAAATGGTAAGGATCAAGAAAGTATCATTTTTAGGAACTCAGCAATCTTCACCTCTATTATTGTCATTTGAAAGGAAATTTTTTTCATTGCCATTCTTAAATAGAAAAAGAAATGAAAGGGAAGCAAAAAGGAGAAAATTGGAGGAGAAAAAAAAAGATCTTGACAGTTCTGAAATCAGACCTACAAAATATGTATTTTAATTATATCCCTTATATTTGATCAATACAGCACATTCTCTAGAAATTCTAATACCCATTTGGAAATGTGTTACAAAAGTATCTTACAGAGTCTACTTCTGGACAGATTGCCTCATTGTCCTTGCTAATCTTAAGCAAAAAGCAAGCATTGTTTGAGGTAGGGATGACTTGTCTCTTCAGCATAGCTGTTGCATTTTATTTGCTAAACCATTTTTATTTTGCTAGACTGTTTTTATGAATGTCTTTTCTGTAGTCTTGAAGAACCTTGAGGACCTAAAGGATTCTAGCTTCTAGGGTTGGAGATGTTTCATGGAAGGGTAATTTTAGAAGAACGTTGATGAATGGACATCACTTACATAAGGAGAGACAATGTCTCTTCTGATCAAGGAAAAATCACAGCAAAACACACAAGCAACAAATTGTGGCACATTAGGCAAAATATTGTTTAAGCTGGAGCAGAAATATACAATGAGATGAGTCAGCAAAAGATTTAGAGTGATTTATTTGCCAGTTTTCCCATTATTTCAAAGGGTCTTGGATATTATCATAAGTGTTCTCCCACTTGGACCTAGCAGATGCTTTAGTGCCTAACCATGCCAAGACTATCCTGTTCTTTGAAATATAAGCTGCCCTTTAGAAATCTGTGAAAGATCCTACTCTATCTGAGGCTCTTTTATGGAGACCATTTACTATTGTTTATATTAATAATATTACTGCATGGCACCTGAACTCTAAATACCAGAATGACACCATAAAACAATGCCCAAATACATTTATGTCATTTTTTTATCTGAGAATCTCAAAGTGCTTGCAAATATTAATTAAGGCTCAAAATTAATTAGCATGTATTAAATTTTCACTGTATAAAATAGACTGCAGCTTCATTGATTTCTTATGTGCTAGTAAGTTTGCTGGAGTTTCTTACCTTTTTTTGCCCTCCATATGTAAGGGACATAAAAATACTTATGGCATTTGGGAACCTAGAATTAAGTAGAATTTGATTTGAATTTGGACTTTTCAGTCTAAGCCTGTGCCTGTGTGTGTGTGTGTGTGTGTGTGTGTGTGTGTGTGTGTGTGTGTTTTAAAGGCTGATGCTACTGTAGTGAAGACTTTGTAGGGTCAATTCAAACTTTGTTTGGCAGAGGAGAGCTGAACCAGGAGCTGAACTTTCATCTCCCATGGCTGTTTTTCATCCCTCTTCTCTGCATACCATGGTTTTAATATTTTGCTATTGCTTTGACCTAGATTCATATAGAAATAATGATGCTGATGTCTGGACAAGATTTGTACAGTCTGGTCATGTGTCTTAAGTGTCCATAAAAAAAAATGACCTGATAGGACTGGGAGGTTTGGCCTAGTGGTAGAGTGCTTGCCTAGCATGCACGAAGACCTGGGTTCAATTCCTTGGTACCACATACATAGAAAAAAACAGAAATGTTGCAGAGGCTCAAGTGGTAGAGCTCTAGCCTTGAGAAAGTCCAAGGACAGTGCTCAGGCCCTGAGCCCAAGCCCAGGACTGGCAAAAAAAAAAAAAAAAAGACCTGAGGAAACTGCTGACAAATCAGATCTTTATATGCTAGAGCTTGGCTTGAATAAATACACCAAAGTTTTCATAATAGTTTTTCTGGAGACTAGATAGAAAAAAAAGAGAGAGATAAAAATGAAAAGGTAGCCTGGCTTGGTGTCTCATGCCTGTAATCCTAGCTACTCAGGAGGCTGAGATCTGAGGATCAAAGTCAAAGCCAGCCTGGGAACAAAAAGACCTGAGACTCTTATTTCCAATTAACCTCTAGAAAAAGGGAAATAGGGTTGGCTCAAGGAGAGAGTGGAAGTTTTGAGTTGAAGAGCTCAGGGACAGCGGTCCAGGCCCAGGGTTAGGGTAGTAGCCATGAGCTGAAGAGCTCAGGGACAGTGCCCAGGCCCAGAGTTCAAACCCCATGACCCCCCCCCCAATAAAAAGGCAAATAAGGGATCTACATGGGAACTGGGAACTGGAAATTGGGAAATTGAAGCACCCATCTTGGTGAATTACATGACTTCCTTTTCTTCTTTTGTTTGAATTCTATTAGCTTCCAGCAGCAGACCAGGATTTAGGAGTTTGTTTGTATTTACAACTGGTGCTTTAAAAGATTCATTATGAAATGTGTTGCTGTTTTGAAAGAGGAAGCTGAGGCCCAAGCTGGTGCCTGCTGGCTGGGCACATGGAGAGTGTCCCATCTGTATTCTGTTAGGAGATCCTGACCTTGCATGTCAAGGAGCAGGTTGGAGATGCTATTACTTACATATGTGTCTGGGAGCTGAGCTGGGCCTTGGCTTCTGGAGGGTTCCTTCTTTCAAGGTCAGGCCCAGGGCAGTGAGGATTTAGCCTCCTGGCCCTGATATGCTGCATGCACATGGCTCACATTCTCTATCCATTCACCCTGGCTGTGCCTCAGCTGACAAGTCCAAGTTCAGCCCCGCGTGTTCAACAAGCTGTTCCATCCTGCTACCGAGAATTCAGTGCATACTTCTCAGTAGGGTAGTTTCCTTACGTTGGTAAGAGACAGATTTTCAGAAATCTACTTCCCTGCTTGCATGGTACCATCAGTCTGTGGCACTGGAATAAAATGCTCCCTTGACTAAAGTGAAGCTAAATGCAGGTAGGAAGAGGGGAGATTGGTATGAATACTGTCTTTTCTTGGGGGCTCCAAAGAACCTTTCAATTTGAGAGAAAATGCTAAATTGTTTGCTACATATTAGAACATTCTTTGTTCTGAGTTATGTCCATCAAGCATCTGGGCTCTCTATTCCCCTCCATACTACTTTTGTTAGGGGGAGTCCTCACATGGAGACAACTTCTTACTCCTATCCTGATGGACACATTCTAACCATTCTTCAAGCTCCAACCTCTGTCCTCAATCCTTATTAAAGCTTACCTGTCCACCCAGCCCTTGGCTCTCTTCAGCCTTTGAACTCAGGCGGTATTATTGTCTGAACTATTTGGCAATTAATCATGAACAGCACTATTGTGTGGCATCTTCTGTATTCTGCCATTATTAAATTCAAACAACTGAATCCTTCAGGTACAAAACAAACAGCTTTTATTTTTTTTACCTTCTGAAGCAAGGGCCAACTCTGTGCTCTGAATTTTTTGTACGTATTGAGATGTGGTGAACACAATCTTTGTATTTTGTGATTGTTTCAAAAATACTGGGATACGAAGAATCAATGATTTTAATCACTTACTAATGAAAATTATTCTTGGCTGAGTTTTTCTTTTATAATACTGATATATATAATTCATGTTTGCCATTTTTTTACTCAGCTCAAGTTAAAAAATGAGCTAATTAGAAAAGTTGATTTAAGCAGATTTTGGAGTATGTAAAAAAAATCTGCAATTCTGAATTTTGTTGTTGTTGTTGTTTGCTTTCTTCAAAAAGTGATTGAGGACTGTAACTCTGCCTCTGTGATTTTTACTTACGTGCTATATAAATTGAGTTCCTATGTTGATTATTAGAGGGGATAATTTCATACTTTGAAATTTTATTTTATGCAAATCTAGCTATACCCAGGCTATGACAAGATATGAATCAGTTGCTGTTCTAAATTTCACTGCATGAGATTGATTGGCTCAAACTGGATTACATAACCATACCAGATCCAACTGGCTATCACTGAGGGATAAAGCTATTTAAAAAATATAGTCACTGAGGGCCCATCTTCATGTTGGGAGCCAAAACAGAGGCAGAGAGATGATCAGAGTCTAACCAGGACCGTTCCTGTATTTGGAATACAGAGTATATCCATTGTCTCCTACATTTATTTGTTCAATTTACCATTCACTTGCTTAATAAATAGTGATTACTTTTTGTAAGGCACATATTATGATTCCAATACTGCTTGAGAAAATAAAAATAGAAAGAAAATTCAGAAACAAAATTCCTTAAGGCACATGGGATATTAGGAGTGAGAGACATCATATTATAAACTTTCTAGAAACAGAAATAACCCAAAGGAGGGTATGAAAGAGACTAAGTGAGGAAAGGAAGTCAAATATGGAGAAAATCTTCAACAAAGTCTTTATGAGATGATATTTGGGATTGAAATGTCTTAGCATGAGAAGAAGGCATCTCTATAAAGTGTAGGGGAGGAGCATTGCAAGCAGAAGTATGAAGTGTGAATAAGGCTGATTTGTCTGAAGAGCAAAAAGGAGGATAATGTGGCTTGAGAACGATGAGCATGAAACTAAATGGGAAAAGAAGAAGTCTGAGTGGCCATGAAAGGATCAGAACTCCTTCCATGGTCAATAGAGATTAAATCCATGGGGAGAAGCATCTTAAGAGAGGAGCTATTAGCTAATGATAATTGTGCTAAGGGAAAATTTCATGACAGTATTTTTATACACTCATATAATATACTTTGATCATTTTCTATCTCTCCTCCTTTTCTTACATATTCTTCCATGGATTTCATTTTAACCACTTTCAAATACACCTAGAATGTACGTCAATTTTATGCTACCTCTTGCTAGCTACCCCTCACAATAAATCTCCTTGAAAAGCTACACATTTTAGCATTTGTTATAGTTGCCATGGGAATGGATTGATGAATGTAAAGAATTGATCAAGAGAAGTCAAGTTAGGAGGTAAATGGCTCAGTCTGAGAAGGAGAGGATGGCATAAACTATTATAGAAGGAGAACCCAGATTGAGAAAATGTCGCATAGATGAGGCAAAGGGATGAGCTAAGGAGACTCTTAAATTGAGTTACTATAAAAATGATAGACATTGTGTAACATATAAACAACAGAGATTTATTCTTACCAGCTTCTTCTTTGGAGCCTAGGCCCATCATCAAGGCCCCTGGGGATTTTTGTATCAGGCAAGGGTCCTTTTCCTAGTTAGGAGAGGGAGACCTTTCCCCATGCCACCATATGGTAGAAAGAGCAAAGCAGTTCTTTTCATTCATGACCTAATCTCCTAAAGTCCTCACCTTTGGACACCATCCCCTCAGGAGACTATGGGGATTATGAATTAAGGTTGGGCTCATAAACCTTTATCCCTTAGCAGTACCTTTTCCTAAGGGAACACTGGGGAGGAACTGATTACATGGGACAGCATGGGGAGGAGGTGGGAGGATAAAAACATCTATGTTCAGCTGTGCCCAATATATCTTCAGGAAGCGATATCAATCAGGAAACCAAATATATGAATCAGAGTTTAAATGAGAACTAGAAAAAATATTAATGTGGGTGTAATACACAGAGATATAGCATTTCAATCTTTGGTACAGGATGACATCATAAATAATAAAGCAAGAAAGGACAGGAAGTTAAGAGCAAGTACCATTAACAGAAGCCCAAGATCACCTAGTACTTTTAGGTTATATGGGACACTAGCCTAGTATGGAGATTGAATGGATCTCTCCAGGATACATGTCAGCATAAAAATTCAATAAGTTCGTGAACCTGAGCAATGTACTTTTTCTGCAGTTTCCTAGAGTCTCAGGATGAGGAATCTATTTTGGTTTCCTTCTCCCAAAGAATGCAAAAAAAATTTGGCATTTGCACAAAAATGAGTGTTTGCAGAACAAGGATAATGTAAAGCTGATATCCCCAGCAATAAGCTTCCCAACCACCCCCCAAGACAATCTGAATGAAAAAATAATTATGTACTTAATGTCCACTGAGCACCCTGGAGAGTAAAAGAGCATATGATAATTGCAAAGTATTATTTTTACCATTATTAATACATGAATCATTCATTAGAAAAAAAGTAGAAATGAGAAAGTCAGTAGATAATAGGCTGTGTTTATAATATCACAAGCAAAGGAATTGCCCACATAAATTCCCTCCTACTAACATGTGTAGCCAGTTCCACACATGCTGAGGATGTTCTTACAGCAAATACAAACCCTTCGCAATAGCCTTAGCCACCTAAGAATCTGTAGTCAACCAAGCATCAGTCTTATGCATCTTATTCCCCCCACCTTCACCTTTTGCCTGTCCCACAGAGCTTCTTAATGAAAGGTCCTAGGAGAGTGTAAGATATTACCCTTTCAGAGAAGCAAATATTCTCAAATGGAGTGACTATAGTTTAAAAGAATGAAGGAATGCATGGAAGTTTGAAGGAATTTAAGGATACCAGGTTTAAGACTCCATAGATTCAATTATCTGACAAAAATTACCTGTCACTTGGAGCCTCAAAATTGTATCCTAGAGCAAAACAAACAAAAATCAATGAGTATATTTTCTGTACTCAACATCTGATTTATGGAACTATGACTGCTCTGTACATCACCTGTCTTTACAGTATACATACATATATACGTGTATATATATATATATATATACATACGTACAAGGATATCCATTTGAATTCATACTTGGCTACACAAAACAATATGTTGTACTTTATTTTCAAGCCTTCTGGACCAAAATAGTTAGAAGAATCAAGACCAAATTTAAATATTATTGTAAAGGTGATATAGAGAGGTGTTACAGTTACATTAAGTAAGATAATGACATTTCTTTTCAAACAGTGTTCCTTCTCCCTGTTTTCTCTCACTATCCCCCCCTCTTAGTATCCGATCCCCTAGTGATAACGTTCTTTTTCAACATAGTGTCTAGTGAGTGTTGCAGTGGCATTGGGTCACCCTTTTGTCCCACTGTTTCTCACTTCCATTACCTTTCCCAAATCAAATAAATGTATAAATACGTTGTTATTTTTCCAGATAGTTTGCAAAGTAGGAAAAGGCACTTCACCATACATGCCTCCAATCTTTGCAGCACAAATGCATAAATGGTCCTTTAAAGGAAAAGTACCCATTAGAGGCCTCAAAATAGATACTTCAAATGAGATATTGCATTTAAAGAGGTTAAATGAATAATGACATAGGTAAATAGTAAACAGCAGACTAAGTTGGTAATCATGGCTGAGGGGTTGCTACTAAGCAACAATCTCTTTTTTTATAATTGGGTTAGAGAATGCACATGAAACCAGTTTCATATTTTTTAACAAAAAATATTCTCAGATTCACTAAATATCTTATTCTCCAGACATGTAGTCAAATGAGTTTTTGTTGCATCAAGGAATGAAATTCTCTTGAAAAAGTAAAATGTCAGCTGGGTGTGCTGACAGAGAAGTGCCCTGGCTCTGAAGATAAATCTAAAGATAAATTTAGAAAACTTGAGAGGGAAAAAATTACTGTTGTGGGAATAAGGATAAAACTTCCCCAAACAACAACTTTGCTAGGGATGATAATATTGTTATTTTAATAAGTCCCACCTTGTCATATCTATAATATATAATATCAACTTCTTTCCATGGTGGTATGGAGCTAACAGGTGCATTTAACCCAAGGCACTTGAAATCCCTGTTTGTTTGCTTTCCATTGTTTCTATAAAATTTCAGCCAAATTTACTTTCAAAAATATCTTCATTTTTTTTGGCAGTAACAGGGCTTAAACTTAGAATCTTGCTCTTGCTAAGCAGGTACTCTTACTACTGAGGTATCCTGTAGTCTTTATGTTTATTCTTGATTTATACATTCACTAATGGGTTCATTCGTCTTAAGCTACCATGCTGTTGACTTCAACATTAAGATTGCTTCTGAAATCTTGAAGTACTCCCAATAGATGTTTCTAAAGATAACTTCTTGACTCTGAATGCAAGACTACCAAACATCTTTGATTGCCATCTGATTCCCACTTTCTGTGGTGGCCTCAGGGGCCCTGTAATTGGTACACTGTCCTTCCAAGGTGGGATAGAACACACACAGTCTACTCTAATCGAAGCCATATTCACCTGCAGATGGCAGGTGGACATGGAAAATGGCAGATGCAGCTTGAAATACAACTTGGGTCAATCCTTGGAGACTGGGAAATAATTTGGTTTCTGTATCTTATATGTCTAATTAGTGCCTAATTAGATGATAATAAATAAATAATAATTAAAATTTAACTGGGACCACAACTGAAAAGATTTAAACTCACCAACATCAGGATGTATGAATTCAGAGATCTGAGGCTCCGGCAGATAGCTCTCTCTTCCTCTGTGTATAATCCAAGTCTAGAAGATGATACACCAGAAATCCAGTCATAAAAGATGATACTCAGTATATTAGGATGGATGGAAGGACAACTTCTGAAAGAGATGTTTGTTCTGTAATAAAACTTGTTCTATCCTCAACTGTCTCTGATCTCAAATTTTGTTCAAGATAAAATGGCAAAAGAAATCTTTCTAAGAGGTTCTTTCTTTGGTTTTGGGAGTTGTTTCTTATATTTCAGGTGTTTTGTGGCATATCAGTTCTCATCTGCTAAGTATCTTCCAGGTTTCTTAACTGATAACTCATCTAGGACACTAGCAGGCTTCCTAAAAGTAATATAGATTTATTTTTATATTTCTTTTGTCATTTTGATGGGCTATGAGGGCAGATGAGAAGAAAGTCATTTGTACGGTCAGCCATCTTGCTTCAGAGTTGATAACCTTTTATCAGGGCAGGCACACAGGGACAGAACTCCTGCGCCAGATCCTTTAAAATAGTAATTGTGAGAGACATTTAGCAGTTTCAGAAGACTAGCAACCTGACCTACATTCTTCAGTTTATTGATTTGCAAAATTCAAGTCTTTCTTTACTTCCATATTTCCTGTGCTTCAATTCTTTAAGAAAATAACAGCAATAGTGAAAAGGTTACTCATTGTACCAACTGTTAACTTTTTGAGCAGTATAAACATAGTATGTCATTTTTACTTGTGAGAGTAATCTTTTGTTCCTCATTAGGTTTATAGTACAGAGTAGGAAACCATGCTTTTTCTCTTATGAGGGATGCTTTTACATATTAGTAAAATGAGATGCAGTAGATCCATTGTCATAAAATTTTGCTTAATAAGCAAAACCAACAGAAATGGATTCAGTGTATATGCTGAAAGATGAAAATACAAGACAAAGATATCACTCACTTGACTTTTAGAAATAGGTGGTGGGGAACATTTGGTATGTTTGTGAGTGTATGCATACCTATCCATGATAGGATTATCTTCTATAAAGGACTTCAATGGATGTCATAGCTTCATTATCTTCTTGCTGAAAATCAATGCAAAGATACCTTGCAAGTGGATGGAGGGATGGTGTTTTATAGGAGTGTAAAGGAGAATTGAGGAGGAAAAACGAGGATGGGAAAATGAAAGAGAGTCTATTATAGTAGACTATTTAGGGTGGATTATGTTCTCTATGCAGTTCAATAGAAGCCCACTTCTGGGCACCCTTTCTAAGTACCCAGTCAGCTTTTATTGCTGCACTCCTGTTAAGAGCTCCTAGATAATGGTTCCATAGAGACATTTCTCCCCAAGGAATCCTCCATGATCCTGACTTTTCCCTCTTTTTCCTCATTAACTTATGTGAATGATTTTTGTTCTTTTTTTCAATAAAATTTCTCTAATTTCCCCCTCCCCCATAGAATTTCCCCAGCCTTTTTCATCATGTTGTTTGCTTCTTTCTCTACCTTATTTTACCACTTAGACTCTACTTCATACAACAAAAGCACTTTCTAGTCATAATAGGAATGGCAAAAACTTTGCAAAACACCACAAAATAAATAAATGTACATTGTACTTTAGTAGTTAAAATCTCACTGAGTTTAAGGGAGGAATTAGAGACCTGTGTTAATGATAAGGACATAAAAAGCATAAAGTCACAAGGCACTATTTTAATTTGATCAGCTTTTTATTAACCAGTAGAGCTGAAGAAGGAAGGTGATAGAACTCTAAGGCTTGACTGTAATAAAATTGCCTTCTAGATGGGCTCTCAGAAATAAGGTAATGAAGAGAGTTCTTTTGACCTGGTCCATGTCTAGGCTTAAAAGTTACCAACTATGTAATTGAGGAAATGCTTTATCCACTTTGACCTTCTGTTGTCTGTCTGAGTCCACCCACATCTGTCATAAAAGGAAACAAGCTATAAGGACAACATCATCTGTTACAAAGCATACTCTGTAAAACTATTAGGCCTGGTGGGTCCCTTATGCCCATAACCTCTGAAGATATCTTTCACACAGAGTGAACTGCTTCCTGGTATGATCACATAGGGTGACTTTTCCAAGGAATTCTACCACAGTTGTCCATTTCTTGTTGCTTCACAAATTGTGTTACTGAGTTTATTAATGGAAGGAAATTTTCTCCAAGATTAATTTGTAGGAAGTTACCCCTACATCCCCCACCCAGGCTAGACAATGAGACCAGTTATGTTACCTATTGTTTTACAACTTAAAGCATGAACATATTGTTGTATCATGGGTGTGGGGACTGGCAGACTATCTTGGGTTCTCTTTGGAGCCCTTCCATGTTTTGGGTGGGAGAGAAACCTTGGTCTGAACCATTGGAAGCCTCTTTCTTCAGCACCACTTGCTCAGGCAAAGATTAAAGCCATTTGTTGTTGTTGTTGTTGTTGTTGCTATATCCAAGTAGCCTTTTTAAATGGATAAACTGGACTTATACATCACAGTGTAAAGGTATGTTGATTTTTTAAATTGGAGATTGGTATTTTCTAGAGGAGTTAAAGAAATCTAGAGGAAACAAGGAAGCTTCTTAGGACACAGGCTTAGAATCCTAGAATATGATTTCAGTTTAACTCAGTTAATTAAGCAAGATATAAATGCCATCCTAGAGTAAAATAAAGAAGAGTTTCCATATGTGTGTATTAATACATTGCCAACAGCCTATCTGCCACTCACAAAGATTCCATGCTTTTCACTTTCCTTTAATCATCTGGGTTCTGGGTATGCATTCACACATATACACACATACACAAGGATTTACTATTTGTTAATGACTATTATTCATGCACCTTTCTACCCATATGAACTGCTTGCTACTGAAGATACATTCGTCATTCATAGTTGCCTTTCTGACCCTAGCAGTAATGACAAAATACAAATATTTGATAATGAGACTACTATAGGATAAAAGAATATAGGTAATACTTGCATGCATATTATACCTGATACATGTTGCCTGTACATAGAATATATATGTACAAATTTATGTCTCTAAGCACATGCTACACACACACACACACACACACACACACACACACACACACACACACACGAACACATGCCAGGCTGAT
Source organism: Megascapheus bottae (assembly GCF_031878675.1). Lineage (NCBI taxonomy): Eukaryota > Metazoa > Chordata > Mammalia > Rodentia > Geomyidae > Megascapheus > Megascapheus bottae. Next base: position 43,323,157 of record NC_143515.1, read on the forward strand.
ATCCTCATATTCTAATACTATAATTCTTTCTCCTGCAGGTCAATATTAATTTTCACTGGAGTTTAGATTGATAGATAATTTGCAATGGACTCTCTTCATGGGTCACACTAAAACTACTTTAAATTATTGCCTTGTTGCCTTAGTGTACATGTCTAATTTTTATAATAAAACAAGTGGGCTGCACTTTTATTTGATATACTGATGATAATAACCCTAATGAATTCAGGCTGCCTCTGTGTGTGTTGGGGAGAAATCAGTGACAGCTCCAAAGCTGCCAGGCATAACCTGCCAAGGAAGTGTACATAAGGAAAGTATATGAAACAACTGTTAGCAAAGCCAGAACTCTCCATATCTCCTATGGTATTAAAAGGATTTTAATTGTGTGCACACACCCACAGACCTCCAAGGGTTAACTGCACACAATGTAATGAATTCAATAATGATGAGTTAAAAAAGGTCTAATTAGCAAGTAACCACTTTATTATGAAAGAAAATGGTAATGAATTTAATAGCTCAAAATCATTAACAATATTTAGTTTGCTGGTACTTGTTCTCTATTATCCTCATTAATATGAACATTTAATATGTTTTAAAATGGATTTGTAATACTTTCTGTGCCATGAGGTTACACTGACAGAAAGAGTGTAATTATTCTGCTAATTGTTATCACTGTATGTTTGTGCTCCGAATAGAAGTATATTTAGGTGTTAATACCAAAAAAAAAGTAATTAAGAAAGGAAAGATTTAAAACCTAATTAAACAAAAACTGAAAAAAAAATCTTAGGCCACCATAAGAAAAGAATTTCTGAAATAATTGCTTTGGAAAGTTTTTTCCTCCTTATTAATTCATTTTTTTCTATTGTTATGGGTTTCTTGAAGGAGAAAATAAAGTTATCTAAATGACAACTGGGAGAAAAAGAAATGGACAGATTTCAAAATTCCCATCCAGGTTAGCGCTTTCAAGAAGCTCACCACAGTAAAACACAAATTTTCTCTGTCACAAATTCTCAATGGCTGAAATTTGCCTGTCACATGTGGGACAGTGGGTAGCATTGTTTTGTTTTTGAACTTAACCCCAGCAACATGGTCTATCTGTTGTCCGTCAGGGATTCTAATGTGTACCCTGGTTCATTTCCCACTGAGTCATTTCTTCCCAGATCTACAATAGCTTTCTCCTCTGAGCATCCCTTAGTTACAAAAGGTAACATTAAGTTTTAGCCACAAATCCTCACAGATGGAAACATCAGAGGGTAAAGAAGACAAATATTGTTTGAACATCATTTTAATATTGTCATAGATGAAAGAAAAAGCTGGGAATAACCAAGTAAAACAAACAAGTATCCTCTTACCAAGCAGGAGTCTGAAATCTTTCCTTAAATGGCCATTCAATATGGCACTAAAAAGGGTTTCTAGCATGCGCTTATTCTTTGAAAATTACTTCATTGTTTCAGTAGTCAGATTGATTTAATTTTTATTCTGAGGTGCTAGAACTTGTTTCCTAGTGATAAATATGTCTGCAGAGAGGCTAGACTAACATTATTGTATAATATATAACAAATACAAGATACTGGATATAATCTACTGGCTTCCATTGTGGAGTCTTGAGGCCTTGTATCTCCACTGAACTTGATGTTCCTCTTTGTTCAGTTTGTTTCCCCCACTCCAATTGAGCTCCAGAATACCTGCTTCCTCAAATTGTTATCATCGTATTGGGTATCAGTTTAAAAGTATTGAAAGATATGGCAGGTAGACACAGATGTACTTGGATAAGACGGGACAGGAATAGGCTCACATAAGTCATTTCATTCTAGGCAAAAAAGACAAAACATAATAATAAAATGATGACTTTTCTGACCTACACATATAGAGAGAATTAATATCCATGGACTGCCTGACAGAGGGGCTGTCATCTCACAAGGTTTATAGTTTTTGTTTTGAGAAAAAAATTCAGTAATGCTATCTGATTTTAAGCACATTTGGATGACTAATGATTGTATCCAATTTGAAGATTTAATCATCAGTCAAAATAGATGCAAGGGATGACCATTCTTAATTTTAGAAAATGGTGATGGAAATTATCTAGGTTTGTGTAACAACTTTGGGAACCAGTAACTCACTATATAAAACAGAAAAATTCATGCCATTTAAAATTAAGATTGTCTAGTTCTTCACTTATGAACAAGAATATCAGTGAAGATAAACAAAGCCTTCCTTTCAAAATGCAGAAAATGTCCATTAACTTTTATTACTCTCTCTCTACCCCCCCTCCCTCTCGTTTCATTTCTTTTGACTGGCTTCCACCAAAAATCACAGATGACTTTCACTGTGGACACTTTCTTTAGCACTCTTTATGTTTGCTGTCATACTGATATTTCCTAAACAACTTTTATCATAAACAATAATAGTCCCTAACTAAATTTTATATGAAACAGACAAATCTAGAAATTTTAGAGGACCTTCATAGTGCGTACAGGGAATTTTTATTCCTAATATGATATTCCTAATAATATGTTATTTGTTACCTAAATAAATATATAAGTATACATGTATATATATATATTCGCACAAAATATACATATTTTCAGCTCGAATGTGGTGAACACATTATCAGGAACATGAAGGTTACAATAAAACTTGGCTCTTCCATTCTTCCTCTAAATTAATCTATTAATACTATATTATGTTTGGACAGAACCTAGAAATACGTAAGCCCTTATTTCTGTATTCAAGGAACAGGTTTGAGGAACACAATATGGAAGATTTAGTCAATGAACAATGCAATTTGCAATCTAAACTTGAAGTCATCAATTGCCAGCTCAACTCTGTTCTGAAATGCTCCATAGAATAGCTGTTACACATATATAAAACAATAAACAACCCAAAGGCTTTGATGGTGGAAGTTAAATTGAGATTACTCTACTTTCTGGGATAAAATGCATGCAGATTATCTGACTGCCTCAGGAATGAATCTGCAAAAAATTTATTCATACAGGCCAAGAAGTAAAGAAAGTATCAAAGCAGTATTGATAAACATCAGCATATGACTAAAAATGGCAAAAGAAATTCCATAGGCATGGTCTGGTTAACCTGTGTAATTGGATTTGATTTTCTAAAATATGACTGTTACAGGTACTTTTGCCATATACTTTTCCGCTTTCTTTTTACTAGTCTATTGCATACATATTGGATTTAATTCTTTTAAAATGGAAGAATACACACTACTGGTTAATATGATTATTTTACAAGATTCTAAGCATAGCTCTTTTCCAATAAATAAAACTAAGTGTTGTCATTTAAAATGGTTGCATAGCAGGTGCAGTGGCTCACGCCTGTAATCCTAGCTAGTCGGGAGGCTGAGATCTGAGGATCAATGTTCAAAGCCAGTCCAGGCACAAAAGGACCTGAGACTCTTATCTCCAATTAACCCCTAGAAAAAGGAAGGTGGTAGCCTTGAGCTGAAAAGCTTAGGGACAGTGCCCAAGCCTATGGGTAGGGCAGTAGCTTTGAGATAAAGAGCTCAGGGAAAGCACCTAGGTCGAGTTCAAGCCCCATGATCCACTAAATAAATAAATAAATAAATAAAATTTAAAAATGAAAATAAAAAATAAATTGGTTGAGGCCAGGCCCGAGTAGCTCATGCCTATAGTCCTAGCTGCTTAGGCTGAGATCTGAGGATTGTAGTTCATAGCCATCCCCAAAATCCATGAAATTCTTACTTCAATTTAACCACCAGAAAACCAGAAGTGACACTATGGCTCTAAATGGTAGAGCACTAGCCTTGAACAAAAGTGACATTGCCCAGACCCGGAGTTAATAGCACATAACTGACAGAAAAAAAAAAGTTAGAAATGCCCTATCCTTTGAGCCACAGTGCCACTTGTGGTTTTCTGCTGGTTAATTGGAGATATGAGTCTCATGGACTTTAGTGCCCGTGACTTTGAACTGTGATCCTCAGATCTCAGCCATTCGAGTAGCTAGGATTACAGGCATGAGCTACTATGCCTGGCAGAAATGTAAACTTTTGGTGTGGCTATTTTTTTCTTTGCATATACATTATTGCTATAAACCTTTTATTTAGATCATCTCCCCATGGTCTTTTTTGTTTTTAGCAAATAATTGAAAATGTAATTTATTTACATGTCACTTTCCTGATTATCGCAGGTTCTTATATAATAACATTGTTATGATTAATTATAAATATTTCATAATTTCTTATATAATATTTCCATTCTATCAGTTTTTAGAACCTGTCAACATATTCTTAACTATCCAAATACATATTGTTTTTAATTTTTCATTGTTTTTCAGTCTAATATTTTTGTATTACAAAAAGTTAGCTTTGGTTGCTACATAGTTTTTAGAAATACCTTAAAGTTTGCTTTTTTAATATTTCTTATTCTTATCAGGGACTTTACAAAGGGTTACAATTGTGTATGTCAGGTAATGGGGACAATGTTTGTTGAACGTCACCCTTTCCTTCACTTTCCTGTTTTCCTTCTCTTGTCCCTCTGACCATAAGTTGCGTAGCTCATATTTATATAGTGTTTATTGAATATCATGATTGCATTTGTTCATCTTTCCTCCCTTCATTCCTGTGCCTTCCTTTTGTCCCCACGAAAAGACAAAAACACTGGTATACTGCATATACGTTTATTTCTTTATTTGAAATAGGAAAGGCAAGGGAAGAAACAAGATGCTTGGGAGGGGTTGGGGGAAGGGAAATGGGGACAAAAGCATGAGAAGGGATATCATTTCTTCTCACTAAGTAATGCACCTACTACCTGGCAAGTGTAACTGTAACTGCTCTATATATTACCCCCACAATAAAGAAAAAAAGACAAAACATTTCCAACCTACTGTCTTGTGAAGATCACTGTTGCACTGGCTTACCCTTCCTCTTTTTATGTTGGAAACGAACTTTACAATTTGGGAGGGGTGGGGAAGGGAAAGTATGAGAAAAACATGGGAAAGGGTGACAACTTTCAAGAAGTAATGCACTCACTACCTTGAAAATGTAACTGTAACCCCTCTATACATTCCTGATAATAAACATTTTTTTAAAACAACAAACAAAACCACAAGAGAAACAAGATCAATGACAACATAAAAAACCATGTTTTCATCTCCTGGAATTAATTTTGGTAAGTACTAATTTAGGCTTTCTGAGGACTTGGGTGTTTGGGTTCCTGCCCTCAAATAACGTCTCTTAGGTGCTTTGGCTTTGTATAAATTTCTGCAGTCCATTCAGTAAGTTTTTATAGTTTTTATTTCTCTGTTCAAATTCCTTATCTATCTATCTATCTATCTATCTATCTATATATATATATATATATATCCTTCCACTGACTGTTTTCACTTATTCATCATCATTACTTCAAAGTTGGTCTCTTCACCAGTCTACCAATAGGTCTGATTCTATCATCCATTCTGTCTCTTATCTAGGATCTCATTCTTAAGCCACCTAAGGGGTCTCATAAACATTGATTATCCCCTATTTTGTGTAACAGAAGGGTAGAGTCTGAATTAAATCGTGGTTATTTTCAGAGATGAATACATGACTTTTCCTGTAGGAGTCTCTATCCAACTTACCCTCACTGAATCTGGACCCATGTTTTGTTGATGCATTAGTTAGATTTAATCATTGGTTAATCCTTGGTTTCCCAAGATTTGAAATCAGAGAAAGGACTTAGGATCCTGGCAATGGCAACTATCTAGAAGTCTGTGTATGCTGTACAATGGAACTTCTAGATCTTCATTTTATGACAGTTTTCTCTTCTTTTGAAGGACAGTATTTCAGATTTCTAGTAGTTTTCTGCCGTTCCATTCCAGCAGGAATGATCTTTTGACTTGATCTTTCGGTGTCTCAGGAGGTTGGCTCTTTTGTTCTGCTGCCTCTGCTCACCCTTCAGAAACCCAGTGCAGCGCCATCTTCAAAAGGCTTGCAAGATTTGTCTAATTTCTCAGTGGTATCCTGTCTTTTCTTAGCTTGTGCCCTCATGGCAGTCTTCATGGTGAGAGTATATAGAGGCTTATGAGCACCTTCTTCAATTGACTTCTTCAGAAGGATAATAAGCATGAGGAAAATGATGCAAGAACCTCAGTAGGGACTTCTCTTACAAGTCTGCTCTTCTTAAGAAGAGACATATAATTTCTTAGTACTCAGGTAAGATCTCTGTGGGAGAAGCTTGTACTAGTTAATTTTATGTGCCAACTTGATTGGAACAAGGGTGTGGTCCAATTTAGTTTAGTGTTGTTTAGGTCTATTTATGAGGATTTTTCTGCATGAGTTAAATGTATAACGTACAAAATTTAAAAGAAAGTGAGAAATTGTAGATTTGGACAGATGGGTAAAAATGTTCAAAAAGGTGACATTGATGAAGATGTATTTTATTGGCTTGGTGCTAGTGTTTCACACCTGTAATCCTAGACATTCAAGTAGCTGTGATTTTAGGATTAAAATTTGAGTCCAGCCTGAGGAGAAAAGGCCATGAGATGCTTCTCTCCAATTAACCACCAAAAAGTTAGAAATGGTGCCGTGGCTCAAGTGGTAGAGAGATTGCCTTGAGTGAAAAGCTCAGGGACATCACCCAGGCCCTGAGCTCAGGTTCCATGATCAACCTAAAAACTTTGAAAAAGAAAGAAAAGATTAAAAAAGGGGAAAAAAGATATATTGTATTCATGAATTGGTTTGCTAAATTGTAACTCCTTTATACAATGACTAAAAGATGATTGTAAGAAAAGAAAGCAAACTATGCAGAAAAACAAGCAGAGATATTAAAATGTAGCATAAAACTACAATTATGTAAACAGTGCAATGTAGGTCTGTGAACAGAGAAGGGAAACCATGAAATAAGTCTACGTCTCTTTAGGACAAAATAAGGGTTGTTTTAAAATCACCAGAGGAGAGAACAAATGACCCAATTACTTTGGTTGATATAGCTGGGCTAATTTTAAAGAGGATGAATGAATAAAATTAGAGACTTATTTCTTACTATGGAAAACTGGAAGTATCTATTGAGAAAATCAAAGAACATCAGGTAGGACTAGCAATACTTGTACCTGAAAAGGAACATTTCGAATAAAAATTATAAGAGACAGAGGACAATTTATATTAATAAAGGGAACCCTCCATTAGGAAGACAAAAATTCTTAATATCCATGCACAAATAATATGCTTATATATGTATATATACAATATAGTATATAGTATGTTTATACTATACATGCTATATACATATTAAAATCTGTGAAATGGTATTATTTGATCCATATTAGTATGCTTTATACTTTTTCATATTTTGGTGTTTTCTTTTAACTTTTTTGAAAATTTATACTTTTACAAGACAAAAATTATAGTATGCTTTCTTTTGTGTTTTTTTCTTTGTGTTTTTTTAATGTTATGATGATCTTTGTACCCCTTTTGGTATATTAAGTAACTTATTTATTACAGAGATTATGTGATTTGCAGAATGTTTACTAGTTTCTGCTACAAAGTGATACCATGGAGAGAAAAGATGTCAACCTAAAAGATGTTCAACCTAAAAGACATTTTCACAAATACTTTAAAGAAAAAAATATATAAACATTACTAAATTATAAGTGGATTTACACTTTAGGTGGAAACCTCATTTACAATTTCCATTGTTCAACATCATACAACCTTAACAACGTACAACTCATAATGAGTAATGTAAAGGATTACTAGGAGAAATAGGAGCCAACAGCTCAAGTTCCTTCTCTGCAGGTCCTTTCCTTGATTAAAGCTTCTTTGCATTTGTCTTACCCAGAAGGAAATTTGATATACTCCACTATATCAATTCATCAGCTCAAAACTTAAAGAGTCATGAGTTAAAATTTTATATACATCCTAAAGTACTCAATAAACATTGATCAAGACTCATTGTATTATAAACTGACAGAATGGATTGAAACCTCTTGGTACAATTACTTAAAGCTAATAAAACATAAATGAATAAATAAAACAATAAAGAGAACATAAGTCAAACTTCTTTCCTTTTCCTTCCTCTCTTCTTTCTTTCCCTTTTTTCTGATATCCATTTTTTCATTTCAGCCTTCTTTTCTTCCCTGAGTTAATAAATTTTATATTTACAGCATTTTGAGGTTCGTAGAAGGTAGAGGGTTTTCTATACACTCTACATATATAAGTATGTGTCCCCATATACATACAGCTTTCCCCAGAGCAACATTCCTCTATAAACTGGTACATTTTTCTATAATCCATAAACCCACATGAACACATCATTATTACCCAATGTTGAGCCTAAAGAGGCTCACTTAATGTTTCATATTGTATATTCTTTGAATTTAGTTTAGATAAGTTTGTAATGGTATAGTAACCATTGCATCATTATGTTGAATACTTCCACTTTCTTGGAAATCCTCTGTGCTCTGCATAGACCTCACTTAAAAACCAATGAATGGGCCGGGAGCTTGGCCTAATGCTAGAGTGCTTGCCTAACATGCACCAAGACCCAGGTTCGATCCCTCGGTACCACATACGTAGAAAAAAGCCAGAAGTGGTGCTGTGATTCAAGTGGTAGAGCTCTAGCTTGAAAAAGCCCAAGGACAGTTCTCTCAGGCTCTGAGCTCAAGCCCCAAGACTGGCACAAAAAAACAAAACAAAACAAACAAACAAACAACAGCAACGACAACAAAAAACAGTGAATGGATTTCCGATTACAACTTTAGTACATTCCAGTCATATAGCAAGACCTTCAAAACTTTAAAATTGTCAATTCGAAGTTTACCCATTACAAATGAAGCATTTATGCATAGAGCAAAAAAAATTGCTCTAGGAATAAAAGGATAGGAGGTTTCAGAGCAATGATAAAATAAATGTGAACACTATGCACCTTGGCTTGGCCTTAGGACTCACTGTGAGCAATGTTCATTTTCATTTCTGGAAAACTCCTGCATATGTGGTCCAGGGTAGATTTAGAAAGACCAAAGATTTCATCAAATACTTTCTGCTGGCTAACTCAAACATTAATACATAGCTGTGTGTCTAGGCTTCTCTAGGAAGAGCTCAGATCTCTTTCAAAGGAGGTATTATTTTTCCCTGAGCTTTAATTTAAACTCCCTTTTTACTACATTCTCTTAAAATAGGTTTTTATTATTGTTATTGTTATTTTTGCCTTTTTTCCCCTTGCTAGATAGATAGATAGATAGATAGATAAGCAGAACTCTTGTCTCACAGAATTGTTTTTACAGGCTATGTAGCAAAAGCCAGCTACCTTCTCCCATAAAGGGGGAGGGCCCTTATGTGCCTTCTAATCATTTGGTTCTATTGTTCTTAGCTGTTCTTTCGGGGGTTTGGCAGGCTCGGGCTTCTGTGCTACCATAGCCTTATTTTATTATTGTGTGGAGGGGCGGGCAGTGTGATTATCCATTTTTCCTTCAGGCAGAACAAGCCATCTGGAATGTTTATGAAACCCAGCAGCCGATCAAGAGGCTGGAGCTTGGGGATACTTATAGACACCCGTTGTTCCACATCATCCTTTCATGACGTAGCAAGCAGAGAGGCCCCACTACTGGATTTAGAGCACTTTGCAGTGGAGGTGCATAAGGCTGAAGTGGGAGGAAGAGGTATTTTGGGCCTCTGGGTAATTGAATGAAAGATGGTGGGAGAATGTTTCATGTAAAGCAAGAAGGCTTCCAAACTTTTAAATGTTTAATTTGGGGTGGGAGAAGGGCAGGTGATCAGCAAGAGGTTTGAGGAGGAGCCTTTGAAGCCCACATCTTTGCGATGAGGTCATGGCCTCCTAAGCCTGTCTGTCGCTCTGTGTAAAAAGATCAGTCGAGCTTGTCCAGAAATAAAATTGCTACTATTCTAATTTTAAAATTTAGGCATTTCCCAGCCTCCACTAAACAGTACTTATATTTCTTGCCTTTTATTAGTGTCACTGCAAAAGAAAGAGGAACATTCTTTCTCTGCTGTAAATTTTGATCTGTAATTGTTGAACATATTTTTTTTTGCAGGAAGGCAACTTTGTCTCTTCGTGCTTTTGCCATTTGTAAAATGAGTGTTTGTGGAGCTGGGAAGAATAATTTATAATGAGGCTTTGGGCTTCTTTTCAATTTAATTTGGTTTTTGCACTGAGTCAACTTTTCAGTCAATTATAGAACTATGATTAGTTACCACTCACTTAAATAAGCACCTTTTTAAAAATAGACCTATAAAAATGATACAGAGGCTAATCACTGATGTGAGCAGAACTTGAAGGGGGGAGGTACTCCACCATAATAAGAGGAAAGAAAAGATGGGTGAGCAAATAAAATCTGTGTTTGGTGAAATCACAAGATATGTTAGTTACCCAACTTACTGAATAAATCTGCTCTGACCCAGCCTGTGCCAGTGCACAAGGTGGTAATGAGTAGCTCAGTTCCTAAATCCTGAGTGACAGAAATGAATAACGTACCTTTCTGTGAAGATGAACCTCTCAGGTTGATCTTGTCTGATATCATATTCTGTGTCTATTAATTTAGACTATAGGGAAATACATGTTTAATTCTGTAATGCATGTGATTATATGTAGCTCACATATATCTGTATTCATATACACAGTTAAACATTTATATGTGAATATATATATAAATATTTATTTATATTTATAGTCATCTCTCTATATTTTTATTCAGAAGAGCATTAGGCACATCTCATCCACTTTTTCAGAAGTCAGGGCCATATATGTATCATGGAGGGAAGCAATCTTATCAGACAGAAACATCTCTGGACCCTTTATCTAATTTTACAATAAGAAGCAATTCCAACTAGCACTCTCTAGAATCACATGACTTAGTACAAGAGCCATTTACTATTGTGGATCACATGCATCTGAGTTCAGCTACAGGTTAGCTGTGTGACTTAGCTGTCTTAATTGATTCTTTGTCATGTCTCTGGGGCCTCAGTTGAGAGGTTCTCCTAATATATACCTCTGGTTTCTCTTCCTTGTCACTATCTAGATTAGGCTTCTTTTATGAAAAAGAGGAGAGAGAAGGGAGTGAAGCAGAGAGAAATGGAGGGAAAAAGGAAGAAAGACAAGAAGAAAGGAAAGTAGGAGCAGAGGTAGGGAGGGAGAAGGAGGAGGTGAAGAAGAGGAAGAAAGGAGAAGAGGGAAAAAGAGAGAGAGAGTGAAAAGTTCTGAACTGGCATGCTGGCCCCCTTCTGGTCAAGTGAAGTCTCAGAGCCAAAGCCAGCCCATATTTAAGAAGTGGGAAAAGAGGCACTACTTCATGAGCTTCCAAGCTAATACCGCAATAGGATGAGTTTGCACATCTCCATCAGCTCAGAGAGACTGTAGTTAGGGGAAGGACATTTGCTCTCTTGTTGCTTCCTTTTGAGCACTCAATTCTACCCCTTCTGAAATTAAGCAAGATAATAAGAGTTCCTGGCACTCTCTAAACTACTAATTGCAAATATTAATGTTCTCAAAACAAGAGCCAGTATATGCATTGGTTAATCTCCCTATCTTCATCCTACTTACAGTAGGAGCAAAGATGATTGATCAGTTGAAGTTATTTTGTATGATGTGTCCAAGAGGTCTAGGAAATATCATGGAGTATAGTTCTTTCTTCTTAAACTAAGATCTTAATTCTCGGAGGTATAACATTTTAGTTTCACACATAACCCTTCTCTAGGCCCTGGAATTCAGCTATACCTAAGCGTATCTGATGATATGATTTCAAGGAGTTAAACCTTTTCATATGAAAAATCTATTATTTTCCTGTAAAACTTAGGACCCTTCCTTATTAGCAACTCTCTTCAGTGTTTTTTTTCCAGGCCTTTGAAATTGTGCCCACCATTCTTCCTACTCCATGTAACATGTAGAAGGGTACTGATTAGTTGGATAAAAATAAACAATCTAGAAGTGGGCTGTGAATTATTGAAACTTGGCTTAATCTGTGACTTTATATTTGGATCCACAGCAACATACCAATTATCCAATTAACAATTATTATATTTGTTTCATACTCAGGGGTGATGCTCAGCCAACTTTTACTTTATGTTGACTAAAATAAACTAATTTCAGCTTGAGTTTTGTGGAGAGGTGCTCATGTGGCTTACCTTCTTACATTACTTCTAATCCCTTGCTATTGACTCTCACTTCTTTCCTTATGGGTGGTACATACCACACATTTATAGGGTGTTATGATTTCACATGCAAAATCAATTAGGTAAGAGTTCTATTACGAAGTGGTGCTGTGGCTCAAGGGGTAGGGCACTTGCCTTGAGTTGAAGAGCTCAGGGACAGCACTCAGGCCCAGAGTTCAAGTCCCACGACTGACAAAAAAAGTTCTGCTAGTTCAAGAATGGAATTAGGTGGTGGCATAATCCTGCACTCCTGACAAGTTAGGAATCAAAAGTCAGGGGATCACAGTTTTAGAAAAGGCATAGCTTTAGAAAAATCATATCTGCAAAGAGTGTTGTACACTTGTTATCTCAATGGCTGGGTGCAGTGGCGAGTGCATTTGTCATCCCCAGCATCACATCACAAGTGGGAGGATCACAGCCCAGGCCTCAAGAGAGCCCTACCTCAAAATTAACCAGTAATAGAAAATGACTGAGAGGGTAGGTCAGTCTTCAGCACACGCGTGCGCGCGTGCACATACACACACACACACACACACACACACACACACACACTCACATACAAAGAAATGAAAGAAAAAAATGAAACAAAAATAATGGCTTGTGTACACTGATTTTGTAGAATTAGGACAACCCTTAGGATAGAAAGGACTTTGGATATAGCAGTAAAGATAGAGAGGGAATAAGGAGGGAGAGAGGAAAGAGAAGTAAGAAGAGAGACAGGAGAGAGAAGAGTGACAGAGAGGGGGGAAGGAGGGAGGAAAGGACTTGGGTAATCTGTGTAGTGGCTGATCTGAAATGGATATCCTGTCTCTGTGGAGAGCAAATAAGAGAAATGATGTAGTCTGTGAGCCATTATATGGTAAACAAACACAGGTAACCAGAGGTCAGCAGTGAGCCTGGTACAACTGGTGGTGGTTTCCAGGACTATGCTTTGGAGCAGTGACTAAGAGCAGTGATACAAGGAGGGTATCATTTTTTCAAGGGAAAATACTAAAATCCAATGCTAGTAATACTTGAGGGTTCAAGTTGCCTGGCTGTGAAGCCTAGCCTCCATATTCCCAGTTGAAAATGCTGCAGGGAGGGACAAGTTTGTTCCTAACCCTGTGCTTCCTTCCACTCAGTGGTCCAACAGGTATCACAATTTTCCCAGGGCAACACAGCTGTGTTGTCCCAGTAGAATCTTCCCTCATTGTTTCCTCCAAAGTCAGATGAGCTCTGCATTAGCCAACGCCTCCCCTCTGAACTGAGAAAGAGGCTTCTGCCTACAGCAGGACCTCATGCTGTACTTTCAGTCTGTCTGTGGAGTTTCAGCTGAGCTAATTGTAGCAGGGATGGGAAATGAGGGCACTTCAGTGGACAGACAAAAATGACCTGATGGTGGGAATATTTCAAAAGCAGGGAAAAAGGGGAAAAAAAACTATGTCAGTCCAATCTTTGTAAAGAAATCAGGTTGGATAGGGGTCAACAAGTTTTGAGCACCGATGTTAATGAGAGCACATTTATTGGTACCTTGTAGCTTTCAACCTTAACACTCTTGTGTTACCTGAGTTTCAATATCATTCAATTGATTCTATTATTATTGTGACTTCACAAGTGAAGCAACAGAGGCTCAGGGAGGTTGCATGACTTACCCAAGCCACACAGTGGATATTTGAGGCCAGGTCTCTGTGACTTTGAACATTAGTACTCTTCATGGCCTCATGGAACCTGAGTCCTCTTCCTAATGTTTTGGGCACATTGCTATTGAGTTCTGGGTCACTTGTTTGTTGTCAGCCCTAGTATTCTTTCCCCATACTAATGTGTGTGTAGCCTTACTTCACTGACATTTTAACTCAATAGACAAAATATATAATGTACTAAATTGGGGAGAGTGCCTGCCCCTTGACTTTCTTCTGTTTGTGATGAAGGAGTGCCAGTATCCATAGTCTGTTACGTCTGCTTTTCACATCACATTGCTTTTCCTGTAAGAACTGATACCAGTCACTTAAACAATCAATATTTTGGTCTCAAGAACCATCCAGGAGTTATTACTGGAGACATTTCTCTATGATTACAACCTGGCCAGTTTCTTCCCTCAGCCTACCATAGCTAAGACCTACTATTGACTAAGTATTGTGAAAAAAAATGCAAGAAATACTTTTTTAAAAAAATGTCCTAAAGGAGTTTTGGAGTCTTACTGAATACAGTAGGCTGCAAGCATCCATAGGTATTATGTGTTCAATTGACTCACCATTAGTATAAATACTATTATACTTCTGAGATGGGAAGCAGTTTGGAAGCAGAACAGTAAGCAAAGGTTTTGCAACAGTTTGTGTGGGAACTAGAGAAAACTTAAGAGAACCTGAGAGATACATTGGTCTTGAGAAGAAAAGCCTTTATAGAGGATTTTCTGATACAGAGAACGATCACTCTGGGTTTATGGAAGGTGAAAACTGGGAACCTGGAGGAGTGCCAACAAGTATGAGAAGGAAGAAGTTTGGGGACTTCTTGGAGGCAAGAGATGGAACAGGTGGCTGGATAGTCCTTAAGCACAGATTTTGTAATACTCACATTACAGCTCCTTCCATAGTTAGAATCTTAAATGTTCCTCAAAGACAATATATTAAAGATTTGCCTGACAGCTTGATAGGGGGCGTTAGAATCTTTAAGAGGTAGGCAAGTGTGGGAGGGAGTTAAGTCGCTGGAGGCGTCCCCTTGGGGAATCAGTGGAAGGTGTATGCCAAAGAAAATTGAGCACTTACTATCTGCACCTCCATGGATTAATTCAGGACACACTACATTGATATTTTTACTTCCAAGAGCCCAGAATTCTACAATGAAATACTACTGACTAGAGGCTTAAATAATTAGGGACTCTTCTAACCTCACAAGTCTCTTATTAAATAGCAAGATGTGTGTTCTGCTTTTGAAAAGGTGAATCTACAGATTCAAAGTTGAAAGATGGATGAATCACCAGGGTTTGACATTTGAGTTAAGCATTTGCTTTCCTAACATCCCTCTGTGTGTCTACGCTCCTCCATGCGTTCTTGTCTCCGTAGTACTCCCTAAGCATTTATTCTGTATGTGTATGGAACTACCCTGGAAAATTAAGAGTGCCTGACTTAGTAATTATTTGAAAATATGAAGCTTCCCTGGCTTATCGTTATAGGTAGGAGGGGGATTTGGGGGAGGAGTCTACATTCTGTTTCAAGGGCTCCCAGATATATAATACTGACTTCTACTAGTTGGGGCAAAGAGTTACCTGCATGTCAGATAGATTAGCCAAATAGGGTTTGACTTAATCCATGTTTTCTATGAAAAGGTGGTTATTAAACAGAAAATTAGTGATATCTGTAAACTCATGACCTTTTCACTAGGAATTATGAAAAATTCCATGTGTATCATGCATGCATGGGGGAAAACAATGTCTCAAAGCATTTCTGAACTATTGCATTGGAAATTGACTTTGCATCAGATGAGGCCATCTGCTTTCAACTATATTAAAACAAACAAACAAACCCTAAGGAACAAAATTTCAGTAGAAGGATTTTGGAAGAAGTGGAGACTGATTTGTTGAGCATTATAGTGATTCCTGTCATACTTTTCTGCAATTGGTAAGTGTCTCTTTTAAATTCAAGAAATAAAGCCCAGAAAAGGATAGGATCTGGGTTGAATTTGACCTGATGAAAACATGGCAGAGTTGATGGGGAAAATTCTGCATTGTCAGATGTAGGACAAACTATTGCTGTGTGATGCCCTGACCGTGCTACTGCATTTTGGTATTTCTCTACAACATTCCTGAAGCAGGAGACTTGCTAAAGCCATTCAGGAGGGTGGTTCAAGTATGAGCTTTGCTTTCAGAGAAGGTATCATGGAAGGAAGGCAGCATCACTAAGGTGACATTGCACGTGAAAGTGGAGGGAAGCATGTAAGGAAGAAAGATCCAACTGCTACAGGCCCTAAAAAAAAATCTAATCCCACAGGCCCTAATCCAGTGCCACATGATAACCCACTCCTGAGAGACAGTATTCATCTCCTACTTCATTGAACCCTGTCATATCCAGGCTGAAATTCCCAGTACAGGTGTCTTTAAACACAAACCATGTCCACATCACAACACTGACCAACTATGCAAATACGAATATTTTAAAGATATCCAAGAAACATATGTTCTAAACTTGATTGAGGATGGGCCTATAGTCTTAGATTCATCTCAAGGAGCAAATTCAAATGGCGAAGGGTCAGAGATGCAAATCTTAGTGAAAGATGACTTCCTTCAAATCTCAGAAGGAATTCAAGTAAAAATGGAGATTATGTGGCTAATCCTGTCTCCATTTGTCCTGGGGATCCATCCATTCCAACAACTGTTCTAGAAGTCCCATGCAGGCCACATAAGAATCTGTGAGAATAATGAAGACAAAATAAAATGAAACTACATCATGTTAGAGGCAAATAAAAGCAAAAGCAACTACGGATCTTTGAATGGATCCTAAAGAAAAGTAGACAACAGTGTGGGTCACCATAGCATTGAACCCAGTGTTCTGTGAAAAATTTTCAGTCTCCAAGTCATCATGAAAACATTCTCAGCTAATTGAGACATTCCCAAACAATTAAGATAACCAGTTGCGTCTGTTATTTGTAATTACCTGAACATACATTCTTTTCTTCTAGAATACTTCCCTTTTTTTGAGCTTTTTGAACTACCCCAGATAATGAAAATGAAGATTACTGTGTGTGCATTTTTCACTCGGCCTAATTTCGGCATGGAATTACCTCTTTCCAAAATTAAGCAGGAAAACTGGAAACATGTGTGCTAAACAGAACTTTTCCTTTTTTCATTTTGTCCTCTTGTAAAATAATACTTTCACTCTCTTTACGAGTCACATCTCTGACAGTGACTTAGATTCATGTTAAGGCAGATTTAGAAAATGGAAGCAAACAGTTAAAGGAAAAAATAAATAATTTATAATTTCCACTCAAAACCTGTCACATTTAATCCTGTAGATTCACAGTGGGACTTACAATGAAGACAGTCGAGTTTCTGTGCCACAATAACTACTCTTACTATTTCCAACCATTGCCATACTTTTATTATTCTTTTTATTGCATTTTACATTAATATTAACTAGTTGTAGGAGAGGATTTCATTTTAATAGGGCCACACAGCCATGCAGTGTACCTTGATCAGTCTCACCATCACACTCTTCATCTTCCTTGCCTCACCTTCCCAAATAACCTCACCAAGCCTAATTTTTCTATGCTCAAACATGCGCATGAATATTGTGACCACATTTACTATTCTTACTAAATGACATAAAATTTCTCTGACTAGAATTATCATTAACACCTGGGCTGAGATATAAGGACCTATATTTAAAAACAGCTAAGGCATAACAATCAGAGGGACTCTTAGCTCTAATTAACTACCACTGCCACTATCAGAAAGATGAAACAAAACAGTAACAGCAAACAAACAAAAAACAACTGTGCCGGGTGCTGGTGGCTCATGCCTCTAATCCTAGCTACTGAGGAGTCTGAGATACAAGGATCATGGTTCCACAGCTCTGGCAGGAAGTCCATAAGACTCTTAGATTAACCATCAGGAAACTGGAAGTGGAGCTGTGGGTCGTAGTAGCAAAGCAATAGCAAATCTCAGGGATTGTACTCAGGCCCCAAGTTCAAGCCCCATGACTTCCCCCCAACAAAGCAAAAACCCTGAAGTGGGCATATGGCTCTTATGACAGAAAAAACAGAGCAAGAGCATGAGGTCCTCAGTTAAAGTCTCAGTACTTGTGCATGCACACATATGAACACATACACACACACACACACACACACACACACACACACACAGAAAAGAAGGAAGGAAGGAAGGAAGGAGGGAGGGAGGGAAGGAAGGAAGGAAGGAAGGAAGGAAAGAAGGAATCAAAAGAATCACTATTAATGCCTTTTGGTTTTGTTAGAATATTTTGCTATTGATTTGTCTATTATATAATCAATCAGAATAATTCACTCCTTAGTAATAACAGTTTTAACTGCATCTGCAGTTTTCCAACTGTTCAAATCCTTGTTAAATTTCTTGGTGTAAGTCCAGATTTTCAACTGTCATCTTACAATTTGGCATTTATCTCCTCCACTTACTTAAAAATTAATCTCCTGTTACTTTTTCACTTTTTTAAAGAGTTTTCTTGAACATTTATTTTGCTTGTATTATAATTTAAACTTTTTTCCAATCTGAGAAGGTCTGTACTATCTCTGTTTTATTGTCAGCTATGGCTCTCACTCTCTAACACTAGCAGATGTGCACAATTCACATATGAGTGGCTTCATTTGAAAAGTTCTTATAGATCAATTATTTCCAGAAAACATTTTAATTTGGAGTTAAACAAATTTTGTATTCTTGGGAGGTTGAGTGCTATAATTTGTTTACAAATCCTCTTCCTATGCATGGGGTAATGACACTTTATCATTCTAAATTGTTCTCTAAAGACACATGTCCTGCTTAGAAGATGGCACAGAAGGCATGTCTCTGAAAATGGACAGACATCTGAAGACAGGAAGTAGAAGAAAATGAGAGTAGAAGAGAAATAGCAGATTGAGGATGAAGAGAGAAGGGTGGAGAAAAACGCAAAAGATGGTGAGGAAGAGGAGGAAGGAGGAAAAGAAAGAGGAAGAGGAGGAGAAGCCCTATTAAGAAGAAAAGCAATTGATTCCCATAATTCATATAATTCTCATAATTCATTTTCCTTTTTATTTATTTATTTGATTAATTTTTTGCTTCCTTATTTATTTATGTATTTAATTTTTTATTGTGTCAGTCCTGAAGCTTGAACTCAGGATCTGTCGCTAAGCTTTTTCACTTGAAGTTAGAGTTATGCCACTTAAACCATAGTTTCACTCCTGGTTTTCTGGTAGTTAATTGGAGATCAGTCTCAAGAACTTTCCTGCTTAGCTAATTTTGAATTACAGCTCATATTTCACAGAATACATTGGCACTGGCAGCTCCTGCTTGTTATCTTATGAATTTAGGAGGCTGGGGTGTGAGAATAATGGCTTGAAGCCTGCTGAGGCAGGAGAGTTCATACATCTATTATCCCCAATGAATTCCAACACTCAGAAGTAAAGCTGTGGCTCAAGTGGTAGAGTACAAGGTTTGAGGGGGGAAAAAAAGCTCAGCAACAGTGCCTAGGCACCGTGCTTAAGCCTTAGGACACACACACACACACACACACACACACACACACACTACATTTACTTACACAGAACTTGTTAAAACATTTCCTTTTGTTATTTTTGGCAATACGAAAGTTTGGATTCAGAGCTTCACCTTTGCTAAGCAGGCACTCTGCTGTTTGATTCATGCCTCCCATTTCCTTTTTGCTTTCAGTTATCTTTCACCTTTTTGCCTGTCGCTGGTTTAAGACCAGTGTTTTCTATCCATACTTCCGCTGCGGATAGAATTCCTGCTGTGCTTCACCAGGCCTACTTATTGGTTAGGATAGTAATTTCACCAACTTTGTGTCCAAGCCAGCCTCAAACTGTGATCCCCTACAGCTTGCATTTCAAAATTACAGATAATTTCTGGCCTAACAGTGTCACCAGACACTGCCTGGCTATATTTTCTCTATTTGGCGGTACTTCTGAGCTAATATAGAATGCCTTTTATATTTATACAAGTGACTTTTTAAAAAATCATCATGATTAACTGTAACTTCATTAGATTTCAGGCTCTACTGTGTAATTACTGTCAAAGAATAAGGACCACAGGTTAATTTTTTTCCATAACCAAACTCATTATTTTTGTTAACTGTCCCTCTGCATTTTGGTTCCTTTTAAAAATGAATATTCTAATCATGCATGTCTTATTTCAAATCTTGTTTTGTGGTTTTGCACGTTTCATTTAGCCTCTCTTTCTCTCTCTCTCTCTCTCTCTCTCTCTCTCTCTCTCTCTCTCTCTCTCTCTCTCTCTTTCTCTCTCTGTACACATATAAATATATATATATATATAAAGTGGGAATAATAACTTCTAATGATATATGTGTATTGATTTATTCTGTTAATGTTAAATATTATTAAAATTTCATACAATATCTTCATACTATATCTTATATAGTACTGTCGGAAAGTAAAGAAAATTTTTGTAGGAAAATAAACATCATTAGTCCTCATTGTGGTCTTACATTTTTGTCCTGTATTTTACCTAAGTACATACAAACATGTTTTTAATTCTTTCATTGTAAACTATCTAAACAAATGTAAATAAACTATGAAACCACAACTACCTGACATAATTTAACATGACAGATGATGCCTAGTTGTATCGCTAAATGATCTACGTGGCTATAATCATATCAAAAGGTACAAATAGGCATTTAGGATTTCATTGTCAGTCAACCAGGATGTTTGTAATGCTGAGGCCAGTGGATCATTCCATGAATCTTAGACATTATTATAATCCTTTTTCTCTCTTAAAAAATAAATACCTAAAGCCACAACCCATAGTTTTAGTGGTCCCATTTGTGAGATAGTACATACATTCAAAAAATTAAACTAACAATAACTCTGGCATATAATTTAATGAAAAATGCCATTGTTGATTACTGTCTAATCCTCATGAACTGCTGTTAAGTTGTGCTGTACAAAGATAGATTTTCACAGCATGCCCAGGAGAAATGTAAATAGTGTTTGCTGCTCTGCCTGAGCGCCTGTGAGCTCAGTTTACCTGGATTACTGTGCCATCTTCCCTGTGAGAATTATCCAGCTACACTTCTTTACCTGAACTAGAAAACCTTTGCAAGATTTCACCATGTTCTATGATGTCATTTACTGTTCATTTGGTACAAAACCCCCATTTACTTATTAAGTCTGCCTCTGTTCTTTTCTCATTAGACGGTGACAATTAATGTAGAACATTATTCCACCACACTGTCATTTTCATGATGTCAAAACATTCTGGATTTATTAAATAAATTATGAAGCTAAAATCCAAGTCTGTGAAAATATATTTCAATTATAGCTGATCGCTGTAAGAGAGAAGTTTTGTCTTTATAATTAGCAAAAGAATCCAGCAAGAGTACAAAAGCAGACACATGATGATGGCTGTCTCATTAACATTAGGACATGATCACCTAATGCCACCCAGAAATACACTGCCTGGATGTGATCATTTGGCACCAACGTATAAGCTCGTGGATAAACCTGGCGGGGGGGGAAACAAGTGTATGACTATGTAAGTTAGAATGTGGTTTTTCTATCAGAAGGTCATGATCAGGAAAATCAAAGTTCAAGGCCAGCCCAGGCAAAAAGTTCATGAGATCCCATCTCAACAAATTACTGGGAGCATTGGTATAATCCTGTTGTCCCAACTATGTGGGAGGCTGAGATTAGGAGAATCATGTTCCTGGTCACTCATTCAAAGCAAAAAATATTCATAATACCCCATCATCACAGAAAAGGCTAGGCTTATCGGTCATGGCATAGACACATCATTTCTGCTATGGTGGGAAGTGTAAAATAGGGAGGTGATAGTCTAGGTAAACCCAGTTAAAAATATTGGCTCAGATGGTCAAGTGCCTGCCTCAGAATCATAAAGCTCTGTGTACACCAACACCACCGAAGAAAAAATATGAGATGGTTTTATGGAATGTTCATAATATACTCTTTCATATTGAAGCAACTAAAATCAATATGAAAATTTCATTGTAAACTTGAAATGTTCAGTTTGGACACCGGTCATAGTAAACGAATCTGATTGATTTTGTTATGCTCTACAGAATGGCTTTGTGAGTGAATAAGCACAGTAAATTAACACATCCAGTACCTATGTTAACCAACCATTCAGTGGCGAGTGCTCAGTTGGTTTGCAATATGGAGACATTTGTAGTTTATACATGGTTTTCCTTTTATGATCCGTATTATTTTTTGAATTATAACTGGGCTAGACTTTTGGTTATACAGACTAATGTTGTAATCAAAACCTTCACTCTATAGGACACCAAGATGTTTCTCTTACAGTCACAAGTGACCCAATATTATTTTAAGAGGTTTGCCCCGATTGCAGGTTCCCATGACCTTCTACTATGGAAAGAAAAGATGGCCTTGAGTTTCATTTTAATGCTCATAAAAGATTTTGTTGTCTTGGTTGATGCTAGGTATTATGTCTTTATACAAACCTTAACAGAGAAGAGTGAAACACTGGGTATTTGTCAGGGACCCTAAATGGGAGCTCCCTGCCTCTCTGGACAAGCCAGAATTCCAGAAGTGAAAAATATCACTGGTGGATTTCTAGAGGGACTGATATCTATCTACTCTTTAAGATGGACTATTTGCAACCATTTTTCTGTCATGCAATTTGAGCAAAAATTTCATTACTTATATAACATAATACCCTGAGTAAATGCAGACTTTAATGAAATCAAGAAAAAATTATAACTAGTGTAGCACAGAAAACACAGCAATAATAATTCATAGCCTTGGGGCCAGGAGTTTGGCCTAGTGGTAGAGTGCTTGCCTAGCATGCACGAAGACCTGGGTTCAATTCCTCGGTACCACATACATAGAAAAAAGCCAGAAATGGTGCTGAGGCTCAAGTGGTAGAGCTCTAGCCTTGAGAAAGTCCAAGGACAGTGCTCAGGCCCTGAGCTCAAGCCCATGACTGGCAAAAAAAAAAGAAAATAATTCATAGCCTTAATAACTTCATAGGAAGTGCACAAAATGAAAGATGATTCTCTGTCCATTCTCCCAGGATGAAAACTAAAGCTGAGAGAGGCTAGGCAAGAATGATAGAAGATGTCTGCTTGAATTACGAGTGGTCATTCCCTCTGTTTAGCCCATTTTGAGGATGAACTGGACCATCTTGTATAAGGGAAATGATCAGAGAAAACTTAGCACTGGATTCATCAAAGAGCAAGAATTGCACAGGGAAACATGACTGGAACATGTCTCTCAGGGGACAGATATGAATCTACTTACAAGAACCCCTGGGATTCAAGACCCGAAAGCCCAAAACTCTAGATGTAGTCCAGACTGAGACAGTCTATTTTGGCAACGGTGGGATGAAATTTGTTCATCCAGTTTTGTTCTTCAAAAGTTAATAGTAATATTCAGATGATATTGAAAAACCACGGTAGAAATAAAATGCAAACACAGACTAAAAAATAATATACAAGGCATTTAGATCATATTTAAGGAAAAATGAAACTCAATTTGATAAGTGCAGCTGACAAATCTTCCATATCAATGGAATTCAAGTAAAACCACTAGTGGGATTTCTTTTCATTCAACGGTAGAATGTTATCCACTTATTCATTCCTGTCCCAAGTACTTACATATTTCAAGAATATTTGACATCGTTTATATACATTCGCTCTTTTTTTTTTTACATTTGCTCTTTTAACAATCATATCAACCTTACAAAAAAACACTGACATCTGTTTAGAGACGAGGAAGGTGAGACTTTGAGAATCTATGTCAGTCCCAGGTCTATATGCTTATAAAGTGGTAGACAGTTGGACCCAGAGTTCACTTTGTCACCATTCTGCTCACTATCACATTCCCTGGGCACTGGATCATGGTTATCTCAATTTCACATAACTTCTGAAGTTGGTTTTAGACAAGTGAATGTCTGTGATTATAAGAGCAAAGGAAAAAGCCCACTGCTTTCCTATCTTTCATCTTCTATTGGGAACCTTTAATGTTGTTATAAATCCACTGTTCATGGAACGGGGTGAGTGCTACCTCCTCACATGCTCAAGAAATCCTTATACAAACAGAAAATTGTCTAATGCCTTTGATAAAATTGCAAAAGAGATCCAGAATTCATGTATCTATGAAGCATAACAAGAGGAAAATAGAGATAAGAGGAGAAATTTATGGGTATATACCCAAAGATAATATCTAGGATAAGCCTATTATTAAGATTGGATTCATTCGTCCTCTGAAAACTCTTGGAGGTCAGTATTATTCTTACTCATATTTTACAAATTGTTAAAGAAAAGGGCATAACACGGATGAACCACACCATTTTAATACAGGGTCCATCACTGCTGCAACAGTGATATGCATTAGAAGTTTAGATATGAATTGATAATATTATACTAAGAATATCTTAGTCTTACCCAATATCAAATGTAAGTCCTCCATATAGGCCATGTGTCATGACTTGTTACACCTACACAGTAGTACTGACCTCAAAGAATTGCCCAGAGTGTGCATGGATCATCATATTTAATGTACACTTGGGGCATTAGAAAGACACTTGACAAGAATATTGGGGAGAATAGGAGAAGGCAAGAATCTGCCTCTGCTGATCTAGTCTTGATGCATGAGGATAGAAAAAAAAGTAGAAACTCAGCACAACCTCTGGCATTTATATATATGAGTCTCAAGAATTGAACATGAAGAAGAAACCCTAGGCCTCTCTTCATATACAAAGATTCTTTAGGGTCAAAAGGTAATTGGAGGACACAGCTGGTGATAGAAGGAAGGAGAAGTGGAGTCTCAGGGCAGGACTGGGGGAGTAATTGGTTCTCACAGGTGAACATTGCTTACCCAGTAGTTGTCTCTACCATCAACATAGTTTCTACTGTCAATGCCTGTTTTTCTCTGTGCTGGCTCTCGCAACTCAGTCTCTTACACGTTCCCATTTGGCTGCCAGAAATTTAGATTCTGAGGATCCTGATGTATGACAATGATTGCCACTGGGATTTGAAATTATGACCTAGCCATCTCCGGACACCATGCTATGTTATGCTATGCTAATTTTATTTATTTATTCATTAATTCATTTATTCATTTTACTATGAAGGTACCAGTATACCTCTTAGTAAATGAAAGTATCTCAGCCAGAATTCTACACTTGGGCTTAAATTCTTGATGTTATTGGCTAGACTCCTCCCTTCTTCATTAAAACATCTATTCAGGGGGCCGGGAGTTTGGCCTAGTGGGAGAGTGCTTGCCTAGCACGTACAAAGACCCGGGTTCAATTCCTTAGTACCATATACATAGAAAAAAGCCAGAAATAGTGCTGTGGCTCACGTGGTAGAGCTCTAGCCTTGAGAAAACCCAAAGACAGTGTTCAGGCCCTGGGTCCAAGGCCAGAGGTCAGGACTAGCAGAAAAAAAATCCATTCAGGATTCAGGAAAATAGATAACCTGTGTGGGGAACCTTAGCCCAGAATATCATGAGAGAATGCTCTGTACTTTGTGTTCTGCTGTATTGACACCACAGCACAGTGAGACTTTACCCTCTTCCCATAACAGATCTCAGCACCATGGACTTGACCTGAGCTTCTGATCCTGGTCTTCAGCAAGGTTGTCTGAAATGGAAAATATGTGTTACGCTCCACAGCCTAGGCTGTTTCTCCCCCTAACTTTGACAGTTGCAAAACAATCAGATCAAACTAAGTATACAGTAAGGGTTTGAGACTGAGGATAAAGTTTACCATAATGTTTTGTTATATATACAGTATCTGGAGCTGGAATTGGCTTCTCTAAACAACAGCTGCAATGGGGGAGGCAGCTGCTCTGGAGCAAAAATGACTTTGGAGCCAAGGCTGAATCTTGGATCTGCCCCAGCTTCATAAAACAGCTATTAGACTCGTCTGGTGGTCGGTTTCATCATCCATGAAATGGGAATAATTTGGCCCAGCAGGATTAAATGGATTAAATGTTACCTATCTATACATGTATCGAAATAACTATGTACTTGTCTAGTATTATATAAACTGCAAGTTCTTAAAATTATCCAGGAAAAGTGAGGAAACATCAACTGGAATGGACTGTGTCAAAAGACTATTTCTTTAGTTAAAATATGTAAATGAATGTGGTGGTTTGGTGGTTTGAACTTGGGATGTCACATCTGTAAAGAAAGTACTCTTCCACCTAAGCCATGCCCATAGCCCTTTGGGGAAATTTTACTTATTTTTTCTGATAGGCACTCCCGTAGGCCTGGCATCAGAACTTAATCCTTTTACCTCTATAACTATCTTATGGCTTAGTTGAAATGGGGAAAGGGTCTTACTAACCCTTGGTGGGGAGAGCATGAATTGACCTTTAACCTTGATCTCAGAATCTCCATTGTCCAAGTTTTTCCAATATGTGCACTGCTTCTAACACCTCTTCTGCCAGTTTGGTGTTGTTTTATGTTAATGTCAATTAAATTCAGGGTCTCAATCCTCCTTTTTTCCATATATTTTTATTGTAATTAATAGAAGGGTTACATTATATTCACCAGATAGAAGGTGCATTACTTTAGAAACATTGAAATGCATTCTCATGTCTTGGTCCCCATTTCCCTGTCCCAACCCCCACCCCTCATCTTGTTTCCCCCCCTTCCCTATCAGATTTCAAATAACCACATAGGCATATATACAATATATCAGATAACCAGGGAGAACACTGTAACAATATGAGATAACCAAGGAACAGCTAAAGAGATGAGAGATAACATAGTACATTAAGGACAACAATCACTCATCATATGGCTTTTGTTTCTGTATCCTAGAGGTCCTTTCATTTAGCTTCATCCTATATGGCCTTATGTATCTAGGTTTTGCTCTATTATAAAACACTGCTAGTAGAGCCCAAAGTTTCTACTGATTATGATAAATGAGGGAAACCATTGAGCCTATGTTCCTTTGAGTCTGGCTTACTACACTTAATATGATTTTTTTCTAAGTCTTTCCATTTCCTTACAAGTGGGATGATGCCATTCTTTCTGACAGCAGCGCAGAATTCCATTGTGTACAAATACCACATCTTGTTGATCCACTCATCAACTGAGAGGCATCTGGGTTGGTTCCATATCTTTGCTATGGTAAATAATGCCTTAGTGAACATCGTTATGCTAATGGATTTAGTATGTCCATGTTTCTGGATGATTGGGTAAATGCCAAGTAGTGGAATTGCTGGGTCATAGGGGAGTTCTATGTTTAGTCTTTCGAGGAAATGCCATACTGCTTTCCATAGTAGTTGAATGAGTTTGGACTACCACCAACAGTGTAGTAGTGATCCCTCCTGGCCATATCCCCTCCAGCATCTGTTATTATTAGATTTGTTGGTCCTGGCCATTCTAACTGGAGTGAGGTCGAATCTTAGAATTGTTTTGATTTGCATGTCTTTTCTGCCAGAGATGTTGAGCATTTTTTCATGTGTCCATAGACCATTCTTATTTCGTCTTCAGGGAAGACTCTCTTCAATCTTTGGCACATCTTTTAATCGGAAGGTTGTTCCTTTGGAGATTAGGTTTGGATTGATTCAATTTTTTGAGCTGTTAATATATTTTACATATGAGGCCCTTGTCCATTGTATGGTTAGTGAAGAATTTCTCCCACTCTATAGGCTTTCAAGTTAATTTGCTAGCTATGTCCTTTGCCATACAGAATCTCTACAGCTTAATGCAGTCCCACTTTTCCAGCCTTTCTCTGATTTGTTGCATTTCTTGGTCCTTATTAAGAAAGTTTCCACCTATGCCAAGGAGGCCTAGTGTATCTCCTATTCCTTCTTGCAAAGTTTTCAGTGTATCAGCTTTTACCTCAAGTTCTTTGATCCATTGGAGTTAATCCTAGTGCAGGGTGACAAAGAAGGATCCAACTTTAGTTTTCTGCAGGTGCTTAACCAGTTCTGCCAGCACCACTTGTTGAAGAGGCTATCTTTCTTCCATTTTATTTTTTTGTTTCCCTTGTCAAAGAATAGGTGGCCATAGGTCTGTGGTTTAATATCTGGGTCCTCAGTTCTATTCCATTTGTCTTCGGGCCTGTTCTTGTGCCAGTACCAAGCTGTTTTGGTCACTATAGCGCTGTAATAGAGTCTAAAGTTTGGTATTGAAATTCCTCCTGCGCTGTTCTTTCTGCCAAGAAGTGTTTTTGCTATATGGGGTCTTTTATTATTCCATCTGAAATTTTGGATTGACTCTTCTGTTTCTTTAAAATGACATTGGAATATTGATGGGTAATGCGTTGAATTTGTAGATAGCCCTTGGCAAGTTTGCCATTTTTACGATGTTGATTCTTCCAATTCAGGAGCATGGGAGGTTTTTCCATTTCCTCAGTTCTGCTTTAATTTCCTTTTTTAGAGTTTTAACATTTTCATCAAAAAGATCCTTTACATTCTTAGTTAATTTCCTAGGTACTTTATTTTCTTTGAGGCTATTGGAAAAGGAGTTGCTTTCCTGAATATTGCCTCATTCCTGTCATTGTTGGCATATAGGAAGGCAGTTGATTTTTGAGGGTTAATTTTATACACTGCTACCTTGCCAAAGTTTTGAATCAGCTCAAGGAGTTGGGAGTGGAGTCTATAGTAGGGTTCTTTAAATGCAGAATCATGTCATCTCCAAAGGGGGAAAGTTTCACTTCCTCTTTCCCTATTTGGATCCCCTTTATGCTGGCTTCTTGACTTATTGCTCTGCCTAGGAATTCTAATACTATGTTAAAGAGGAGTGGAGAGAGTGCATATCCTTGTCTCATTCCTGCTCTTAGAGGAAAGGGTTTTAGCCATTAATATAATGCTAGCTGTGGGTTTGTCATACACAGCCTTTATTATATTGAGGAATGTTCCAAGGATTCCTAGTTTCTCTAGAGCTTTTAGCATAAAGGTGTGTTAGATCTAGTCAAATGCCTTTTCTGCATCTATTGAGACAATCATATGATCCTTGTCCTTGCTCCTGTTGATGTGTTGAATTATATTAATTGACTTGCTTACATTGAATCAGCTTTGCATCCCTGTGATGAATCCTGTTCAATCATAGTGAATAATTTTTTTGATGAGTTGCTGAAGATGGTTGGTCAGTATTTTGTTGAGAAGTTTCCATCAATATTCATCAAAGAAAAGGGTCTATAGTTCTCTTTTTTGATGAATCTCTGTCTGGTTTGGGGATGAGGTTAATAGTGGTTTCATAGAATGAGTTTGAAAAAGAACCTTTGTTTTCAATTTTGTTGAAGAGCTTGAGGAGTATTGGTGTGAGCTCTGCTTTGAAGACCTTATAGAATTCAGCTGTGAATCCATCTGGCCCTGGGCTTTTCTTGGATGGAAGGTCTCTTATTGCCATTTCTATTTCAGTTCTTGATATAGGTCTGCTTATTTGGATAAGGTCTTCTTGGTTCAGTGTGGGTATGTTAATATTGGCTACAAATTCATCCATTTCTTCTAGATTCTCAAATTTGTTGGCATAGAGATTTGAAAAGTATTCCCTCATGATGCTCTGGATATTGGTAATTTCTACCGTGATATTAACATTCTCCTCTGTGATTTTGTTTATTTGGGTGTGCTCCCTTCTTTTTTGGTAAGATTTGCTAAGGGTCTGTCAATTTTGTTAATTTTTTCAAAGAACCAACTCCTTGTTTTGTTGATTCTTTCAATAGTTTTTTGGACTCCAATTCGTTTAATTCTGCTTTGATTTTAATAATTTTCTTCCTTCTACTGGGTTTAGGGTTGGTATCTTGCTCTTTTTCCAAGATCTTAAGGTACAACATTAAATTGTTGGTTTCTGATTTTTCCAGTTTGTTAATATAAGCACTCAGAGCTATACATTTTCCTCTGAATACTGCCTTGACTATGTCCCAAAGTAGTTGATATTTTGTGTGCTCCTTTTTGTTAAATTTCATAAACTGTTGAATTTCTGTTCTGATCTCCTCGATGACCCAGTGGTGATTCAAGAATGTGTTGTTCAATCTCCATGATTTATAGGTTTTCATTGATGGAGATTGGTGTTCAGTTCCAATTTAATGCTCTTGCGGTCTGAGAGAGTGCAGGTAATAATTTCAGTGTTTCTGAATCTGCCCAGGGTTGTTTTATGCCCTAAAATGTGGTCTATTTTGGAAAATATTCCATGTGCTGCTGAAAAAATACATATTGTGATGTTTCTGGGTGAAATAATCTGCAGATGTCTGTTAGATCTATTTGGTTTATACAGTCATTCAATTCTGAGGTTTCTCTGTTGAGTTTTTGTTGGTTGATCTGTCCATAGGTGAGAGTGGTGTGTTAAAATCACCAACAATCACTGTGTTTCAATCTATGTGTGGTTTTAGTGAAAGTAAAGTTTGCACGATGAAGTTCGGTGCTCTGGTATTAGGTGTGTAGATATTTAGGATGGTTATGTCCTCCTGGAGGAGAAATCCCATCATTACTATGTAATAACTTTCTTTTTTTTCTCACTAATTTTAGTTTGAAGCCTATTTTATCTGATATGAGGGTGGCAACTCCAGCCTGTTTATGGGGGCTGTTAGCTTGACAAACTTTATTCCAACTTCTCACTTTCAAAAAATGTTTATTTTCTTGGGAAAGATGTTCTTGAAGAAAGCAGAATGATGGATATTGCTTTTTGATCCCACTAGACAGTCTATGCCATTTAATTGGAGAGTTGAGTCCACTGATATGGAGAATTAAGATTGAAAAATACTAGTTCCTGCCATTTTTAATAGCTTTCATTAGGCCTTGTGTCTTGATAGTTCTTGCAGTACTTAGCTGGTATGATTTTTAGGTGCCATTTCTTTGTCAGTATCATGTTTGTGTTGGTTTTCGATGTGTAGAATATCTTTGAGAATTTTCTGTAATGCTGGTTTGGTTGCTATGTAATGTTGCAACTTTTCCTTGGACTGGAAAGATTTTATTGTTCCTTCAGTTATGAATGAGAGCTTAGCTGGGTACAGTATTCTTGGTTGGTAGTTATTTGTCTTGAGGGCATGACATAGATCCTTCCAATCTCTTCTTGCTTGCATGGTCTCTGCTGAGAAATCTGGGGTTATTCTTATTGGTTTTACTTTGTAGGTAATTTTTCTCTTCTCCCTGGCTGCTTTTAGGATCCTTTCTTTGGTCTCTATTGATCCTGTATGGATTATAATGTGGCGGTAGGATGTTCTTTTCTGATCAGGTCTGTTTGGGGTTCTAAAAACTTCTTGTATCTGGATGGGCCTGCCCTTCTGGATATTTGGGAAGTTCTCTGAGATGATTCCCTGAAGTATATTTCCAATACCATTGACCTCTTTCTCAGGCCTTCTTCAATATCAATTAGCCTTAAATTAGTCTTCTTACTTTTATCTTGGGCCTCCTGAAGCATTCTCTCATATTTCCTAGATTTGGTTTGACTTATTTTCTTTTCTACTCTGTAACAACTAGATTATCTTCAACCCCAGAGATTCTCTCTTCTGCATTGTCTAACCTGCTAACAATACTTTCTACTTTATTCTTCCTCTCCCTCCCTTCCAATTGTTCATTTTTGATGCCTTGCCTATCTTGTTTTAGATCTTGTATGGACTTCTTTAACTACTTGATTTCCATTTCAGTGGTTAGTTCAGTAGCTTTACTTTCAATGGACATTTGTTGGAGTTTGGTCAGCGTTTTGTTTGTGGATTCTATGATTTCGACCTTTTTTCTTTGCCTAGCTTCCTCATGTTCACGTAAATCCTTTATTATGGCCTCCATTATGGTTTCCTCATGTTCATGTATCATCTTCTTTATAGTTTCTTCTTGTTTAGATATGGCTTTTTCATGTATCTCTTTCTGTATGTTTTCAAACTTTTCATTAATCACGTTTATCAATTGCATTTGTGTAGCATTTAGAGGACTCTCCTCTAGTTATGCCATTGACAGCTCCATTGCCTATTTATATTGGGTGCGAGATGCTATTCCTTGATTTGACATTTTTCTTGAGTTTCTTGTTCTGCCCATTTGAAAATGGGAACAAGGTTAATACTGCTCAAGATTACAATTTTTAAGATAAAACCAACCTAGAGCTCTTTAGCTGGCTGACAATAGATGTTCACAATTTTAGATTGTTAATATCACTCCCTCTTTCTTTTTGGGCACTTACAGAGAAATCTAATAGCACTCCCAGTCACCGTTTTATGACAACAAAACAAAACAAAACAACCCACAATCCAGTCTCTATTGTATTTAAGTCCCTCTGGACCTATAGTATAATTCAAGACCTAGATATACAGTATTGCTCGCTCAACAACCATCAACTTTAGATCCATGCATTATAAAAATTGAAAGATGAACAGAGTACCAGAGATGGAAGAATAGCATGAAAGACAAGAGGAGAGGTCAGAAAAGAGTAATGTAGGAGTGTAGGATTAATATAGTACTGAAGAAAAAGGATAGCGTAATGATAACTGACGTTAGGTGATAGAAAGGTAAAATAGTTGAGTACAATATTTAGAAAAAATAAGATAAAACTTATGAAAATAAGGAGAGTAATAAGAATATACAAAGAAAAAAGGAAGGTATGTATAGGAGAAATCCATGATAAGAATTTTAAAGAAGTAAAAATAAGTAAAATAGTAAAAATACTAGGCTTAATAACCAACAGATTAAAATCAGTTGACTGTATCAATAAAAATATCATTTGTATCCAGTCTGTACCCAGTGCTGTCACTATGTTTCTAGGAATGACCACAATGACAGAAGGAAAGTGAGAAAAAAATATAAAGAATCATAACATAAAATAAAGTGTGAGGCAGAGTGAGACAGGAGGATATTCTTAGGAGAGGCTCACCTAGGCACAATAGCTATGTGCATCTAACCATATAAAATAACATTTATCAAGGTTAAATCCAGGAAATGGAAACAAAAATCTAGTTTTGATTTGTAGCTATTTTTTTATTCCCTTTTTTCTTATTTGTTCATTTATCTATCTTTGGAAGGATGAGAGACACAGATATGATAGGATGAAGGACAAACAAATGCAGAAGTGATACTCAATTTTGTGTTGAAAAAAAAAAAGCTAAACGACTTGTGGGTAAGGATGAGAGGGAAAACTGAGACCAAAGAAAGGTGTGACGTTGTCCAAAAAGAAATGTATCCATTTCCTGACATAGGTAACTGTAACCCCTCTGGACAGCATCTTTATAATAACTATGAAATTTTAAAAATAAAGCTAAGTTAAATCATAAAAAAGTGTGGCTGTAAAATGGCAAAAAAAATTAAGAACACATAAGAATGCAAGTGAAAAAAGGTAGAGAAAAAAGGGGTACTCTTCCGTTTGTTGGTTTGGTTTTTCTGGTTTTTTTTGGAGGGAGGAGTCAGGGTATGAAACTTGTGTCTCCTCTAAATTTGGGATCCAAACCCTTCAAAACATCTTTTTCTTCTGTGATTTTTCTCTGTGGTTTTTCTGATCAGTTTGCTTGATTGTGCAGAGAAAAAAACAAAGCTGGTGGAGCCCTGAAGGGCTTTGTTTACCAGGAGTTTGACTCTGCCCAGGAGGAGGAACTTCCGCTAGCACTAGGGGTGTGTATCTAAGGCTAAGCTGCCTCTGGGAAAACCTTTGCCCTTTTGAGTGATGGCGCTGCTAGCATCACTTCTCAGGCTCCTGTTGGTTTGGCAGGGTCTTTGCCAGCAGTCAAGATGGTGCTGCTGTAGGCTGGTGGGCGAGGGATTCCTTCCCAATGCCAGCGAGCAGAGGTGGAAACATCCACGGAGGTACTCACAAATTTCTGGATTCTCCGGTTCCATGAAGCTGGCAGGTCCGTGCATGGCTGGGTGACGGCTCTGGGCTTGCACAGGCTCTGTGTGGCTCTGTCTGCAGCCGGCAGGTCTGTGCTGCTGAGAAGTGCTGTCTGCTCGGGTTCTGGAAGGAGGCTTTGTCTCCTTGTCTCCACAGAGGCTCAGAGCTGCTGGCACTGCTCCATGCTGTCTTCTTGCCCTGGTTTCCTGTGTTTTTCCTCTCTCGCTGAGATCTCTGTGGTGCTAAAGCTTGCTTAAGACCGATCTTTTGGTATGAACTTTCCCCTAGGATGCTAGAACTGGTATCTTGGCGAGAGCTCAGAAAGACTCACACAACCTCCCACCATCTTCCGCTGATTCTCACTCCATCTCTTGAGCCATGCTTAGGTGGTCTTTAAGAAGTGATCTTGCTTTATGCCTAGGTCACTATGAACGCCAGATGTTTGGGACTTTATTTAGGCTTCCTGCTTCTCTTGTAGCCCTATAGCAGGGATAACAGGTACACATCACTGCCCACAGCCACTGACTGAGATGGAGTCTTTGTCAACTCCATTTTGCACTACAAGCAGGATTCTGCATTCTCTGTTTCCCAAGTACCTAAGTTTAGAGGTTTGGAACAATGCTCCTACGTACTTCTTCAGTCTTCTACCTTGTAGTATCCATACACAACACATTTTTACCCCTCACTTTCTCTTCCTCTTCAGAAAATTCATATTAAAAACGAACAGAAAGAACAAGAAAACCTTTGAGAAGGTTTGGGCACAGGTTGGGAGATAACACAAAATGGCTTGTTGGTCATGCCATGAAAATCCCCCTAGCAACACAATTGATTCATGAGGAGACCAAGAAAACATCTGCTTAAAAAAAAAATTCACACCATCAAGAATGGTTCAGTCTAAGGCAACTCCTTTCAAAACAAATGAACAGAACCACAAAGAGAGGAACTCCAGGCTAGAGTAGCAAGATGATTGGGTGAATAGAAGAATGCAGAATATGGGTGGATTAAAGAAAATGGGTAATTCATTGAAGTCATTGCCAAGGTGGGGAATAATTATAGGCTGCAGATATTTCAAAAGTAGCAAAGCAAAAGGAAAAGAATTATTTAGCATGATCCAGAAGATCATACATTGAAATAGTCAAGTATGAGAGAAAAGAAAAGTTGGGAAAATGATTTCTGATAACTAGAAATCTAGAATGAAATGTTCCAAAAGGACCATCAAGCTTTCAAGAAGCTCAGGGGTATTTACACAACAGCAGCACAAAATCCATTCAAGTTGTTATCAAAAGGTCTTCAACCCCTAATCATGGAAGAGCCCTCTTTGTTTGAGGAAAGTTACAAGATATCAAAGCTATTTTAATACTTGTTTGTAAGCATATATATATATATATATATATATGAAGCCAATATTCAGAGAGAAAATGATTGTGAATCCTTAAGTCTCACACTTTTGCCAGTGGAGATACAAATAGCTGACAACTGGATGGTATCAGCTTCTGAGCTATAGAACATATTTATTGAGTCCTTAAACCTATATTTGTTGAGCACCTACTAAGAATCAGGTATAGTGCCTGTTCCTTTATTTGTACCATGAACCACAATACCCTAACTTCTCTACTAATTTCCTTTAGCTCCTCCAATTAAATCTATCAGTCTGCTCTCCAAAAGTGATCTTGAGTTCTGTGAGAGTGCTGTACTGATAGGCGGAAGAAAATTTTTCCCTAGCAACAGCCAGCCCCCCTGCATGGCTCCTATAAATGTGAGTGCTAAGCAACATTCCCTCTACCCAGCATGATGCCCCAAATAGGGACAGGTGGCAAGATATATGGGTTTTAGAATTCGTTTATTCTTATTAGTCCACAGTATCACAAAGTCCTCTGCTCTGAGACTCACACACAGATCATGAAATAAGATTCAGTGCAAAAATGCAAATGTAAAGAGCCCAAAACTCTAAGAGGACAGCCTTAAGGTCAAATCAGTACATCTGCAACTATATTGGAGCACGTCAGGTACAGCCATATCAAAATAATGGAAGACAGAGTCATTAGCCAATCTGACACTGAGTGCGTTAGTTAAATCCTGATGACATCCT
Source organism: Megascapheus bottae (assembly GCF_031878675.1). Lineage (NCBI taxonomy): Eukaryota > Metazoa > Chordata > Mammalia > Rodentia > Geomyidae > Megascapheus > Megascapheus bottae. Next base: position 43,358,775 of record NC_143515.1, read on the forward strand.
AAGTAAAGATGGAAAATGGTGATGAATCTCTCTGGTCCTCCTTCCCTTGTCTGATGTACATAAGACTTCTTTATTTCTAACAGTTGTTCAGCCGTAAGCATCTGTAATATGGTAAATATCAGAAAGGAGATGCCATTAATTCTGTCTTTTAGTCTGGAAAAGGCCAGCTAAAGAGAAGTTATTTTATTAGCACTTCCCTTTCTGTGCCAAATGCCCACACATGTTCTCTACAGTGTGTGCTTTAAATTACTTACTGAAATGGATATTTGTCTTTACAAAGAAATAATGGTTTCCTCGTGTCTCTCTGTAACAGGAAAAATTTCCATCCTGAGTGAGTGAAGATTAAAAAGCTAATCAGCACTGTGGTGGCTCAGAGGCTGCAGATGTGTGCTCCCCAAATCCAGAGTGGATTTGGGTTACCTGGTGATATTTGAACTAGCCCCTCTACTCTGCTTGGATATTTGTTTAACACTTTGTTCAGCTTTATTTTTAAGTGACTCTGGCAGCTCCTAACCATAGGACAACATACTCTGGGCTAGCTGCTTGGGCCAAAGGTTGTAATGATTTAAAAATAATCTCATATTCGTTTTGGTATTAGGGCAGGCATCTCCACAGAAGTGAAGAACTCCAAGTAATTGCCAAGTGGAGCCAATGGTGGAAAAGGGGATGCACATTAAAAATGAGCTGTTGTCTTCCTGTGGGTGGACTTCACAAAGCAAAGAGAGGTGACATTTGAGCTGCAACAGCATGCATTTGTGATGGAATTCTTCAGGCAAAAGGAACATGTCAAATTCTACTTTTCAATTCCTAGGTGTTCATGGTCATTCTTGGCACACAGTAGGTATCTAGGAAAAAAATCATGAATGGGAATTGTTTTCTTAACTGCAATGACGTTCAAGTGACTTGAGGTCAAATCTGGTATCCTAAACATTGCTGTAGGTCCTCAACCAAGAGTGGCTGAATGACTGAAAGACCAACCTGTTTTTCATTCCCTCCATGCCAACCCACTACTGGGAGGAGGAGTAAACAGAGTTAACAAGAGATGAAAAGAAGGGTTGCTGAGCCACAGTGAGGGGTTAGAGAACATGAATTTGTGGCAGAGCCAATCAGCATGTTTTCAAAGATATCTCTAACAAAACTTGGCAGCCTGGGAGAAAGCAAAAGTGACAGAACATGAAAAACATAAAATCCTCCCCACAAAAACCAAAATAAGATAGTGTGTGGGGGGGAATTCTTGGGTGAGATTTGGTGTAGTTGTTAGAGTCATGGCTTGCAGTCCGTTCTCTCATCGATCCTTTTGGTGTCCTGGCTGATAAACTGACTCCTCTTAGAATAATCCAAAGAATTCAAGAGATACCCCAGGGCTGAACCATCTCTTGGAGTGTGTCTAAAAGTAGCCATCAGCTTTTCCATGATTGCTGATATAAAGCATGCCTTATCTGTATTTTACTTTAGGGGGGAGTTTTTCTGTTTCTTCATTTCTCTTTCCCTTCCCATATTCAAGGTCATTATATAATTCTGGAATTTAAACCCAAGAAGAGGTTTTTTTTTTTTAAATAAAGCTATTAATTGTTATACCCAGAGATGCCTTTTGACTTTGTAGACTTTTGTTTGAGTGAGTCTCTTCTTCCAGGGCAAGAAGAAATACACACACACACACACACACACACACACACACACACACACACACACACACGCGCGCGCGCACACACACACACATTTTTCCAGGCTAGATTCAATATAACATAGTATGTTCATTCTGTGTCCTTTATTTTTATCTGATATTCAAAGAAGTTAAAACCTAAACATTTTCTCCTGGACTTGATAGGAAAGCCAATCCTGGTTGAATCAGGACAGAAAGGAAAAGGATCTGTCATGCGTATAGTCACTACTGTTCTAGGAATTCTATGAATGAAAGCTACAGCCATCAGGATCCCAAATCAACTGGAGTTGAGATTCTGGATCCATTGGAATGTGATAGATTGTGAACTTTTATAATCACCCTAATGGAGCATAGGAAATTGTTTGATGATGACCAGTGAGTCTGGAAAGTCTATGTCAGGATTCCAGAAGATTGATTCCAGAAGGATTTGAGGGAGTAGGAGCTGTGGTGGGGGCTGCTGATGATGTAAGCTGTGCCTATTTCTCTGCATGGGAGGCTCCACCCTTAGGGGAGGCAGGCTCTTACTGAGAGCTTTTAGCTGGCTGGGGAGCCATGACTAGTAACAATGACATTAGGGAATCCTGATTCTTGTCAAAGCTATGTGAGTGCAAGAGGGAAGGCGGTGACGTCAGCATGGAGTTCTTTCCTAGAGACACATCTGGAGCAAAAATAGCCTTGTCACTCACTTCTCAATGAAGTGCAATCTTGTATAAATAGTTCATTTTCCATGGGTGTGTTAGCTTATCTCTCTATCTTCAGTGCAAACTTCCATAAAACTCTTCATCCTGTTTTAGGGCCATTCTATCAGAGTCCAAGCCTCTCAACTTTTCCTTTCCTATTCAAAATTTACCTTTGATTGAGCAGCAATAGTTGTATATATTTAAGGGGCACAGTGTAAATTTGTTTGATATGTACATACTAAATCAAGCAAATTAGCATCAGCTCCTTTAGTTATTTCTGTGACTTAAATATTAAAAAGACATGAGAAATTTTGAGGTATATATTTAATTAAATTGGACTCTTGCCACCATGTAGTCCAATGGAGTTCAAAAGTTTATTTGTAACTGAAACTATGAACCCTCTGGCTAAAATCCCTCTATTGATACTCTCTTGCTCTATTTCCTAGAGACCACCATTCTTTTTATTCATAAGTTTTTTCCAAAATGAAAAATGGATTTAGGAAAAACTGTCCCTGCATGGAGGAGAAAAAAAGAGGATAACCCTTGCCTTATTTTTATGGTTTGACTTTTAAAATTTCCTATGAAAGTAACATCAGTTGTATGTAGAGATTGAATAGCTTATTTGTGGTAGAAGTTCTGGACTTGGGAATCATATTCTTTGGATATCCCGTGGCTTATTCTAAAGTTTTGTGTTTAATTTTCCCTCTGAAATTTCGTATCATTTATCTTGTAAAGACCTCTGCAGAGCCTTGGAATGAGCACCTGCATACCATTCTCTCTCTTCCAAGAACTTCTCCTACTGTTACTGGAAGGTGTGTTTCTCCCTTCATTCTTCTATCAGCTCAATAGTTTAAGAATATTATTGAAGTCCAAAAATCTTACCAGTTACAACATTTTCTTAACTACCTTCTATTGTTATGGCCTTCTGCTCACTTTCTACTTCCATCACTCACTAGGGACTCATCTCTGCTGGAGTCTTATTTTACTTCAGTAGTGTATTCAAGGGTTTCTCTCTCCTGCTCCAAGCATCATTTCCTCTAATTTCTCTATTCCAGCCATATTTTGCACTCAGATTTTACCTTCGTTATGACCTCTGCATCCTCCTCTCGACCTCAGGTATCCATGCTCTCTGTTCTACCTTCAGGCTTCATGAGTTTCTCCAGGTTCCAAACTACAGGGGAGTCAGTGTCAAGCTGTCCTATCAGTCACACTACAACCACTCTTTATAATGGTGTCATCATTCTAAGCTCTTTCTCCATTCTGGCAATGAGTTACCCCATAAGTTGCAAGCTAATCAACCACTCCTCTCCTGTCATACATGATTGGACCAAATCTTGAGGAAGTTGCTATGGAATCTGTTAAGCTCTTGTTTTCTAATCTCACTTTTAGGAATGCTACAGCTCAAGAAGATCTTAGGATTTTATATGCCTCTCTAACTTTATTACCATTTCCTCTCCAAAAAAATGATTTTACCAATATTTCTACATTTCAGTGCCTCGTTCTAAACTGTGCCGTCCTCACTTTGAACAGATGACCTCCTTCCTACTTCACTGAGAAAGCATAGGCCATCTGCTACAACCTCCTTAATCTTTCCTCGGTTCCATCTGTTACCAGGCTTCACTTTTCGAAACTTTCTCAGCTATCTTTCCTTCTCTCTTTCCTCCTGTTTCTATCTCCTTTCCAAAAAATTTTTTACAATCCTAAGGTTTAAAAGGTAATAGCATTAAACTGGACTTGAAATACAAGACATGTCTAGGTTTCTTGCTGACATGGTGAAACTGGTGTCAGATGGACCATATGAGGAAATTAAGAATTGCAGAATTATCCATCTGTCCTCAGTGCATACTCATATCAATAGCACTGCTAGACTGTTAAGGCCATGCTGCTTGGGTTCTTCAAAAGTTACATGAAAAACCTCTTCCTTCTTTTTAGTATTACCAAGATTTACCTTGATTGCCTTTGTGCAAAAATACACAAGAGCTACTGATTTTCCAGACAAAATCATTTCCATTGTCTTTAACCATGAGTATGTGTTTTCTTTTTTCCCTCTGCCACTAAATTTATAAAGATATGTGTTCTCTCCTTCTCCTTGTCCATGTTTGTAATTTAAAGGAAATTATTTCCCACCTCTAAATTCCCATATTAAAGTTAAAAATGAATTTGCCCAGTGTTCTTTCACTTGGCCCTCTCTATAGTACTTTAACTATCTTTAATGATCCTTGCTCTCTTGGGGTTGTCTTCTCCTGGGCCCTTTCTGGAAGTATCATCTTTTAATGTTCCTTATCTGATGCTTTGAGGTTTTCTTAAATTCTGAAAAGCAACCATTCCTTGGGGCCATAAAGTTGTCATTCTTCTTACTCCACCTTCTAAGACCTGGCGTTACAGACTGAAGTCACAAGGTCTGGGCTCTTTTATTTCCTTCTGAAGACAAATCCATCTGAAAATGAAACAACTTCTGCCTGTATCATTAAGAAGCACTACTGTATCAATTGTTTTTCTTTCTTACATATAAAAAACATATTATGTTTGAGATTATAAATTCATATGTCAAAATATCTATACTGTCTATTTATTTGAACATATTGAACAAAAGATGCAGTAATACTTACATTAATTTTCATGAACATGACAAATAATAAATGCAATGCCACACTGGTTCTAGTTCAATTTCTAATTCCAGAGTATCTGTAGAATAGCCTTCTTTCCTTAAAGTCTTTACATTTTTTTGTTTATTTTATTTATTTGTTTACTATGTATTTATTTGGGGGTTTTGAGACAGAGTCTTGCTGCATAGGCCTATCTAACCAGAACTCATGGTCTTTCTGTCTCATCTTCTTGGCTATTACAGGCATGTACTACCGCAATAATAACAAAAATCTCTCCAAACCTGAGTACTGGACTTAAAAGTATTTAAATTTAATATGACTCTATGAGTTGTCATGTGATTTTGTTTTACTGAATGCATCTATTTGTATTACGTCCATCACAATGAAGGCATAGAATAATTTCAACACCCCAGAATAATCTTACATGCTTCAATTTCTCTCCCTAGGTCATCCCACCAGCCCAGTTAGAAACCTGCCCTAATTTGATTTCAGTTACTTTATGTTTTCTACATTCCAACATTTCAGTGAAAGGGATTTTTCAAGCTGAAATTCTTTTCTTTATCATTTTGGTGGTACTGAGATTTGAACTTAAGGAAGGCCTCATATGATGCTGGCTCTCTGTCACTGGCACCCCATCACCAGCCCAACCTTTGCAGTTTATTTTGGAGCATGAATCTAGTGAACATTTTCTGCCTGGGCAACCATTGACTTATGACCCCTCTGATCTCAGTATCTTCTATAGCTAAGATGATACGCATTCACCACCAGCCCTTGACTTAAGGTGTGCAGTTCTTCTTAGTTTCACCCATTCATCCAGCATGATGGAGAATTCATTTGCTTCACATTGTTGCATCATATTCCCTTGGATGGATATTGTACAATAGTTTAAACATCACTCCCTAGTATCCAGTTGTTGGTACCCTTGGGGTATTATGAAGGAAATTGTTAGCATTATTCATTTACAAGGCCTTTGGTGGAAATCAGGTTTGTCTCCCAGTATAAACAATTTTAATGGTGAAGTTAAGGATAATAAAATAGTTGGATGCTTAATTTCACAAATTAATTGTGAAATTACTTTCAGAAGTGGTTGCACTTTTCACATTACTGCCAGCAACATGAGGCATCCAATTCTAGTTACTTCACAACTTCATGACAGCTGTCCATCAATCTTCTTAATTTTAGGAATGTGAAGTGGGCTAATTATGGTTTTCGTTTGCATTTCCTTGATGGCAAATGTCATTAATCATTGTTCAAGTGCATATGGCCTGTTTGTACCTCTTTTGTGGACTTTCCCATGAAACTCTTTGGTCTGTCTATATTATACTCTCTTCCTATAATTGAGATGAAAGATCATTTTGAATCAAAGTATAAATTATTAGATTTATGTGTTATAAATATTACTTTCATGTCCATATTCTTTTTTTTTTAATTTTTTATTGTAATTAGTAAAAGGGTTACATGATATTTGCTAGATAGAAGGTGCATTAATTCACATACACTGATACCCTTTCACATGTCTTGGTACTCATTTCCCTCCCCCCCCCACACCCCCCACCCATCTTGGTTTGAAATTTGATAGGGAAGGGGGGAAAACCAAACCAAATCCATATTCTTTTTTAAAAATATTTTTATTGTAATTAATAAAAGGGTTACATGATATTTGCCAGAGAATAGGTGCATTAATTCACATACATTGATACACTTTCACATGTCTTGGTCCCCATTACCCTCTCCCCCACCCCCCCATCTTGGTTTTCCCCCCTTTCCTATCCAATTTCAAGTAACCAAATACAAATATATCCAATATATCATATAACATAGTGAGATACTGTTACAATATGAGATAACCAAGGGACAGCAAAAGAGATGAGGGATAACATAGTACATTAAGGACAACAATCATTCATTGTATGGCTTTTGTTTCAATATCCTAGAGGTCCTTTCAATTAGCTTCATACTATATGGCCTTTTGTATCAAGGTTTTGCTCTATTGCAAATCTCTGCTAGGAGAGCCCAAGGTTTCTACTGATTATGATAAATGAGGGAAACCATTGAGCCTAAGTTCCTTTGAGTCTGGCTTACTTCACTTAATATGATTTTTTTCTAAGTCTTTCCATTTCCTAACAAATGGGGCGATAGTCGTTTTTTCTGTCAGCAGCATAGAATTCCATTGTGTAAAAATACCACATGTTGTTGATCCACTCATCAACTGATGGATATCTAGGTTGGTTCCATATCTTTGCTATGGTAAATAGTGCTGCAATGAACATTGTTGTGCTAGTGGATTTAGTATGCCCTAGTTTCTGGATGGTTGGGTAAATGCCAAGTAGCGGAATTGCTGGATCATAGGGAAGCTCTATGTTTAGCCTTTTGAGGAACTGCCATACTGCTGTCCATAGTGGTTGAATGAGTTTGCACTCCCACCAACAGGGTAGTAGTGATCCCTCCTGGCCACATCCCCTCCAGCATCTGATGACACTTAGAATTTTCTAAATTATTCGGCTTTTTGTATTTAAGCCTCATCTATTTAATTTCTTTGTATGATGTGATATAGTAAGAAGTGAGATTCATTACACTTACACACAGAATTTAATTGAATAAATCATCGGTAAAGTAGTAAGGTTTCTCCCTATTTGTCTTTTTCCTTCAACATTGCTTTGACCATTATAGCCTTGTTATACCTTCAATTTAAATTCCTCATGTAAATTTTTAATGATCGCATCAGCTTTTTAGATACCTTACTAAATGTAAAGATTCTTATTGGAATTATTTAGGAATTGTGAGGCAATTTAAAAATAATGAATTTTATTCTGTTATTGCTAATATTTGTGCTTCTTATTTACTTTTCCTGGCTAATTTTATTAATTAAGACTTTCAGTTGAAGTACAATAAAAGTACTAATCAAACTTCTATTACTTAAATATTGTGGGAAATATTATCGTAAATAAACATGATTGCTCTATTACTATTACACATACTTTTTCAGTGTAAGAAAATTCTCATTACTTGTCTAAGTGTTTATTTAGTATGAATGAGTCTTGAAAATTGTACAATATTATTCTACATCTATTTTATTCTTTGGTTGCTCATCTTGTGAAACATAGTAATTAATATTGAAATATTTGACTTCACCAAGTTATGATAGTTCCTTTTTCAAATGGTTCTAGATCTTATTTATCAATATTCTGTTAAGAATCTATCTGATCATGAGGTATATCTAATTCAGTATTTTTTGTATGTATGTGTATTTGTTGGTTATGGGACTTGAACTCTAGTCCTAGGAGTTATCCCTGAGCTGCTCAGCTAAATGTTACCACCCTACCCCTTGTGTCAAAGCTCCATTGCTGGTTTTCTGGTGATTAATTGGAAATAAGCGTCTCACAGGCTTTGAAGTGCCTGGGCTGGCCTTGAACTTCGATCCTCAGATCTCAGCCTTCTGAGTAGCTAAGATTACAGGTGAGAGCCATCGTACCTGGCATTTTTCCTTATTAATTAACTTATTTAAGATATAGTTGGACTTACAATTCTTACATTATAACTTTCCAAATGTTAAAATGATATTTATCTGCTCAGATTATCAGAGTAATTCTTACCCAACATGATAAACTGGGAAGTAGTATTTTCTCCTCTATTATCCAAAATAATTTAAGAAAATTATCCTTATTAATTATTCCCTCTTAGAGAAATCACTGTTAAAGCCTTCTGACCTTAAACCTAAAGTATTACAAATAGAATAATACCACTTCAATTTTCTATTTCTTCCTGTAGTCATTTACAAAATCTGTTTCAAAAAATTTTATCTTCATCTTATTTGTTGAATTGGTGGCCTAAAGTTGTTAATAATTAAAATCTCCCTATAATATTATAGTGGTGGTCCAGAGTTCTCAAGTATAGACAAATCATTTATCATTTTATCTTGTATATGTCTTTACCTCTAAAAAAGAAAGAGAGAATGAAAATAAATAGGTGTCTACCATAATGAAAGAAAATATCATAGATGCACATTTGTTGTTATTATTATCTTGATGATGGCATTTAATGCTGAAATTTCCTAGACAGCAATAGCTGAGTATCTTCACATATTTGTAATCCTATTCTAACCTCAATCTTCAGATAATATGACTGTTTTATTTGTTCACTCAAAATGTTCCAGGCCATAACAACTTAATTACTACCTATACAGAAAGTAAATTTTAAATACAACTCCATAATATCCTAAACTCACATTACTCATGAATTTTCATATAGAAAGCGAGCTATATTCTGTTTTCTTCATTTTTTAGCATGATGTAAGGTAATAGCAAAGTATCCTGTAGCTAACAGTTATTAATATACATGGGGTCTCTAATAATATACTTATACTTTGGATCAAATAATAACAGCAATAATAAATCCTGTACTAATATCACAGATATATGTTGGGAATTTGCTGTAGTCCAGACATTGTGCTCAAGGCTTTTCCATCCATAAATTCTCTTAATTCTTTAAGAACAATGGTTGCAAGCTGGCCCTTTTCCTTTCATAACAAAATCAAGGCTTAGAGATGTGAAGTAGTCTGATGAAGATCAGACCCTGGTTGCACATTAGACTCAATATAGGAGTTTTTAATGAATTTCATAGCCCTTTGTACCTTACACCATTCAAATCAAAATCTTGACCTAGGCATCAGCATTTAAAAATCTTTCCAGGTGATTCTAACATACAACTGAGATTGAGAACCAACACTTTAGGGTGCTTCCATTAATGAGGGTTACAAACATTTCTGCCCAATGTGAGCTAATGAATTACCTGGATAGCCATACATAGATGAAACAACACAAAACTAGCACACAATAAGTAGGAGGTTACAAATGTAAACACTAAATTAGATAGCCTACGGTTAGAGCTGCAGAATTTGAGAGAATGTACTTCAATTACAATTCCTAAGTGTAAAAGGGTTTGAATATAAAGGACTACCAAATGCTTTCTCCTGAACATAACAGGAGATGTTTTCAAATTGCAGACAGATCATGCCATGTCTAAGAAAGCAGCTTCCACATTCAATTGGACTGAGGGGCATAGGTTGTCTTGATGACTCTTAACTTAAGGTCTTTTTTAAATGATTCTTCATTTAAAGAAAGGGAGGCAATGGACTGACTGACCCTTCACAGGTACTCTCAGCTCAGGAATTTTGTGGCATGAATTAAAATGTAGACAACTCATCACAGTGAGACAAATGAAGCATCCATTGTGCCTTACCTGATTAGGCCAACTGCCTCCTCCAGCTATCCTCCAGGGTCACCCTAAGACATTAAAGTATGTTGCATTGCTTGGCTCCTCTCAGTAAAATTCTGGGGCACAATTGGGCTGTATTTGAGCATAGTACAGTAACTATCTGGCGCTCATCAAAGCAAAGCCATCTGTCTAAACATTGCACATTATTACAAGTTTGCACCCTATCAGAATAAGTAAGATAAGCCTAAGTGGCCGAGTAGTCAGAACCTCAGAAACAAATTAATATAAAATGCTAGAAATAAATGGTGAGGATTTGTGCAGGTGGTAGACACAACCAATCTACTGGGAGAAGTGGAGGAACCTTAAAAGGTGTGCTGTGAATAAACAGAGCAAATGTGTCCGACAGGCTGGAAATAGCAAGAAAGAGCATGGAGCTTCGTGATTCTCTTCACTTCCCCCCCAGTGTTGACCCTTATCGTTAGGGAAAGACAGTAAGTCCTTGGATCCTTTTCTCTCTACCACCCTCTCCTCCCGTAAGAGCTGGCCTCCTTATGCCAAATATGCTAAGAACACACAGGAAGGGTGGTAAGGACTGCAGAGAGAGCGTGTGGGAGGCAGAAGATGAGGAATATGTATAGGAAATGACTGTAGACACATCTGATCAAAATGTAAAATCTGACATTTATCTGTTTGCAATGCTGCAGAAAGGTGGGCTTGCCAACCATGGATGGGCCAGGAAGCAGTGGTTTTTCTATGAAGGGTAAATAAAATGAGGGTAAAATTTTTAAGTTGAGGAATTTTTCTGTTGCTAGAAGGCAAATTACTACACGCGATAGTACAAAAGAACAGGGGTAAACAATACAATATGCTGTGAATTGTGAATGCATGTGTGGTAATGTCATGAATATATTAACTTCCCTCATTGTCAAGGCAAGTGACAGAGGCTGCCTGAAATTCAGAGAGGAGCCGGCTGTCACTCTGCAGCTCAGACACTTAGAGTCACATCTCTCCTAATAACAAAGTCTATTCTGTTTACATTTGACATGGTAAGCAAGAAAGTGGTGGGTTGCTTCTTTTAAAATACATATATGTATATATAAGGAAATGAATACAGGTCTGAATGAATGAAGGAGCGAATGACTAAGAGAGTCTCTCCACCTGGTCCATCTTGAAGCCACCAGTCTTTTCCTACTTGGATCAAAACAAATCAGCCATGACAGGAGCACATTTAGATACATTTTTTAATATTTCTGGCAATGGGTTGTATTTATTTATTTTAACTATGTCAACATACTGCATATTTCTGACTCCAGGTCCCAGTGGTGTTTAATAAAAGAAACTGGGCAGGCATTATAGTGTCAGAATCAGGGAGGGAAGAGACGGTAGAGGAACTAATGGCGAGAAGGGAAATTAAGGATGCTACCAGTGAGAGCTGGTGACAGGTTAACATTAGTTCTGCTTGGACTGGGGAGGGGAGAAAAAGGGGGTCGAGTTATCTGGCTGTTTTCCCATCATAATGCAGAACTGAGACAAGGAGGTAAATATCCCATTGTGCTTAATAGCAGGATCCTGAGAAATGTGCTCAGAATGAGGGAGGGAAAAGAGCCGGAGGCAGATTATTAGGTTGGAATTAAAATGCAGACGAGATTCATTAAATTGTTGACCCTCCTCCCCACTCCAAAAATAAAAAAAAAGGAAAAGGAAAAAAAAAGAAAAAATCAGGTTGCCATCTAAAATTGACAGCATTAGAGAAGAATTATGTGCACTGATTAGTAAGTGAATGTTTTTACCATTATGGTCTCAGCACCTGCTAGTTATGTCGACACTGAAGAGGCTCTCAAACTACAGTGTTTCCAATAATAGAGGTACCATGAGCTGAAAGTTGGGCATAAGTGTCAGTACAGGGACACATCATTTTCTTACACAGTTGTTATGTTTAAAAATATTGTCTTGATTCTTTATGCCAGTATTCCTGGCACCCCAGCCTTCTACCTGTATGTGGGGCACACAATAACACCAGTTACTAAGGTCAGCAGAGCAAAAGGAATGGTCAGACAAATCAGAAAATGCCCGAGAAAGTTGAATTCCAGAGTAGGAGAAACATATAGCTCACCATTTTGAACCACATGATATAAAGTGATTTCAAAACATGTGTTATTCTTTCCATGTTCCAAGAAAAAAATGGCAATTTTATCCAATTTGGGTGTTTGCCAAAGGTGCCATTTCACCAAATGTAGCTACGGTCATAAAAAAGGAAGCTTCAGAGTAGATTAACTGGCTTTGCTGTACTATAATGGTGCTTTAAATGAGCAATTTGAGACAATTAACCTGGAACAGGCACTTCTGAGTGCTTTATCCCTTTAACAGTTTTGGTTCTTCAAACAAGAACAGAGAAAATGAAAATTGGCTTCTTCCCATCATAGGATCTTCTGCGTAACTTTCTGAATCTGCATCTGATCCATAAGGAGCGTGTAATGGGAAATCTAAACTATGTAATTTGGAGATGTAATACTCCATCAACCAAATAAAATCATTTAAAAAATTAATGAGTATTTATGTGGCTGACTTAAGATAAAACTCTGCTCCATCTTTTAGCAATACCAGCTCTTCCCTCAGATACTAAACACATATTTTTTTTATCTGTGTACTTATAATTTACTGTAAAGCATGAGAGGAAAGAGATCATTTGGAATTATTAAAGTATTAAAAAACCTTTCATACAATGTCTAGAGATAGTATTCTCTCATTATATTTAAAAATAGTTAGGCAGAGCAAAACAAAAAATAAATGAATTTTACTAATCAAAAGGAAGCCATCCAAGAATGTACTTAGGGCAATTATGTAATTTCAAATCAAAGAACAAATATTTTGAGTGCCTACTATGTGCATGTGAGGGTGATGGATATTATCAATTAACAATATTATAATACCTATTAATATCACTTTTATTATCTTTAAGTAGCTATATGAAAAGATTTCAATTGAAGAAATCAGTTTATAAGTTTATAGATTTTGGTCACTATCATCCCTTTCATCATTGTCCTCCATCTTTCCCAACCCCAACCACCCCCTCAAGTTAAGTATTTCCATTTTCATATTGAATATAATGACTGTAACTTCCCACAATTCCTCTCTCTATTCATCTGCTTCCTGTCCCCTTGAACTCCCCAGACAAAATTATTATGAATGTGTTACTTTGGGTGTTGATCTAGTATAGAAGATGGACTGAGTCAGAAAGATAGGCTTTTGCTGTGATGGAAGAGGCCTGACGATCACGTAGGTGTAAAACAAGCCAAAGACAATAGTCTTAGGAAAAACCAGTGTTAAATAAATTACTTCTTTGAAATTTAGAATTCTTAATAGTAACTGCTGGACGCCAAAGACATCATTATAATATGGAAATAAGGGAGAGTGTGTGTGTGGCGGGGCGGGGGGAATCCACCTGTTTCTATCTGGGAATTGATCTTTCTGAAGATGGGAAAGTCTACACCACTGAGGACTGCAAACACAGGAAGTATAAAAAGATGATTTTTTAGGAGGAAAAAAAGCAAAACATCATATATTTTGAAAGAAGAAAATGAAAAAGCAATCTAAATTTCACAATTGTTTTTCTTCTACATTATGAAATCCAGAGGTTTATTCTTGAGGTACCTCATTTGTCAACCCTGTTACATTTGACAGTGAACCACTCCTTCCCTTTTTGGAATTTTCCACTTTTGAATATCACTTTCTGCTACCTTTATAGCTGATATTTGTGATATTTCTCTTCTGAATTTACTCTTCTGCACAGTGCTCCAGGTCAGTCTTCCATTTCTCTTTTGTCTTCATGCATTCCTCAAAATCCAGTTTCATTCTACAAAAAAACCTGCTGTTGTCAAGATCAGAGATGACCTTGACTTGTCTGCTAAGGGTCATGATTCCAGTTGCATACGTGGCACCTCCCTTTGAATGCCTAACAGAGGTCTCAAAATAAACATAGCCAAATCAGGCTATGCTTCAAGATTCTTTTCATTCCATTGTCCAAGATGGAAACCTTCAAATAAGATTATCTCTTAAGGAGGTATCACTTTTGTTCTGCATTGGAAAAGAAGCAGAAGCTAATATGATTTCTTGAACAAAAAGCATCTGATATATAACCCCTACATTATGGTTAATTTTGTTCCTCCTCCTCGCAGTGTGTTGACAGCCTCATTTGACACACTGTGAGTTACAGACAGAATTTTCTCCCTGTAAGGATACACCCAGAGATATTATATAATCAAGACATAGAATTCTCATAGGTAACTGTCCTCTTATACGATTCATTCTCATATCTTCCTTTTCTGGAGCTTGAGAAGTTCATTCTGAGGGCAACCATCCACTAAAAAAGAATACAGTGGGCCATGTTTTATATATTCATTTAAACATTTCTCCAACCCAATGGTAATAACTTTATAGGTAGATGTCTTTATTATTCCCATTCAACAGATGAAGAGACTGAGATAAATGTAGTCTCTGATACTAGATCCTCTGCCTCCAAAAAAAAAAACCTAGTGATTGGTCTTTCATTAAAATTGAACTAGACAGATCTACTAGCTGCTCAAAATCCATGGGTTATCTCATTTATAGGTTAAGTGGAGAATGTTGGTTACTTTTAACATTTGTGTCTTATTTTTTTATTTTTTTACTTTTTACTTTTTTATTTTATTGTCAGGATAGTGGATAGAGGGGTTACAGTTACTTTCACCAGGTAGGAGGTGCATTACTTCTAGCACATTGATACTCCTTCTCATATTTTTTCCCCATTCTCCTCCCCCATCACCTCCCAATCATCTTGTTTTCCCCCTTCCCTTTCCTATTCCAAATAAACATATATATATATATATATATAATATACCAGGTAACAAAGTCAGATACAGTAACAATATGAGATTAATCATAAGGCCAACAAAAGAGAAGCGAAATAACATAGTATATTAAGAACAACAATAACACAAGATAAACCTCTTGTTTCCATATCCTAGAGTTCGTTTCATTTAGTCTCATCCTATGTGACCTTATGTTCATAGGTTTTGAGCTATTGTAATCCTCTGCTAGGAGATTCCTAGATGTGTATTAATTATTACAAATGAGGGAAACCCTTGAGCCTATGTTCCTTTGGGTGTGGCTTACATCACTTAATATGACTTTTTCCAAGTCTTTCCATTTCTTTATGAATGGGGTGATGCCATACTTTCTGATAGAATTCCATTGTGTACCTTACTTTTTTTATCTCAAAATGTTTTATAAATGGTATACTTTGAAAATACTCAGAGTCTAGCCAAATATAAAAATTAGAGGTATTATATGCTAAGTTGAATCATCTCTTAACCTATTGATTATTAAAACAGAAGAAAACAGCACCTTTTCAAGTTTTTCTTTTTAAATTCTTTCAGAGTAATTAGATTCAATTTCACATCTGTAGCACTAAAACAGTGTTTTCAACCTTTTCTTTTCCTTCCCAATTGTTTAACCTCCATCTCCATCTCTAGCATAAATTTAGGCCTTTATTTGTGAAGACTCGGATAAGCACTATGCCTCTAACGGTATTGTTCAGGGCCCGGCATCATTGTTACAGCTGTAATTGTAACTATCAAGACACAGTTCTTTGTAATTAGAAAGTCAAGATGGTAGTCAGCAGTATGGCAGCACAGACTTACATTTGTTAGGCTATTAGAAAAAAATGTTTACAGAGAAAACAGTGTCATTGTTTAGTGCTCTTAATTGACCATCTGCCTGGTAAAGAAATGTCCAACGAAGGATAAATAAGACTATAGTACACTTATTTATTTATTTTCTTTGTGCAGTGAGGAAATTAGGAAATGCTACAGCAGAAGAAAACTAGATAAGACATTGCTAAATCAGGCTGCAAGTGAAATCGTGCCATGCATATTTCTCATTCTCTCTCTCTCTCTCTCTCTCTCTCTCTCTCTCTCTCTCTCTCTCTCTCTCTCTCTCTCTCTCTCTCTCTCTCTCTCTCTCTCTCTCTCTCTCTCCCACCCTCTTTAAATTTCTTTCAGTGTCGAGATAAGACCTATGTGTTTTCCCCCAAGTGTATTTAAGAAACATGTTTTTGATTCCTCTTGGACTTTTTTGGTACTATGGCTCTTGCCTCCCTTTTCTTTCCTCTGATACTGTGGTCCCAGCTCTGAACACCTTGCTTTGCTCTCCAGTGTACATGGTCCTTCCTCTGGGCCATTCCCCAAGTCTATTCTACACTCTAGTCTCTCTGGTAGCTACAGAAATCTTAACCATTTAGGAGTTGGGTCCTATATTTTCCCATACCGCATCATGTGCCTTTCTAGCCATACAGGAAGGCAAAACTCTCTGCTCTGAATTTCTGTGGCATTGATTGTTTGTTTCCATTCACTTGGCACTGGAAGGTGGTTTGTCTGGTGATGTTCTTCAGTTGTACCGGAATGCTTCTTCAGATGCAGCCTTGCCTTTTGCATCCTCATATACTTCTGTTTTGACTCTCCTTTGAGATTATAAATTTATCTTCCCAGAATTGTAGCTCATTCTGCTTTGAATTCTCCCCAAAATGCCCATCACTTTTTCCTATTTTTTAAAACTTTAATTCCAAATCTTGACTAGCACTTGAGGTCCTGTGAGATGTCTAGCTCTCATCCTTTGACAAAGCTAAACAAACCTAAAATAATTTGACCCTCAAGTCATGTTCTAATTCTCTTCCACAAACATACTGGGCACCAAGTATTTGCCAGTTTTCTACTAAGAATGAGAATTTAGGGACAAATAATCTTTTATCCTTTCTCTGGGCAGGCTCACTTCTGGGAAATGCTCTCTGGTGGAATTAAATGACAGGGAAGATCACTAAAGACATTAAGATCAAAAGATATGCTTCTTAGAATTTGGTTCAAATGAATGAAAGTTAATTTTGACATTTTTTTTCTTTGCTAGAAATATCCAACCCTTCAGTTTCCACGGATTGGCCTGTTCTGTTGTGAGACACTGGCATGTATCTTGTAGAAAAGGCTATGTCAATTATTCTTGCCAGCAGGGAAACAATATGTGGTACCCTGGACAGAGCTGGACCCAGATTCTCTAATTTGGGTTCTATTCCATGTCCCAAAAGCAAGGAGCAGCTGGTCTTAAGGAGATTATCTGTTGTGCTATATGGATGTCCTTCTGTCCAGGATCTGAACTGAGTTTTCTCCAACGACAGTGAGTGACCAGACTTATGCTCAGAGACCTGTCTCTTCCAGGACCACAGATGGAATCCCTCATTACAGCTATGTGCAGATTCGCTACAATATGGAAATCCTTCAGCAGGAGATGGAACAAAAACACAAAATATGACCTGACCCAATACCAGCTTCAAATGTTAGTGAATGATATGGCTGGTTGTTTCTTCTCTAGTATTTTGGAGACAACAGAAGTCTGGTTCTCGGTGGTTCCTCGAGACTCATGCATGGACACCTGTTGTGATATTTTCTCTGACTTCACTTCTCTATCTCAAATTCAGCTGTTCTTGGAGCATTTTATGTGCTTGTTCCAGTGTTTGAGGACAATGTTCCCATCAATAACTAGTCTCCTAGTTGAACTGACCACACCTTGTGCGTAGGAATTGCTACTGAATAGCTTTATGTTGTGTCAATGCTGTTATCTTAAACTGATCAAGGCCAGAGATATTTTATTCCTTTTGTTGACTCATTGGAATGCTTTTATTCCCTAAGATCTTGTCATATCTCATTTCCCTTATTTATCTTATATCCCTGCACCAACTGAATCACTGAATTCTTTTCAACTTTCTTAAATATAAAGGCCATTCTCATCCCTAATCAACCCTGCCATATCCTATATCCCATATTTAAACTTTATTCAAATTTTTGCCACTTCTGAGTTCAAGGAGCTAGAATTTTAACCACACCCCTCTCCTCCATGTGCTGTTTTTGTTTTGTTTTGTTGCAGTTTTACTCCAGTGAAACATTTTGCCAGCTGATATATTTTTTTCTTAGCTAGCTAAGAATCCGATATAGAAGACTTCTTCAGAGGCATTTACATTAGGCACTGCTCTCATCTTTTTCCTTTTGTGCCATGGAAAGAAGGCATTATCTACAGGGATAGGCAAAAGAAGAACTTACACATGCATTCAGATAGAGAGGGTCATTGCTTTTGGACATTAGGGAACTCTTAACACAAGTAATTTCCTGTACTGTGGTCATCTTATCCCAGATAGAATTTCTTTCTTTATCAGGCTATGAAAAAGCACACTTTCATATTTTTTATGGTCAGATAACTCAAGTAAATTTAGGCATCAGATTGGCCTACTGAAATACAATTGCAGATGCCCTCATAATTAGAATAATGCCTGGAAAGCAGCAGATGTTGGCCTTCATGAGTGCTTTGTAGGAAATCCCCTTCACTATTTATTCTTAACTATATAGCAGAGAGTGAAGGTGTCAGATAACAAGAATTACTATGATGGATCCTCCAGAGGTAGTCCTGTGCCTTAATGCATCTTACTCATGGCTATGACTGTCCACAAGTTTCCTTGTGGCCCAGGCAGAAAGAAGGAAGGAATGGAAGATGCAGTGTGAACTAATTTCTGTGTAGAAAACTTTGAGCGGGACAGGAGGTTTGATGCGACTGGCAAAGCACCAGCCATGAATGGGAACTTAGATCGGAATTCAGTGGCTATCCAAGCTGTGAGAAAAGCAGGGGAAAAGGCAGTTTGAACTCTGCCTGTCATCAGCGTTTATAGTATATCAATATTAAAACATTTATTTTACTTTTATAGACCCATGCTACTTATTTTAGCCTATTACCATGGTTTAACTAATGGAATCATGCTTTCCTAAGTAACTAAAATAGTTATAAAGTAACATCATATTGGGTGGCAAATATTCTTTTTTTCCTTCTAAGTCAAATGACATAAATAATATATTTGTGGACGTAGATCTTAAGTAACCTGTAGAATTGGAGAAAATAAAAGGAATCCTGATGGTTCTCTTTCACCCTTATTGTATTCCAGTCTTGACAGCAATGGAAAGAGGTGTCAGGACATATATAAATACACAAATTCTAAAATAGATTGAGTTCTACAGTATGGCCTATCAAATACCAGTAAGTTGGGGCCAGGGTTTTAAGAATAATTTTTAATAGATTTCCAGCTGAGGATAATGATTCTGGTCTCAGCAACCATACTTTGAGTACCAAAGGTCAAGTATGAAACAACACTTAGGGACTCAAGCTTGACTGCCTTGTCATACCTAAGGTGACTAGTAACTTAGCTTCTACTACCACTGCTGGTGGTGAGGTCTGCTCCAGAACTCACTTACATGAGCTAACTTCTTCATTTCATACTGGACACCTCTCAATTGATCTTGCTACCTTTGTCCTGTGTCCATTGCACCAGTCTGGCATTTTGCCAGAGGTGTGGCTCAAGTGATAGAATGCTCTATATGAGCAAACTGAATGAGATTGCAAAGCCTTGTGTTAAACATTGGGATGCACGCACACTAAATAAATAAATGTAGTTAATTAAACAAATGAAATTCAACGTATGTACTGAGTAATTTACTCACATGTTTCACTGTAACAAATTATCTCATTTTGGTCATTGTATTAATATGAACATCACTGCCTTAGTTGCTCCCATTAAGGTAGGTGTTGTGACAGCATGAAGGTACAGGGGAAGAACCTGCAGACATATAGAATCTTCAGAATTCAAGCATCTATTCCAACCAACCCAAGGCCATCTCAGTGTAAGCTCATAGGGCTCTACACTGAGGTAGAGCCTGCTTAGTATCCCCAACACACCCTGCATGCCAACTGCATTACTTTTGTAGGTAGATAATATTCAAAAGAGGAATGAAGGAGAGAGGGAATGAATGAATGAATGTCTTTCAAAAGTGCCCTCATACAAATTGTACCTTGCAATTTAATGTCCCATTAATAGCATCTGTCCTACTCACGTGGGGATTTCAGTAGAAGCTGACATTTCTGTCCATTTAACCATCAAGTGCTCACAAATCCCCAAAGAGTGTTCAGGCTTGGCAGTTATTAAAAATAGTCAAAGAGTTGTTTTGGCTGTCAGGGATTTTTATGCCCCTTCTGAGGAAATCAAAATGACCTATGACCATGCCAGAAATTAGACCAAAGGAGATACTGGAGTCCTCAATGGCCAAACAGGTCTGATGTCTCACAGATCTTTATTACTGCTTTCTTTAAGTCTGGCTGGAGGCTGTAGAAAATAGCCAAACCCTATCATAAAGCCCTTTGCTGTTCTGTTCTCTCTGCCAGGACCATTTTTCCTCTTAGATTCCCAGCAGGACTTGAAGGACCTCTCTACATTCAGGCACCTGCTCCACCATCCTCCTCCAACATCACGTCCTAGACCTAAAAGCTCCCTATGTTACTTTCTACCCTATAACTTTTGTACTTTGACTTCAAAGCTCTCAAGAACCCCAGAGATACTGCATAGTGATCATGTAAATTTGGTTTCTTCCTCACTACAATGTCAGAAGTCTGAAGCACAGACCCAGAGACTCTTGTTTGTCTTGGATTTTCAGCATCCAAATGGGCAATTACTTTACATAAAATGCCTCTAAAGTATACACTATGTAAATGAATTGATGTGCAACCACATCCTTATACACTCAACCATCTTGCTTTTGAGTACATTCCTATCTCAATAATAGCAACCACTCCCCCATCTACTGATGGCTAACAATATCTTAATAATTCTAGACAAGATTTACTTTGCTTCTTGACCAGGCTTGCTTCTCCTCCATTTAACTTCTTACTTCTTGTTTAAGTTAGTCCAGATTTCTCCAATCATGAGAGAGATTCCAGGAAATCTTCTGATATGCACAGAACAGTGTCTTCAAGGGGGAAAAAGAGCTTTCTTATTTTCCCCTGAATGATGACATCTTTATTAGGTCAGTGCCTTGTGTGAACTACAAGCCTCTTAGGGAGCAAATCTGCCCTGCTCAACCTATAACCCTTCATCCTTAGTGTTACTTCGTAATGATGTGCTGTGGTTGTCATGACTCTTATTGTTGTGGAGTCAGGGCAGCTAGCTTCTTCCATCTTTAGTGTGTTTGGAGTCCATTTAGCACCTTCACTTGAAAACGTGTGGTGACTACATCTGCAAGCCCTCTGAAGGACAACCACTCACATCATTCAAATAGAGTTTGCATGTGAATCTGAGGCAATGCTGCATTGGTTTGCACATCAAAACCACAAAAAGCATATTGGAATGATTTGGGATAAGGTTGTGACATCCACACACTTGTGTAGTCAAAGCCACATGCATACAATGAGATGCCTCCCTCCTGATAATCTCTTTTTATTCTACGATAGATCTTGTTTTAAAGCTACCTGCCCATTTATTGTGGATGACAGACTAATAAAATGAAGTCATTTTAATAAATGCTGCATCAGAATATCCCATCTTCTTCTGTGGCAATGTAAAATTTCACCACTGGAGGAAGCATTTAACATTCTGACTATTTTAATACTTTTAATAAATATTTGCAATTCCTTTGATAAAGCATCCCAGTAGAAAATGCATTTCTTCCAAAATTTATGTGGCTGCTGGCAGGAGGCCATTTTCTAATTTTCTGTCTCACTTACATACATTTATTACAGATTTCTAACTACCCACGTTTGGGTTTTGGTTGTGAGAATATTGTTTCTTCTGAGTATGAATATGTGTGGTTAAAATTGAGAGTGGTAAACAAGAGCTTTCTGGTTTGCAAACTGGAAGCTTTAATCATATTCCCTTGGGGAGGGTCCTTCAACGTTTATTTACTTAGCCCTACAAAACATTTTAACAGTGAAGCACGGTGGCTCATGCCTGTAATCCTAGTTACTCAGGAGGCTGAGATCTGAGGACCAAGGTTCAAAGCCAGCCCTGGCATAAGAGGACCTGAGACTCATCTCCAATTAACATCTAGAAAACAGGAAGTAGGCTTGGCTCAAGGGTAGGGTGGTAGCCTTGGACTGAAGACTCAGGGACAATGCCCAGGCTCAGGAGTAGGGTGGTATCCTTTTAGTTGAAGAGCTCAGGGACAGTGCCCAGGCCGAGTTCAAACCCCATGACCCACAAAAAAGAAAACATTTTAACAAAGGTGTCAAGATTTATATGGAATCTGAGAATCCTTTCTCAATTTCTCAACATGGTGAAAGGCTGAGGACAGGCACACTTTAAGTTTTGAGCTTACTAATGGAATTTTGCAGAATTTGTGATATATATTTTCAAGTGATAGATTTAGAAGGAAAGAATATTCAGGTTAAGAAACCCAAATACAAAGTAAAGGTAGTTAAAGGATTTCTATTGTAGAGCTTTCCTGTAGAATAAAAATATAACTTCTTTCCAGACTCTCTTCAATGTATATTTCCAGGCTTGACATTTCCAAATATTCCAAACAAAGCTATCTTCCTGTTACTTCTGATTTTCTTCCTTTCTCAAAATCTGATCCCTTATCTGCTTTCTAGATTTCACTTAAATAAACTTAATTGTCATTCTTTAATCAGACAGGATGGAAATCTATTTCAGGCATTTCCTTTATATTATTTCAAGTCCTTCTTTGCTTATCTTTTTGATGTCTTTGGACTAGTTCCTCCTTTAATTTCCACTAATACTTTACAAGAATATTTGTTAATTATCACTAAAGACAATATTAATTTATGAATCGTCAAATCGATGAAGTTTTATTATTTAAATTATGCAGTAATCCTACTGGTCAAATTGATACTCTCATCCCCATTTTACACACAAAAGGAGATTTGGCAAGTTGAATCACTGACTCGACTGGCTGAGATTTTCCATCAAGAAAGTCTTAGAGTTGGGATTTGGACCTTTATAGGCCAACAGCAGAAATGAGGCTCTGAACCACTCTTTAATGTGGTGATGAGAAAATCCTCACCACTAGCAGATGTTATAAAAATCTCACAACTGTTCTCTCTACTTGTTTTAACTTGTATTAGATAGTCTTCACATTTCTGTCACAACCCATTTACAAAATTATGAGCTCTTCTTGCAACCTACAATGCATATGATGTTGACTTTGTGCCCATCATGTATTCACTTATTCATTTATCATTCATTCAGTAGATGTTTACAGGTTACACGTTGTTGATGGGTACAGTTCATGCACTGTGGCTAAGCTCTTTCTCAGTATATTAAGAAAGGTAAAGAAGAACCAAAGAGTCTCTCAGACTTGTTGTTCCAGGCAAGGTAATTAGGAAAGACCCCTGCAATAAGTAACATTTCGGAGTAAACATAAGTATTAAGAGGTATGTTGTTTTCAAGCTAAGTGGAAACAGTTGCATCAGATAAAGAAGAGAAGCCCATTCATAGTGCATAAAACAGAACTATGCAGAGTTAGCTCAGAAGCAGCCAAGGAGGCCCTGGGGCCATGGAAATAGTCTTGAGAGGGATGGAAGTTCAGAACCAGGAGATCATGGTTGCTGTGATGTTCCTTTCCTTCTTACTCAAATGTCATATGTCTTATGTCTAAAGAGGGGCAAACTTTCAACAATGCTCTATTATGTCCACACCTCTGTGGTTTCCTCCTCAATAAGAGAACAAGAAAGAGTTCTGCAGTGTTGGGCCTCTGGGTTCAGTCAGTCTACATTTAATTTCACAACAAATATTTCTGGCTGGATTCTCTGAGAGTAAGGGTATCTATCCAGATTTCAATTAGCTTATGTCATTTTTAAATATAGAGGTGAAGGAACAGTAAGGGGTAAAGAGGAATAAGTGAGATTACCTGTACATATAGTACCATTCTATCAAATTGTGGCTTTAAATTATTTTGAAGACGTTTGAGCCTGAATTAAATGGATGGCTCAACAGTAGATTGTGAATACAGCATGCTCAAAGTTTTGAGTGAAAACCCTAGATGTGTAACATCTCTCAACTCTTCTTAAGAAACCTGTTGACAATCCCTAGTATCATGTGTTTACCTAGTGGGATTAGATACTGATCATCTTCAGAAAAAGGACCACATCCAATTGTCATAGGTGCTAATAATTTGATTTTTGTAAATAAAACGCTTCCTTTTTCTTTCCTGAGACACAGCCTGACTATGTAGCTCAGGCTTGCTTTGAATTTAAGATGCCCCTGCCTCTTCCTCATGGCTATTGGAATTCCAGATGTGCATGACCTTGCTTGGCTTAAGACAACTATTTATCATCAATTTCTATGCTTCGCCTAAAATATTTACCAATCGCTAATGTCCATGCTTCTAAAATGCACTAAAATATTTAGTGCATAAAAGAGGGGAAAGTATCTGAAAAGTCTATATATATATATATATATTTTATAGTGATGTTTAGATGAAAGAATTAGTAAGTATAACTCAGAGAGAAAATCTTTATGATCCTAGGGTAGGGAAGAGTTTTGAATAACACACATATATAGTATCAAACTTAGAGAAAACTTGATTATTTCAACAGCATTAAAAATCTAAAAATTTGGTCCGTCTAAATGGCAAGATACAGAATACAAGAAGGTACTTGTACTATAATAAAAGGCAAAGATTTTTGAATTTAAATTGTCCATAATATGTCCATGAATAGGATAAGGATTAATATCTGGAACAGATGAAGAGCTCCAAAAATTAAACACCAAAACATCCAATTAGCAAATAGGCAAATGAATTATAGAGGCAGTTCTTGAAAGAAGTACATGTGGTCAATACATTCAAGAGGAAATATTTAATATACTTAGACATAAAGCAAATTCAAATCAAAATAACATTGAAATTTCATCTCATCTTTGTCAGAATAGCTAGCAAGAACACAAGCAACAGAAAATTCTGACAAGGGTGTGGGAAAAGGGAACTCTCATAGCACCATTGGTGGCAGTGCAGCCAGGACATAAATCAATATGGTGTTTCTTTCAGAAACTAAAAATACAATTATTAGATGACCCTGCCATGCTACTTCTAAGCATTCATAGTACCAACTCACCTTCCAAACATGGTCAGCCTCACCTGTTTACAATATCATCTTGCCCTTAGGATTTAGCATAAATCCCCTTTGAGGGAAATACATACATTCAAAACACAGCACCAGACAAATAGGCCCCATTAAAAACCATTGAATTATTTTTGTTCATCTTTTCCTTATATCTTTTTTCTTCTTTCCTTACAACTTCATTCTTCATAAACTTTAACATTGGAAAGTACTCAGTTTCACCCTTTTTTAATAAAAAATATTCTATTAATCTAACAGGTGTAAGAGAGTGCAATACTCCGAATTGATTTCAGCATAAAATTAATTCTCAGTTACTTATAATATTTAATTTGTATATGCAAAATATCCCAGTCACTGAGAAGATAATTGACTTTTCTCTGAAGTCTCTCAGTCTACATATTAATTCCTTCTTTTTTTTTTCCCTCAGACCACTATCCTTGTTGGAACTCATTGGTATTAGCAGTGTGTACTTAGAGGAGTTGAATATCAATAAATTTGTCAAACATCATCATATCTGGTCTGTTGGGCAGGATTCGTTTTTGCTATTCCAGTTCTATAACTATACAACATTGAGCAACTGCCTTATGAAGTCTTTTTTTATTTTGCAAGTCAGGTTAAGTATTCCTGCAAAATAGGTATGTTAAAATGCTGTAACCTAAGAGCTGAGTGCAGTGATTCCTACCTCTAGCTTCACCAGAGTCTGAGTTCATGTTGGCCTATGCAGCAGAGATCATGAGACCCTTGTTTCAACAAAATATTGCTGGACAGATTGAGTGTCAACCCGAATACAATGGGAATCATGTATATGTGGACAGCACATCAGGCCAGCTATAGGCAAAGTAAGATCCTAGAAATAATAAACCAGAAAAAATAATCAGAGCAAAAATAGTTAGAGACATGCATCAAGGCTACTTGCCAAGTACAAAGCTCTGAGTTCAAACACCAAAAAAGAAAAAAAATATATATCAAAAAAGAGAAAGAAACAACAATAACCAAAAGCACTATAGAAATTATAGCCAACCAAATGAACATTTTTTTCTTATGTGTAATGGATACTCCAAAAAACCTCCATTGTCTATATATTCTCTATGAAACTGGAAGACCACCACATAAGCAGATCAATTAACTATTTTAAAGGAATTTCCAAAGTGATCCATGTGTTGTCTGGTTGTGTTATGATGTTTTCATTCACAGAAATACTGCATTTTTGGTGATAATTTATTGCCACTTTTCCAAACTGTCATTCTGACAACATGGGATGCCTTACAACAATTCCTAACATGCTTGGCTCTAATCAGAAAGTTTTATATAAAATATTCTACCTAAAGCAGGTTGAGCTGTGGGGTTATTATTAATATTTTATCTTTTCTTCAGGAAATAAGATAAATGTGAAACATTCTTTCAAGACTGCAATTTCAGTGTGATATCCATCAACACTATCATAACTCACTTGGAAAGTTTGATAATTTAAGTTTCTCTTCCTAGACAATAACCCATTTTATACTTATGCAGTATCTAAGCAGGAAACACTGAGAAAATGACTGTATTAGGAGAGAGAACATAATAATATTTCCTTTCCAGATGATTCTAAAATTTAAGTTGCATCGATTTCTCTTTCAAAATAGAGTTTCCTCTCTTCTCTCATTCAGCGAAGTTCATTTTCCTTCTGACACTAAATCAGAACATTCTAAAGGCATTACTACCAAAGCAGACTCCCACAGTCGATAATTACCTTTGTTGGAATTAGTATCATCCAAAAATAAAAATCTCAATAAAATCAACTGACCCAAGTAGGAGAGGAAGAAACTTTAAAACGTTATCTGCTGTTGAGACCCACATTCAGTAGCATTTGGGTAGAATCATGGTCCTTCTAGTAGAGACCACACCTGAGCATGCAGGGAAGATGGGTCCAGATGATGGGTGGTAGTTCTCCTCACTGCCCTCGTGATTGTGTTATAGCACGAAGCCCAGGATGCACAGAGAGTCTGATAGCGGTGGTTGGTAGCTGTTCTGTCTGTGCTCCCAGAATCACCATATCCCTTCTTAGCTTTACAAGTGTTAAGTGTTGGCATTTGCAGCTAGGCCTGTTTTCTGGTGGACATACAATGCAGTGCCTTTGTACAACGCTGAGCTAGTTAGTCTTTGGGGATGCTTCTTCCCTGAGAATTGACCATCGCTTTGGAAATCCGTCCAGCCTTTAATGTCCTGTCCTAATGAATTTCAATTTAATTGTTACTTTTGCTGGACTGGTAAGCCCGCTGGCTATTATGGAAGAAGTTACTCACTCCACAGGAAGCTCAGATAAAATGTATACTGGCTAGAACCCGATTAGTACAGCTTATATTTATCAGAAACTATTGAATTACAACTTGGTAACGTCTATTTTCTCCTTCATTATTCTATCGGCAATGATAAGAAAATCATGCTAATCTATTCTTTCTTTCTTCTTTTTTTTGTGACACTGAAGCTGAATAGCTCCTCCAGTCAGCCTCTTAAATCAAAGTGCTTCTTTCCTATCATGACTCTTAAGAACAAAACCGTATTCTACTTTTTGGCCTACTCTGATCTTTCCATTTCTATTACAATGCTTCATTAATTTGCCTACCTCATTGCTTTGCAGCTTTGAAGAAGGGTAGAAGTGGAAAACACTTGAATTCACAGTAACCTCTGCCAGGGAGATTCTGTTCTTCCAAATATTTCAACTACTTCCTCCCTGCAGGCTTACCATCAGGTCTTAGTTCCCTTGAGCAGGAGGTATGAATCCATGCCCTCCCACCTGAAGCATCATAAATATCTTTCAGATAATAGATAATTCACCTGATCTTAGGCATTTCTTGCACTTAAGAGATACTCAGTGTGAAGAGAAAAATGCATTTTGATTTGAGGTATTTCCTCGGTTTTATAGGGGTGCTAAATTATATCTTATAATGGTGGAGAAACTAAAAACTTCTCCCATTACCAATGCCTGCTTTATCTCTTTCTTTTCCTCTTCTCTAACCTCAAAAGAAACATCTGAAAACCCATTCAACCTTAGAAACTGTAATATTTCCCTGGATATAACCCTGTGTTTGTTATTTTAGCCAAAAATGGGGGAAGCATGAATTTATTACCTGTGCATGTGTAAAGCACAGGAATATATTTTCTTCAAGTCTCTGAAAGGAAATGCAAACCTATGCAAAGCCAGTCTAGTGTATCTTGGTTTGCTCTGAAGATTAAAAAATGTATGCCCTCATATTAAACCTACATCTACCTGGGTCAAATTTATTAGACTTAATTTTCCTTGCTGAGGCTGACCTGTTAGTGTGTCTTTTCCTGCAGGATAATTTTTCCCCAAACTTGATTATTATTTTATCGGAATTATCTTAATTCACCTTTACATAATCCCTGTTTCCTTCAGTGACTGCAATTCAGGATCTCTCTGGATTTTGGCCAAACAGTCTCATAGTCAGCATCTATTAGAATAGTTTTATCTTAGACTACATTTAAATCTTGCGTTAGATTGGCTTGCTCCATAAGGAACCTGAGTCAAAGGCTGGGTGCACATAGTTTTGGGGGGCAGTAATCTCACTGGAGTGAGGAAGGATGGAAAGTTGGAGGAGGGAGAAAAGCTAATAAAGTATGTGTTAATGAGCTGATTATTGCTATGGGTAATGGGGCACCATTGTGTTGGGGATCCCCAGAGAAGCCACATGGAACAGGCCGAAAACTGATTCCCATGGGTGTTGGAGGGGCTGAGATGTGCACCCACGGACGTTCATCCCCCCACTGGGAGTCAGCTACATCGTGGTCATTAACATCAGGAGCACTGTTTTGTTGGCCTTGGTGCAGAAAACAAACAAACAAAACAACAACAACAAAAAAACCATGAAGGAAGGAAGAGAAGTCTTTCAAGGTGGAGACTTGAGAGTCTGCTGCAAGCCAGCTACCTTAGCACAGGGCCTCAGGAACATTCTGGGGAGCTGAAGACCTCTAAGGTTGCACAGATACCAGGTTGATAATAGAAATGGCTGAATCTATCCAGAAAAAGAGCAGTGGTTAATGCTGAAACTTAGAACTGCAGAGTTAAAATCCTAACCAGAAATATTAGAACCTAAAAGAATAATTTCAATAATTTGGAGGTTGTGACCGTCAAATAAAAATATATCTGCCAGCATTTTTTTTCTTAATTGGAGATGGGTACTGGTTGGCTTGAAATTAGGGCTTCATGCTCTTACTTGGCTTTTTCACTAAAGGCTGACACCTTTACTTCAAGCTGCTTTCTTCTTCTTCTTCTTCTTCTTCTTCTTCTTCTTCTTCTTCTTCTTCTTCTTCTTCTTCCTTCTTCTTCTCCTTCTCCTTCTCCTTCTCCTTCTCCTTCTCCTTCTCCTTCTCCTTCTCCTTCTCCTTCTTCTTCTTGTTAAAATAAGACTGTCTCGGATTTGTCTTTCCCAGCCAGGTTTGAAAGTGAAATCCTCAAATCTCAGCCTCCTGAGAAGCTAGGCTTATAGATATAAACCAGCAGTGACAACTTATCTGCCAGCTTCTACCCCTTAAAACAAAAAGCAGGGGGCCGGGAGTTTGGCCTAGTGGTTAAAGTGCTTGCCTAGCATGCATGAAGACCTCGGTACCACATACATAGAAAAAAGCCGGAAGTGGTGCTGAGGCTCAAGTGGTAGAGCTCTAACCTTGAGAAAGTCCAAGGACAGTGCTCAGGCCCTGAGCTCAAGCCCAGGACTGGCAAAAAAAAAAAAAAAGAATAAAACAAAAAGCAGGAGAAAGAGAGACAAATTTGAGTGCATACCTCCAATTTGAGATATGTTTAGGTAAGGCTGTCACAGCTCAGCTCAAATAAGTTGTTGGCTTGCTTAATTCTTCAGTAAAATATAGAAAATAATAGGAAAAGCTAGGCTTATGTAGATCTCCCAATGTTTTGTCAGAAGATTTAAAAAACCAAAATGCAGTAGAAAATATAACAATATTTATATAATATTGTGTTTTTTCCATAAAGTAACTTTTTCTTTTATTAAGATCTTAGGAAATTTTATAACATATTAAGTAGGATCCCTAAAGAAGTATCAACAAAATGTAAAACGTGAGGGGCCGGGAGTTTGGCCTAGTGGTTAAGGTGCTTGCCTAGCATGCATGAGGACCCGGGTTCGATTCCTCAGTACCACATACATAGAAAAAAGCCGGAAGTGGTGCTGAGGCTCAAGTGGTAGAGCTCTAGCCTTGAGAAAGTCCAAGGACAGTGCTCAGGCCCTGAGCTCAAGCCCAGGACTGGCAAAAAAAAAAATGTAAAACATGAAAAAAAGGTATAACTGAATTATTATCAGAAAAGAATACATACTTTATAATAATTATTAGTATTTCTAACCCAACAAAATCTGTTGCTCCTAAACTTCTTTAAATGTTCAACTAAAAGTCCATGTTTCCAACATCATATATTTGGGAGAAAGTCACAACAAAGAATAACAACCAGGTGATTTTGTTGTGTCCATGGGGGTAGAGAGGAGTTGAATATTTCATTTATTTTTATTTTTTATTAAAGAATTTATTAATATTGATTTTTACATCGTATTTCAAATGACATATTTAACAAATCAGTATTCAAGAAAGGAATCTCTGTATACAAATCACTGTAATGCCATATTTATAACACCATATAAACTAGCTACATATTGGACCCATGAAGTCCATTTGTGTCATCCATTTCCTATGTCCAGCTTCTCTTTCCACAGAGCTGACAACATAACAAAAACGGTGGACAACTGTAGGACCTCAGAATTATGCTAAGTGGCTTTTCTGCATCTCTGGGTAAATTGGTTTCACTGATACAAGTTTATTTTATAGAAATCACATTCCTAAATCTGAAATCATTTCCTATAAGACCTACAAAAATAAAAGATTAAGCCCATGAAATGAGAATAAAAGTTGGAATATCTTTGTCATTGAACAAGCTTTATTCCTTTTTAGCCTAAGATCGTCTTTGGTGCAGCAAAATGGGTAGGGGAGGAGAGGAGGGAGACTCAATATAGGTAAATAGTGTCTCACCGTTGGTAATGTATCCCAGGTTAAAGTAGCATAGCTTTACATCAGGAAAATTTAAAGTGGCACTTTGATCTCCTTCCTATTAAAATAAAGTAATGCATTATCCTGACCTCAAAAAAGTAGTCTTAATTAGGGACCTTGAATGAGCTAATTGACCTTGACATAGCCTTCAACTCAGGGCAGAAAGCTGTTATTGGAATGACTTATGGAGAAGTAAGACATGTGCCATAAGGAATACTTATTTAAGGAACTCTACATTCTAGAATTTTAAGCTCTCAAAATCTTTATACCACAAGGACAAAATCTAGCTTTGTAGTGTCCAGTAAGGTGACTGTATTATATTGGAGTAAAATCTCTGAGATTATGCATTGGTAAGAAATAGACTATTACAAAAACAT
Source organism: Megascapheus bottae (assembly GCF_031878675.1). Taxonomy (NCBI): domain Eukaryota; kingdom Metazoa; phylum Chordata; class Mammalia; order Rodentia; family Geomyidae; genus Megascapheus; species Megascapheus bottae. Next base: position 43,390,330 of record NC_143515.1, read on the forward strand.
GAGAAGGGGTATCTATGTTTGTAAAGTAATGCACCTTCTATCTGGCAAATATAATGTAACCCTTCTATTAATTACAATAAAAAGAATGTTTAAATAAAGAAGTATCTCAATAATATTTAAAAATGTTTATGACCAAGGTTTTCAGCATTTTACTTAATTTAGGAATGTCTCTTTTGTGTTTTCAGGGTATTATTTCAAGCATCAGCATAAAGATTGAAAATAGACAGCTGCAGAAAGGATGATAGACTAGAAGGCAAGAGATTTCATTTTGTGGCAATCGAGTACTTGAGGCATACCTCTACTTATTGCCTTTTTGCTGATTAAGTGGAGATAGCAGTCTGGACTTTCCTGTGCTGGCTGGCTTTGAATCTCAGTCCTTAGATTTCAGTCTCTTAAGTAGCTAGGATTCCAGGAGTGAACAAAAGGCACTCAGAGATCAGGCTCAATGTCTTCACTATATAGCATATGTAAATATGTATGTAGTACTATATATGTGTCTATACATATGCATATTTGGAAAAGAAAGAAATTGCTTTGCAATGCAAAGTCTTAGAAATAACCTTCCTTTGTGTGTGTGTGTGTGTGTGTGTGTGTGTGTCTGCACTAATATTGGGGCTTGAATTCGAGATCTAATCCTGAGCTTCCTTTGCTCAAGTACTCTACCACTTGAGTCACAGCTGTACTTCTGACTTTCTTGAGTAGTTTATTGGAGCTGAGAGTCTCATAGACTGATTTTCTTGGGCAAGAAGGCTTTGAACTAAAATCCTCTTATCTTAGACTCATATGTAGCTAGAATTACAGGTATGAGCCACTGGATTTTGGCCTAGTTTGATATGATCCAATATATTAGTTACTGGTTGAAATAACAATGTAACTTATCTCAAATATTTCTGTTTTTGAACCTCAAACCTATACTCATGTGTGCACACATTCACATTTGCACACATGCACTTACACATCACCCACCTATACCTACCTCCTAATCTTCCCCACTTTCCCCAAGATTGTCCTTTTGCATTTTCCATGAGATTTTTCTTTTAGCAATAGGTAGGTCCCATCATTTTGACTTTAACTTCTCCCCACCAGTAGGCAGGGATTTATCTTGACAAAACCTTTGGAATTGCAAGAGGGATATTAATAAAATGTTAACATGCATCCTGCTGCAGTGAAGAGAATGAGAATCTTCTAGAAGCTGAAAAGCTTCAATGGTAGAATTGAGGCAAGCTGGCAGAAAATGCACTCCCTCCCTTGTAGTGAGCTCCCAGCCCCGATCTCTCACTATCCAGGAATCTCTAATTACTAATACAGTACAGGAACAGTATGATATGTCCTTACAATTGCAGACGCCTTTTCAAAGATAATCTTTAATAGTTTATTTGACAACCTGTAAAATTATAGAAAATTATTAGTCTTGGGAATTACAAAAATCCCTGTAGTACAGTCAAACAATAAAATTATAATTACCTGTGGGTAATTGAAATTTAACTGTTTTTTTATTGTATATTACACATCAATAGCAACATAAGTTCAAGAGGGTTTTTTTTTTCTTCTTTCCTTTTTTGTTACAAAACCTGAGAAAATGGACAGCATTGTTGGGGGCTCGTGAGTTCCTGTCACAGTGCTGAGCTTGAACAATTTCGATTAAAGCTCCATGTTTGAGACTGTCATTAGACCTGCATTAAATTACATATCTGGAGTGTTAAAAAATAAAGAGTACAGTAGCTTTTTCTCTGCTACCCATGGTAGGTAGTTAAAGGCCCTGATTATCTTTAAAGGTCTATTTTTTTCCCCTGCGCTGAAAGTCATTGTTTCTTTCATTAAACATAAAACACATTTAAGAACACTAAACTGTGCAGACAGGAATATTAGGATGGCGTATTCCAAAGTACTTTTGTTCTGTATTCATTGCTCTGGGTCGACTTCTGCATCGTATAATGCGATTTTATTATTTAGCCTTCACTCAGGTGAACTGAACAGGATTGGCATTTCTGGGAACCTCTAATTCCCTAAGCTTTGGATAAAGTGGGTACTTGCTTTCTTCTGCTTCCCCCCACCCCCTCCACTATACTACAAGGAAAAGAAAGAAATAAAAAAGAATATCTAGATGTGTGCCTTCAATTCAAAGCACAGTGATGACATTTCAGTTAGAGACTTTTGCCTCTCTTTCTCTCCCTCTTTGTCTGTCTCTGTCTATCTCTGTTTCTTTCTTCTCTCTGTCTGTCTCCCGATCCTTTGTGCATGTCCCTGGGCATGAAGTCAGACCTAGGTACCGTCCTTTATTTTTCTTTGCTCAAAGCTGATATTGCTATTACTCAAGCCACTGCTCTACTTCTGGCATTGCGACTGGGCATTGTTCTTGAGCTCTTCAGCTCACAGCTAGTGCTCTAAGACTTGAGCCACAACACCACTTCCAGTTTTCTGACAGTTAATTGGACTTTTCATGCCTTGGCTGGCTTTAAACCTTCATCCTCAGATCTCAGTCTCCTGAGTAGCTAGGATTTCAAGTGTGAGCCACCAGCACCCAGCTAACTTCTGGCTTTTTTTAAATTGGAGATAAAAATGTTGCCAACTGATTTTGAATCTCAGTTCTCAGATCTCAGCCTCCTGACTGGCTATAATTATAGACTTGAGCTGCCAGTACCCAACAGTTGCTTCTCTGTCTAAGTAACAGTCTCCCAAAGAGCTCCAGGCCCCATTCTTCTGTTTCTTTTGTTTAAAAGACACTTCTTACCTTTGCCAGGTGAAATAGTGACTTAACCAAGTGGAAAGAAAGTAATGGACCTATATGTAGTTTAAAAGAAAAAATAAGGTTACTAGAGGAAAGGTTGGCTCCTGAAGAAATCAGAAATCAACCCCACCATCACTGCCTCTGCTCACTCAGCTTCCTTCTTCCATCCCTGTACCTGAGCCCTTCCCTGCCTGTTCTCTTACTGAAAGAAGCTTGGAGAAACAGAGACCTCAGGACAGCCTTTTGAAGCCTTTATCCAGAGGTAACAGCTTCAGGCCAAGTGATCTGACCCAATTCCATTTTTGTGGTTTGGAGAGCAATGGGAATTCAAATCTGCTTTTATTTCACCCAGCACTGTCTGATTTTTTTCACCTCTTTGTCTGGAAATAAAAAAAAATAAGGTCAAAGGATCTGGAATGTTCGGGACTGACATAAGAAATTAGGCAGCAGGCTAGTCACTGTCCTTTTTTTGTAAATAGTCTGAGGGTCCAGTGTGGGTGGAAAGAAGGCCTTCATCTCTCATGGCCATGATTATGTAGGAGCCAGAGGAACGGCAAGCTGCTTTCTCTTGCCTTTGCCTTACTTATAACAAATGAACCAGGAGATGATGTTCAGTAACAGCAACAGCAGCAGCTCATTTTTTTCTCCTGTCTTCCATCATTGAATCACTCAAATGTGTACTGGTGAGCACTGAAATGAACACACACCATTTACATATAAATTAACAGATGAGAAAAAATTCCTGTTATTCCCCAATTCAAATGTTGAATCCCTAACTCCACCTAATGTTAGGGAGGTGGGACCTCTAGGAGGTGATTAGAATTACGTGAGATAATGAGGGTGGGGTTCTAGTGATGAAACTAGTGCCCTTAAAAGAAGAGACATCAAAGATCTTGTTCTACACTCCACCCATCAGCTGATGGGTGATGAGACGCACAGCAAGATGGTTGCCATGTGTATGTGCAGAAAGATCTCTCAGAAGTCTCTCACTGTATTGGCACCCAGATCTCACATTTACAGCTTTCTGAAGTACAAGATAATAATTTTAAAAACTATACTAAATTACAGTTGTTTCAGCTGCTGTCTACTATACTTGATTATGGTAGTCTAAGATGACTAATGTGTAACTTTGTTAATCATAAGGGCCGTGGTTGGAAGTCATCACACTTCAAAGACATTTCTTTGAGAGAAGTTAGTCCTCTTAAAATTTGTTCTATATGGTGCTTTAATTTAGCCCCCTAAAACATAAAATGTTATCTTCTATCCAAAGGTAGATTTAAAAATATGTCCTCCATTAATCCCATATTACGAAGTGATGAATCTCTAATACATTGTCCTCCTGTACAAGAAAGTTTGATGTGGGGAAAGGTCCACTACTGACTGGAGAAACTTATCAGCGTAGGTCATCATCAGCTCCCAATTCCATAAAATAGGAAGTTGAGGTGATACTTTAAATCAGGAACCACCTCATTTCTGACTTACCCTTCCACTGTTCCTTCTTCACTGGAATACAAGCTTCCAGGAGATGGGAGAACTCTTGTCCAATGTTCATCACCTTCCTTCTCCTAGCCCTCCACTGCTCTCAAACTTCAACTCAGAATATTGAGTCCCACGGCTGCTGCATCAACATTCTCCCTCCTCTCTACTTCCCCACTGCTTCCTGTCAGTTTCTAGGCCCCTTACTACACAAGAGGGGATGGAAGGATATTGACATTTTCTATATTTCTTTTTAAAAGTTATTATCCAGTTCTTTTTTGCCTCTATAATTCATGTCTCATTCACACCACATTCCATTTCTCTCCAGTCTGGTTTAGTTTCCTGCATAGTATTTGCCACCATTGAGAAAGAGATTTTTTCACTGATAAACGCTCTGTTTTGGTTGAATGGGTAGACTTTAAGTGAAGAACATTCTAGAACGTATTGGGTATTGAGGTCAAATTAACTCCAGTGATTCCCGGGGGTTATTACCAGAAACAGATATTGCAGGAGGAATTTGTAAAAAAGAAAAAAAAGGGGGGAGAGGAATAATGAATCACTGATGAACTATTTTGATTTTTATATAGGCATTTGTCATTTCTCATTTGTAAAATAGAAACAGGTGATCTATGCAGCGTTAAATATTCTTCATTGGGTCCAACAGTTCAGCATTACACTGAGGAAATAAATGTGGAAACTATCAAATCCATAATAAGGCAAAACCTGGTTTCCACCAATTTAATCTCTATTAAAAGCCTCATAAACCACATTTTGGTAAAAGGAACTAATATCTAACTCACAGCCATGCCCAGCTTCTAACTCAATTGGCATATGTTTCTTCATATTCCTCTTTAAAAAGTCAATGGTTTATGAAATTATCCAAATATCTGAATCCCTCCCTAGCCAGAGTCACTAAATGCAAAAGAATTTTAAATTGCACACAATCCATAATCTTCTCAGACTCTTCTCTCCCTCAATTGCTAGCTTTAGTTTTAAGAAAAGAAACACATGCAAAACTCAGTGAATTTGGGGTGGGTGGCTCCATAGTTTTGACTCAATGTTCTGATTTTAATTCAAGCTGTTGAAAGATAAAGATTAAAAATACTGAAATGCTAGTCTCTGCACATTCTCCCCCAATCTTCTGAGATTTCTTTCCCTACTTTCAGAAGTATGGCAGTGTTTTTTTCACACTCAGCAGAGCCCATGTTTCTTTAGAGGAAAAAGAGTAGCTCCAAACAAGAACTTTAGGAAAATCTTTTTTGCAGCCACTTTAGAGCAATTCCCATGCTAAGAATGCTTGCCTCAGAGAGATACCTGAGGATCGGAGATCATATGAGGGCCTAATAAGGTCCTTAGTATGGGCAGTAACCTTGTGCAATTCAAATGAAGACTGTCTAATTAAATCTTACCTGAGGTTTGACAACTGTCAAAAATCAAATAATATTCCAACTTCTAGTTTTCTGGTATATTCTCATCTCTTGCCATTTCCCTTAAAATGGCCATCGTCTTTTAACAATGTCACACCATTTGGGAAACTCTACAAAAGCTTAGCAATGTGTGCCCATGCAGAGTCAGTGTGTCTCATCCCATTGGTAACTGATTTCTATTGACTCTAAATTATCAAAGGAGTGGATTTTCCCTGCTTTGGAGGGAACCTTACCCTGTTCTAAGTTCTCACTGTTTTGTAATTGCTCCTGCCTGCAAGCAGAGGCCTAGTTGAAAGAGTTTTGCACATCCCTTCCAGCTCTTGGAAGTCCAGGTTTTAGTTTAGTCGCAGATAATTCTTGTAGTGAAAAAGTGAAACTTCTGTTCTAGCTAATTCAGTCTTCAGCACATTTGCTACTGTTTTTTCGAAGCCAGAGGCGATTTACAAGAGAACTTGCAAAGCCATTTTGCCTGAACAAATTCTCCATCTGTTGATTCAGTGAGCATCATCTCTTTTTCTTACAGGAAGAAACAGGAAACAGTCTTAGAAGGCCTCATGTTGATGTTTACCTGCCAAGAGACCTTACTGTGCTCACTCTCTAGGAAATTTTGCACATTTCCATTTAAAAATGTCAGACATAATTTATCTATTATGCTTTTACTTCTAGTGTTCTTAGGTCAGTGAAGTTGCAAGGTGGAACTCTATGCACACACACATGTGAGCACACATGAGTGCATGCACACACACACACACACACACCACACAAAGAATAGCTAAAACTAAGAGAAATTCAAAAGGTAGAGAGGGAAGACACAAAGAGAAAAACAAAGGCAGAGAGAGAGAGAGAGACTGTTTTTTATTTCGGAAGACACACAAATGAGCAATGATTTTATTTATTCTATGATATCTAAAACCAATGCTGTTGTAAAGGCATTCCACACTTTCATGAAACAAGTGCCACACAGGAATTCTTATTATACAAAAGGAGTGGTAATGGAACAGCTAACCAAGATAATGCATGGACTCAGCTTCTCTTTCTGTACTCTGAATTTCTCAGTTACTGGGTCACTCATGATAGTCTAGTGGCCCATGGCAGAATTTGCGGTGCTTGCCCTGACTTTCTAAATCCAGATGGGCCCTTTATATGCAGCCTGTTCCTCCTCACTCCCTGATAGTATTATTTCTGCCTCTGTCTCTTCTCCTCCATAGACAGTTTCTCCCTAACAGGTTGATTTACTTTTTTCTAGGCAAAGAGAAAAGCCCTGATTCCTGAAAATTCTCAGACATGGCTTTCTTAAGACCACATTCGGATCCTCATTGTGCTGATTTTCTTTGCAAGTCCACTCTTTAATTTATAATCCTCTCTCTGTGACCTTCACTGCTATTTGACCTTTTGACTTTGGATCCTATCTATCTTGTTTTTTAATTTCCTCTCTACACTGTTAACTCTAGGCATATATATATACACACATATATTCATATATATACATATATACATATATGTGTCCACATATATATGTATACGTATACGCATATATGTATATATGTATACAAGACACATATACATATATATGTATATATATATATATATATATGGGCCAGACTAATGTCAAAAGAGTCAAAAAATGAAGGAAAAGGAAAAAGAAAAAAAGTGAAGTGTCAAAGGCACTTCAAGTGCTTCACAAATCTCACAAGTCTCACAAGTGCCTCACAAGTCTCAGGAAAATGGAACTATTGTGCACAACCTTCCCAAAGGAAACAGACCATGGGAGAATTCTATGCATTCTCCTATGTATGCATTTATTTGCTCAATAGCTCAATACATAGCTAGAAAGAATATTCTGTTTCTTAGTTAATCTTTTACAAAATGGTTCATATGAAAGTATCCTAAATGTTCACAGCCATTCTTCAGAACAATCATCACTTCTTAAGAGACACAGCCATTCAGCCACTTGTCTCATAGTCACATCATGCCTGAAAAAACTTAGAACACTGAGCTGAGGTACAGCATGACAGACTTGAGAGCTTCACTTAAGGGAGCAGAAGACACATGCATGCATTGACTCAATGATTCCTTCGATCTGTCATTTAACTGATATTTATTTAGCAAGACCCTGGTATATGCCTGGTGTTGTTCTCATGCCCTCAAGAGATAGCAATTCCTTGGTTCATGTAACTTACTTATTGGAGAAATAGTTTAAGGGCTGACAAACCTATTCTTTCCTATGTTGATGAGTCTATGAAGACAAATCAAACAGAATGAAGCAATGAAGACCGAACTTGTATCATTAAGTACAGTGGCAAGACAAACCTCTATTTCTAAGGTGTCATTTGAATAATAAAATAGAGTAGATCACTCAGATATCTAGAAAAAAAGAGCCTTAGACAAAGTAGCACTAAATCGAAATCCCTCTGAAAGAGCTCTTGCCATGTTAAGGAAATCATGAAACTTGGGTTCAGCTAGGAGGGCATCTTCTGAGTATCCATAGATTTTGCATTTTCCAAAATATATAACTCTGATCACTTATTTAATGCTTATCTTTCTCCCTAGGCTACACATTACACAAAGCAGGGAATATGACTGCTTGGTTTACCCTCACATTCCAACACTTTTTCAATATCTTCTCTATCAGAGGTGCACCATAAATAGTAATCAAATGAATGAGTGGATGTCTGAATAAAGTGCCCTATAAAATGAGATAATGCACATAAATCTTTTAGCTCAGTGCCAGACATATACAATACATTGAATGAATTTCAGAGACGATATGCAGCTGCCGATGTGGGTAAGGATGATGCAGCCCAGGAAAAGGTGTTCATCGTCCTGAGGATGGGCAGATTGCTTTAGTTTGGGACCTAGCCTGGCTTATGCAGCAAGACAGTCACTTTAACTGCTTCTGTTTAAAATACTTCCTTGTGGTTTGGTGTCTGTGTAAATCAAATCCTAGCAGTAAATGGAACTGCAAAGACAGATACATGTAATATGGGCCTGGGGGGGAGGGGTATGGTGTCAGGATTCCTGAAGATATTAAAATCCATATTTGCATATAGCCTACTGACATTCAGTGTTCTCCTGCATATTTCAAATCACATCTACATATCTTATAATGACAATAAATAATAAAAACAAGAAATAAATAATAAAAATAAATAAGTGAAATAATAATAAATGCTATGTAACAAGCGCTAATTTTTGTGTTGTTTAGCAATGACAATAAAACAGTCCTTTAGTTAGTAATGATATAATCTTTAAAAACATATTTTTACCTTAAGGATGGGTGCATCCATAGATGTAGGAACCAAAGACATGGAGGACCATCATTATTTAATTATTAATTTTCTACAATTCTCTGAACAAGGTACCAAGATTTCAGAGAGAATATAGTTGAATGATGTAAAATGAAAATTACTGTTTGGTTGAGGAAGTAATATCAACCATGTTAATTCAGGAGTCTAATCTGCACAGTTTTGTAAGAATCCCAACTAAATTCTGATATATGAGAGGAACACACACACACACACACACACACACACACACACACACACACACTTCAGAAAATGTCCCAAATCATTCTAGGTTTTACAAGAATAAAATCAACTAGAGATGATCAAATGATAGACACATGGAATGTTGAAGCTATTGAGTACTATCAAGGCTATTTCACAAAGCTCCTTTAATCCTTTATCTCATAGACAAGGAACCCCTGCCCTTGGGATGAAATGTCTCTTAAACCATTCATGGCAAAATGAAAGGTAGGAACTAGAGATTCTGTCCCTGAGAGCCTGGATCTTTAATTAATCTCCTAATTTCATAACTACTCTTTCTCCCATTTCTTCTGTTTTAATCCATTCCATATATACTTTCAAAATTATAAACTCAAAGCTTAATGCTTGTATCTTTTTAATATACCTGATAAACCCTCTAATCTTTTCTTCCATAAAATCACGATCTAAATTCCTTATAGTAATCTACAATGTATTTTAGCACACAATGTTGCCTGACACATGATAGGCACTAAGAAATATTTGTTGAGTAATATATCACTAAATAAATGTTTTTCCTGCTAATAAGGTTATAAAGTTGAGTAACGATATTAAGTCCACAAAATATTTTGATTTTGATAAAATACTTAATGGAAATTTTCCAAAGGTTAGTGCATATATGGACATGCAAGTTGAGTGAAACAAAGGTAATTGAATCAAAAAAATCTCAACCAAATACTATTTATCTTATTTTTAAGTAGTTGTACAGAATAATATAAAGAGACTACTTGGTAGAAATTCATGTGATAAAGTACTGGAGGGTTTAGCTAACTAAAATGCTAATAAAAACCCATCAGTGTTAGGCAGATGCTGTTAAAAAAAATACTGATAGTTTGCATTAAAGAAAACCCTTTTGTTAAAGTCAGTAACAGTCTTCTTTGGCTCCATTGCTAAAACCACATCCATACTATTTCATTTAGTTTAGGAAGCATTGGATATTCCAGCTGAGATTTTTAGAGCTGTGAACACCATGGGCAGTGGAAGAATGAAAGATTTAATTCTCATTACATTTGAACTGGGATGAAAAGGCAAATTTATAAGAAATGACTTTTGATTTCTTATAGCTCATTTATATATGACCATTTTGTCTTCAGTAAGTATCCTCTCTTCATTCTTACTTCCCTTCTTCCCCTTTTCTTCCCTTACTTTTTACTAATATTTGTTTGGTATTTCCTAAGCAACAGACACACGGGAGCATGGTGGGGAGGAAGCCTTTGCATAGATAAGGACTGTTGTCTCCCCATAAATTTGACAAAATAGTAAAGTACAAGTAGTAAAGAAACCTCCAGGCCCTAGGTTCAGTATTGGTACCTCCAAAAATCCAGAAGATTGGAGCCATGAGTCCTGAGACCAAGGCTGTGGATTACAGGGCAACCAAACATCATATTTGTTTATTTATTTGTTTGTTTGTTTGTTTGACAGTCATGGGCTTTAGCTCAGGGCCTGAGCCATGTCCTTGGACTTTCTCAAGGCTAGAGCTGTACCACTTGAGCCTCAGCACCACTTCCAGCTTTTTTCTATGCTTGTGGTACCAAGGAATAGAACCCGGATCTTCATGCACGCTAGGCAAGCACTCTACCACTAGGCCAAACTCCAGGCTCCCATTATTTTTTTTTATATTTGGGGTGTTAAGATTCATATATTAGAATCCAAGGATGCAATGCTTCTTTTTACTTTTTTTTTGCAAGCTTCAAAATTACCTATTATTTGTTTACAGTAACAGTGTTATGGAAAGTGATTTCAGTTTCAATTTCAAGCCCACTGATTTTGCATACAGGGAATTGTTGATTATGGAAAAGGACCTTTGAAGGGATGATCAATTGAGTTGATCATTTTGGAGTTAGTGAGGTGGGGAGGAGCATCACTCTTTCTGTACAAGATAAAGAAGCACAGCCTATATAATCACACTGCTCTTCCAAATATCATGGTTTAGTGACATGTTCCTAGCTTGCTTCATTCTCACCCAAGGACAAAAGTTTCTTCCAGTTCATTCAGGTGGCTCATTCTGAAGTGACAAATCAAGTGCCTTTTGTTCCTTAGGTCTTGACTTGTCTCACTCAACATGATTCGTTCTAGATTCATCCACTTCCCAGCGAATGCCATCATTTTATCTTTTATCTGTTGGCTATGTAGAATTCCAAGTACACTGTTTTCCTCCATACGAAAGAAAACTTCCCTTATATCCTTTATAAATCTATTCAAACATTTTTGTCAGTTTATTTACCATTCTGGTACAGCCTTTATTTCAGTTTCTGATTCGCTTCCCAAACAACAAAAATAGCCTAACTCTAACATCTTGCCAAACTTCAAACAGTAATACAATTTGAAATTTCAATTCTTCCAACCATTTCTTGCTTTACAAGCAATCCCCCCTTCTTAGTTTTCTTCTCCCTCTTTCAGTTCAGTGTCTTCCTTTCAATGTTAAGAAGTATCATCTAGAATCATGTTGAACAAAATTTGGCCTTAAGAACATTGAATTAAACTATAACTTAAATCAATCTATAATTGAACCCCCAAAAGTCAATCATCTTTTTTGCTGGATAAATGCTGAAATGAATTATGAATTTTTTATCATATTAATATATTGTATATTAAAAAGTATATTTAGTCTGATTTACCAGCTTCTCTTCTTGTCCAATCTTATATCTTCTGGAATTGTTAGATCCAGGGCTTAAATGTCATACACTCTGTGTTATCTCCAGCAAGAAAAGCTGGTGAGTTTCAGGTGATATAGTGATCTCATTTGACTGGACTGGCATTTTCAATACATTTCCTTCTCTCTAAATTTTTCCTCCCATGTCTGCCTCATTCAGGAAGTTATCTCATCGTTTAGAGTAATATCTGAACTCCTAATACACTTAAGTCATTGACTTAATATGCATTAACTACTTTTCTTTTTTATATATATTTTTATTGTAATTAATAGAAGGGTTACATGATATTTGCCAGATAGATGGTGCATTAATTCCCATACTTTGATACCCTTTCACATGTCTTGGTCCCCATTTCCCTCCCCCCCACCCCCACCCCTCCTCTTGTTTTCCCCCGTTCCCTATCCAATTTCAAATAACCAAATACAATTATATCTGATATATCAGGTAACAAAGTGAGATACTGTAACAATATGAGATAACCAAGGGACAGCAAAAGAGATAAGAGATAACATAGTACCTTAAGAACAACAATCATTCATTATATGGCTTATGTTTCTGTATCCTAGAGATCCTTTCATTTAGCGTCCTACTATATGGCCTTTTGTATTAAAGAAAATGTTTTGCTATAGGTGGCTCATGCATGTAAACTTAGCTATTGAAAAGGCTGAAATCTGAGAATCATGATTTGCAGCCAGCCCAGAACACAATTCTTATTTCCAATGAACCAATGAAAACCCGAATTGGACAAGGTGGCTCAAGTTTTCAAATACCAACCTAGAGGGGAGAAGCCAAGTGAGAACCTAAAGTGCTGTGTTCAGACCCAGTGTTGGTACATAAATAAATTCAGTGTGTAGTATAGGCTGGCCTCAAATTAACAATCCTTCTGCTTTAGTCCCTTGAGTGCTCAGATGATAAGTATGTGCCACCATTCCTGACATCCAGTTAACTCTTGATTCGCATGTATTGTCCTCATAGTTGGAGGCATTATGCTTTTCTATTGGTCCTTGTGATGGGGAAGAAGTCAGAGATATTTTTCTTCTTAATTTTGTTCATCTAAGTAATGCTCTACCACCTCACCACATCCCCAAAGTGTACAAATCAGAAACCATTCAAGCTTGGCCTGAAAAGTAAAAATGACCAAGAGAACATAGGCTCAGTGGTTTCCCTCATTTGTAATAATTAGCACATATCTAGGACTCTCCTAGCAGAAGATCACAATAGCTCAAAAGCTATGCACATGAGGTCATACATAAAGGATGAGACTAAATGAAATGAACCCTAGGATATGAAAACAAGAGGTTTATCTTTGTGATTGCTGTTCTCAATGTACTGTGTTATTCCTTTCCTCATTGTTTTTTCCTTTATGGTTAATCTCATGTGTATCTGACTATGTTACCTGGTATATTGTATATACATTTAAATTTTTTATTTGAAATAGAGAAGGGAAGGGGGGAAAACAAGATGATTGGGAGGGGTTGGGGTAAGGAAATGGGGACAAATACATGAGAAGGGGTATCAATGTGTAAGAGAGCTGAGTTTTTTAAATTTTTTATTGCTGAGGTAATGCATAAAGGGGTTACAGTTATATTCACCAGATATTAGGCACATTACTTTTCACATCTTGATGCTCTTTCTTATGTTATTTGTCCCCATTCCCCACCCTGATTTTGTTTTCCCCCTTCGCTTTCCTATTTCAAATAAACAAATAAACATATATATATATATATATATATATAATATCAGTTAGCAAAGTCAGATTGACCAAAGGGCAACAAAAGAGAAGAGAAATAACATAGTAATTTAAGAACAACAATCATACAAGATAAACCTCAAGTGCCAACTTTTTAATTCGTTGTATGTTTCAAAGTTCTTAATTTTTTTCTCTACCAGTTTTTAAAATTATTAGGCATTCTTAAATAATTTTAATCCTCAACTTTTACTTATAACTTTTTTGTCTATCTGAAACCAGATCTGAAGATGCAGTAAAACAGGAGATACTTTCTAAAATGTCCTACTTTATACTTGCCTTTATACACTTGATATGATTTATCAAATCATGAAGTCTACATGCATCTATCTCTGAACAACACATTCTGTTGCAAAATTATAATTGCATATTCCTTTAGGGAAATACAACTTTGTGCAATGGCTTTGAATTCTTAATAGTTAATTGGCAAGTCTCTAGTATTTTATTCCTTTATCAAAGTTGATCTATTTATGGATTTTTGCTATTCATCCTTACATTTAATTTTATAGTATTTATCAAGTTACTCAAAGTCCTGCTAATATTTTATAGAATTGTTTTTTTGACTAGAACACGTAGCTACCAAAAGTTAGAACATCATATTTGCAATTTAATGTTCTTTAGCTAGTTTTTCCTTTATGTACTTTTATGTTTAAAATTATCTTCATAGTAGTCTTACATATATTTATTGAAATATGTGCAAATATTGTAATGGTTTTCCTTATATTAACAATACACTTGAACTTTTTCTATCATATATTGAATTCATTTTGAATATAAGTAAGGAATGCCACTTAGTTTGGGGGAGAATGTTCTTTGTGCAAACAAATTTAATGCCCTCATTACAGTACTTTTATAATTTGCTTTGTTTTGTTAGGGCTCAAGGATAATTGATAAAGTTTAGACTTTTTAAAACTTACACGAAATTGTAAGTTTCATGAAATTGTCTATGAAATTACAAAATACTTGATGTATTCTTTTAGACACTATGTAGTAGGAACATTATTTCTTTCTAATTTTTAATCAAATTCTCCTGAATTATTTTCTTTAAATATATGTCTATGTACATGTTCATTATTTAACATATATCAAGTAAAGGAAATAGTCTCCCAAGTTTTCTGGGTTTTGCCCTTAATTATCAGTAGTGGTTTATTCTATAAAGTTGGAGATATTTCTCCATTTATGTATCAATAAATCGCAGATGATCTAATATTAACCTTTTCTTGAATTCCTCTCCTCAATCATTCATGATCATACTTGTTTTGTTTGTTATCAGCACTGGAGCTTGAATTCAGGGCTTGAATACTGTCCTGCACTCTTTTGTTCAAGGTTAATGTTCTACCTTGAGCCACAGTGCTGTTACTGGTTTTCTGGTGGTTAATTAGAAATAAGAATATCATGAACTTCCTACCCAGGCAGGCTTTGAACCTCAGTTCTCAAATTTCATTCTCCTGAGTAGCTAGGATTACAGGTAAAGACACTAGTGCCTGGCTTATCATAAACATTTTTAATCCACTATTACATAAGGTTAGTTGCTACTATAGTTAAATTTTTCTCACTTATGCATACAAATCAATTGGGAATATGCTTTCTTGAACTAATTATTACTGACTTATTTTTCTTTCCCAGTCTCCTGATCTAGGCTTTTCTCCTAACTTCTGAATCAATTGTAATATGACAGAATGGTGTTTTCCATGAAAATTTTACTGAACAGCACATGAAGTTATTTTATCTGGATGAATATTTGCTTATCAAAATACACCACAGAATAAAGTAATGGACTATGTAAAGATAAAACAAATAGGTAAAGTTGGGCTTATATTGTAAAGGTACAATGAACATATATAAAACGATGATTAACAAAAGACCCAAATGTGGAAGAAGGTAATAAATATGAATGCATCCCTATTGGAAGAAAATTTGAAATGATAGCAATTAAAGGAAAAGATACTCAAAGTAGTGATAAAATGAATTAAAGTCAAAACAAGCAAAACATATTACATTATAACTAGGAGGTTTTAAAATATTTTAGCTATCCTCAGTGTGAGTGATGTAGTTGTAACCTCTTGGAGAGCCATCTAGCTAATCTTGATCCTCCCTACACTGTACAAGTCAGTAATTCACTACAGTAAACTATCTTAGACAAGTGCTTGGAAATTAACTGGAACTGTAAATGTACATTTGTTAGTAGAAAATTGAAGACTATTTTTTTGGCTCCCTTGTCAAAGATTAGGTAGCTATAGGTCTGTGGTTTAATATCTGGATCCTCAGTTCTATTCCATTGGTCTTCAGGTCTGTTCTCGTACCAGTACCAAACTGTTCTGATAATTATAGCTCTGTAATAGAGTCTAAAATTTGGTATTGAAATTCCTCCTGCACTGTTCTTTCTGCTAAGAAATTTTTTTTGCTATACGGGGTCTTTTATTATTCCATATGAAATATTGGATTGCCTCTTCTATTTCTTTAAAGAATGCCATTGGGATATTGATGGGTATTGTGTTGAATTTGTAGATAGCACTTGGCAAGATTGTCATTTTCATGATGTTGTTTCTTCCAATCCAGGAGCATGGAAGGTTTATCCATTTCCTCAGTTCTGCTTTAATTTCCTTTTTTCACAGGGTTTAAAGTTTTCATCAAAAAGATCCTTTACATTCTTAGTTAAGGTAATTCCTAGGTACTTTATTTTATTTGAGGCTATTGCAAAAGGAGTTGCTTTCCTGATTGTTGCCTCATTCCTCTCACTGTTGGCTGAGAGAAAGGCAGTTGATTTTTGAGGGTTAATTTTATACCCTGCTGCCCTTCCAAAGTTTGGAATCAGCTCAAGAAAGATAGCCTCTTCAACAAGTGCTGCTGGCAGAACTGGTTAAACACATGCAGAAAACTAAAGTTGTATCCTCCTTTGTCACCCTGCACTAGAATTAACTCCAAATGGATCAAAGACCTGGAGGTAAAAGCCGACACTCTTATAACTTTACAAGAAGGAATAGGAGATACACTAGACCTCCTTGGCACAGGTAGAAACTTTCTTAATAAGGACCAAGAATCACAACAAATCAGAGAAAGGCTGGATAAGTGGGACTGCATTAAACTGCAGAGCTTTTGTATGGCAAAGGACATAGCTAGTAAACTAATTAGGAAGCCTACAGAGTGGGAGAAGATCTTCAGCAACCATACAACAGACAAAGGCCTCATATCTAAAATATATCAACAGCTCAAAAAATTGAATCAATCCAAAACTAATCTCCAAAGTAACAACCATCCCATTAAAAGATGAGCCAAAGACTTAATGAGAGTCTTCTCTGAAGAAGAAACAAAAATGGCCTATAGACAAATGAAGAAATGCTCAACATCTCTGGTCATAAAAGAAATGCAAATCAAAACAACTCTAAGATTCCACCTCACTCCAGTTAGAATGGCCAGGATCAGGAAAACGAATGACAACAGATGCTGGAGGGGATGTGGCCAGGAGGGATCACTACTACCCTGTTGGTGGGAGTGCAAACTCGTTCAACCACTATGGAAAGCAGTATGGCAGTTCCTCAAAAGACTAAACATAGAGCTCCCCTATGACCCAGCAATTCCACTACTTGGCATTTACCCAATCATCCAGACACAAAGCCATACTAAATCCACCAGCACAACAATGTTCATTGCAGCACTATTTACCATAGCAAAGATATGGAACCAACCTAGATGTCCCTCGGTTGATGAGTGGATCAACAAGATGTGGTATTTATACACAATGGAATTCTATGCTGCTGTCAGAAAGAATGACATTGCCCCATTTGTTAGGAAATGGAAGGACTCAGAAAAAAATCATATTAAGTGATGTAAGCCAGACTCAAAGGAACTTAGGCTCAATGGTTTCTCTCATTTATCATAATCAGTAGAAACCTTGGGCTCTCCTAGCAGAGATTTGCAATAGAGAAAAACCTTGATACAAAAGGCCATATAGTAGGACGCTAAATGAAAGGACCTCTAGGATATAGAAACATAAGCCATGAAATGAATGATTGTTGTTCTTAAGGTACTATGTTATCTCTCGTCTCTTTTGCTGTTCCTTGGTTATCTTATATTGTTACAGTATCTCACTTTGTTACCTGATATATCGGATATATTTGTATTTGGATATTTGAAATTGGATAGGGAATGGGAAAAACAAGATGAGGGGTGGGGTGATGAGGAGGGTAATGGGGACCAAGGCAAGTGAAAGGGTATCAATGTATGGGAATTAATGCACCATCTATCTGGCAAATATCATGTAACCCTTCTATTAATTACAATAAAAATATATGAAAAAAAGAAAATTGAAGACTAATTCTTAGTTATATGTTTAGGAAATAGGCATAAAAATATACTATATTTATGGATGAAAATGTGGCTTAGTGTAAGAGTGCTTGCCTAGTGTGCATGAAGCCCTGGGCTCCATTGCTTAGTACCACATACATAGAAAAAGCTGGAAGTGACACTGTGGTTCAAGTAGTAGAGTACTAGCCTTGAGCAAAAGAAGCTCAGGAACAATGCCCAGGCCTCAAGTCCAAGCCCCAGGATTGCCCCCAAAATATATAGACATATATATATACATAATATTATTTTCATACTATGGAATTCTGTGCAGCAATGACAAACTAGTGGATAGGTAAATTAATAGTAACCTGAGTGTATCTTAAATTCACAGAAAGAAAAGAAAATCATAGATACAGTGATCGCACTTTAAAAAAGAAATGATTATGGAATAAAACATAGCATATACTTTACAGTGACAAGTACTACTTCAAGTTTACATATAAGCTCATTTATTATATATATGTTTATATATATATATATATATATAGAGAGAGAGAGAGAGAGAGAGAGAGAGAGAGAGAGAAAGGAGGGATTACGGAATAGGAGAAAGTTAATAGAGAATAGTTATGAGAGTATTCTTTGCTTAAGTATTTTAACTCAGGAACTCAAAGTCGTGTGCTGGTATTTTATTGATTGATCTATATCTCCAGCCTGGTGTTCACTCGTTATTATTTTTGGAGATGGGACCTCTTGGACTTTACTTCCTGGGCTTGTCCTGAGCTGCAGTCTTGGAGATCTCAACATTCTAAATAATGGTTGCATTTTAAGAAAATTACACCATTTGAGTTCTCCCTTGAATCCACCATGTTTCAATTAATGCATTTGTGTACCCTTGCATATCACCCAATGTATTTTAAGTTAATAAGCTTGCACCTAAAAGGGAAACCATGAATACTTTGTCTCTCTGGACCTGACTTCAATTAACATTTCTTTCTGGGTCTTTCCATGTCTTTACAAATGATGCAGTATCTCTTTTAAAATGATGCAATATGATTCTTTTTTAATAGATGAGTAAAATTTCCATGCATATACATGTATCACATTTTCTTGGTGCATTTATTCATTGAAGGGCATTTGGGCTAATTCCATACTTTGACTATGGTAAATTGTGCTGTATTGAACATGGTTAAGGTGGTGGTTTGTAATCTTGTGGGTCAATGCCCAGTAGTAGAATTGAAGGACCATAGGGTAGTTCTATATTTAAATTTTTGAGGAACCTACATACTGCTTTCCAGATTAGTTGCACCTGTTTACATTCACACCAACAGTGCATTAGTGTTCCCTTTTGACAGTATCTTTTTATTGTTTGACACCAGCCATACACCAAGTCAAATAGATGTGTCATCCAAAAAACTACTTGTAACTCCCAACTCTATAACTCTACAAACTAAAGAAATGAAGAGTATGTATCTCTTTGCTATGTCTTAATCTCCTGATTTGAAACGAAAGTTTTGAGATAAGCAAGTAGATATTCAAGTAGAAATATAATCATAAAGACTGTTTTATTTTTTTTTTTTTGCCACTCCTGGGCTTGAGCTCAAGGCCTGAGCACAGTCCTTGGGGTTTTTTCAAGGCTACTCCTCTGCCACTTGAGCCACAGCACCACTTCCAGCCTTTTTCTATGTATGTGGTACTGAGGAATCGAACCCGAGTTTTCATTCATGCTAGGCAGGCACTCTTACCACTAGGCCAAACTCCCGGCCTAAAGGTTGTTTAAGTACTTCCCACCTGCCTGCCCTTTCCAAGGGTGAAATGAACAATGGTATTAGAGTTCAAAATAAGACACATTCTGGCTGTGAGTTGTGTTGATTTCAATTTTGCTTCATTGAGTACTTCAAGTGAGTGTGAAGGTAATAAAGACAAAGGATGAGCACTTAAAATTCAACAAGACCTGCAAAAATAACAACTACATAATTAACTACTTTTAAAATTTTGTTCAGTTTATTGGCAAAATGTTTTCACTTTGTTACCAGGATGCCCGAGGATCACAGAATAGCGTTATAAGCAGCATTTGCTGCCTAATCTGCAGTCACAAAATGAAATGAATGGTAATTCACTTCTTTGCTTTACTGAAGATAATTTTTGACTGACTACTGACTCACCCCCTCTACCTCCATTCCCTTGGTGGGTGCTTAAAAGTTGAGTTTTGTTTTCTGTAAATGGTGTTATTAAAAAAAATCACAGCAAAAACTCATTTTCCCAACTTGTTGGGTGGTTGTAAAGACAGCCCTAGAGCTCTCTCTGTGAGCTCCAGGAAAGAAGTGGTGAGAGGTTTCACAGCTAGTTGCCTTTTCTTTCCTGAAAATATGCTGTTATTTTTTTAAACTAAATTTGTCTGTTATCTACATATTTGCTCTGAAAGAGCATGTTCAAACTCTATCCATATCTTCTCCTTCATCTGATTGCTCAAGGTACTGATTCAAGCAGCCTACAGATATGAAAATAAAGAGTTTACTATCCTTTTTCTGATATTACAAGCCAAAGTACTTTCTACTAAGAGTTCTCAGAATTAACTCTATCTGAAGTCACCTTCAAAGAAACCTGTCAATGGCCATAAAGTGCAATTGCTCCCTTATTTATATAACACAGGTTGTTAAGCCTCTGGGTCAAGCCCTGTTTTCTCAACAAACAGATACTCCTCCTTCAGGTAAAATTTATCATGGCTTCTAAAGCTTTCCTCAAAAGCTTTCTATTTTCACTTTTTAAAGGAAGAGAATAAACAAATCAGAGTTATCTTATTACATGTGCCAAACATGCTTTGATAAAAGGGTTACGTAAATTATGGCGCTGGCATGTACTTAATTTCTTGCATTGTTCATTCGTTATTTTCTGTGTGAACATATTCTAAATGTTGTACAAGGCAGGGAATATGTTGCCTATTCTTTAAGTCTGTCTGTCTGTCTGTCTGTCTCTGTCTGACTTGCCAACTACCTAAGGAAGAGATAATGAAGCAGAAGACAAAAGCTTTTCACTTTTTAAGTAGCTACCTGGTGTGGCCATTGTCTTAATGGTTGGAATATTTATTCTATAAATACCTTTTTCATATATTTTAATGTAATTATTAGAAGGATTACATTATATTCACCAGATAGTAGGTGCATAATTTCACATACGTTGATACGCTTTCTCCTGTCTTGCTCCCCATTTCCCTCCTCCACCCCCACCCCTCATCTTCCCTATCCTATTTCAAATAACCAAATAACCATATATACAATGTATCAGATAACAAGGTAAAAAATGTAACTAAGGGACAGCAAAAAAGATGAGAGATAACATAATACATTAAGGACAATGATCACTCCTTATATGGTTTTTTTTCTATATCCTGGAGGTCCTTTCATTTAGTGTCATACTATATGGCAATATGTATCTAGGTTTTGCTCTATTTAAATCTCTGCTATGGTAACCCAAGGTTTCAGCTGGTTATGACAATTGAGGGAAACCATTGAGCCTATGTTCCTTTGAGTCTGGCTTACTTCACTTAATATGATTTTTTTCTAAGTCTTTCCATTTCCTTACAAGTGGGGCGATGCCATTCTTTCTGACAGCAGCATAGAATTCCATTGTGTATAAATACCACATCTTGTTGATCCACTCATCAACTGAGGGGCATCTGGGTTGGTTCCATATCTTTGCTATGGTAAATAGTGCTTCAGTGAACATCATTGTGCTAGTGGCTTTGGTATGTCTTTGTTTCTGGATGATTGGGTAAATGCCAAGTAGTGGAATTGCTAGGTCATAGGGGACTCTATGTTTAGTCTTTTGAGGAACTGCCATACTGCTTTCCATAGTGGTTGAATGAGTTTGCACTCCCACTAACAGGGTAGTAGTGATCCCTCCTGGCCACATCCCCTCCAGCATCTGTTGTTATTAGATTTCTTGATCTAACTGGAGTGAGGTCAAATTTTAGAATTGTTTTCATTTTCATTTCTTTTATGGCCAGAGATGTTGAGCATTTCTTCATGTGTCCATAGGCCATTCTTATTTCTTCTTCAGAGAAGACTCTCTTTATGTCTTTGGCCCATCTTTTAATGGTATAATTGTTTCCTTGGAGATTAGGTTTGGAATGATTCATTTTTTGAGCTGTTGATATATTTTAGATATGAGTCCTTTGTCTGTTGTATGGTTAGTGAAGATCTCCAACTCTGTAGGTTTTCTCGTTAATTTGCTAACTATGTCCTTTGCCATACAGAAGCTCTGCAGTTTAATGCAGTCCCACTTATCCAGCCTTTCTCTGATTTGTTGTGTTTCTTGGTCCGTATTAAGAAAGTTACGACCTATGCCAAGGAGACCTACTGTATCTCCTATTCCATCTTATAAAGTTTTCAGTGTATCTGCTTCTACCTCGAGGTCTTTGATCCATTTGGAGTTAATCCTGGTTCAGGGTGACAAGAAGGATCCAACTTTAGTTTTCTGCAGGTGCTTAACCAGTTCTGCCAGCACCACTTGTTGAAGAGGCTGTCTTTCTTCCATTCTATTTTTGGCTCTCTTATCAAAGATTAGGTGGGTATAGGTCTGTGAGCATAAATAACTAATAAACCTTGGAAATTTGACTATATGTGCCGTATAATAAAGACTGATCAGCTTTTTCCCACTGTATCCTTATAAGCCAGTTCTTATCTTTTTTCTTCATGCTAATTCTGATAGTTTAAAGAATATTAGCATTTTTGTTGTGAGATATTGCAAGCACATACTGGCTTAATTATGCACCAGCAAATCAAAACATCAAACATTCACTACAGGCTGTGCATTCTTCTATAAATGTTTACACATACTGACGCATCAAATCCTCAGGACACCCCCATGATATGGTCTGATTACTGCGACCTTTGTTTTCTGACTGTTCTGATTGAACAAGGAGATGAATGCTTTGAATAAAATCACACTGATAGTAGGTGGTAGAGAGAAAACTTGAATCAAAGCTTTCTGGTTTAAAAGCTTCCTTTGTACTTTACCTTCCCACCAAACCTGACATTATGACAGCCTTCATGGACTGTATCTGTCATGCTGGTCCTTCAGTGATTCTGCTCAGGTTTCTCTACATAGTTTCCCAGCATAATATGCATAAACATGAGTGTGATATGTGAACTTTGTAATTGGACCCTTGCACCTGGAAAATGCTTGACTTTCAGTATCAGTGTCAGGTAAACTAAGTGTATTCCAGCTTTGGACCTGACCATCTCTCTGTCTGTCTGTCTGTCTGTCTATGACTCAACTTACAGGGGGATCCATCTGACTAAGCACCTGACTAACCTGCTACCCAGGGCTTTTGACAATAAGTTTGTTGGCCATGTGTACGTTTTTTGGCAAATAAAAATCTACTCAGAAAATTTGTAATAGTTTGATTGGATTGTTAGTGTAGTAGTGAATTGTAAGCATTGTTTAAAATAAACTGTGGTTTCAAATCTCTTATCAAATACATGTTTTACAAATATTCTTTTGCTAAGATTTATCACTTCTTGATGGATTTGCAATGTACAAAAGCCATTTTTAAATCAAATCCAATGCATGCTTATTTTTTCTTTTGTAATTTGCGTGTCTGTTGTCATATGTAAGACACTTTTTTTTGCCAGATCCAAGATCAGAAAGATTATAATTCTTATAGTTCTTCTGCATTGTATACTTATATCTCTTAAACCTAGATCTTTAATCTCTGTTGAGTTAAATTCTGAGTGAGTTTTTGGTATAGAGAAACTGAAAGTCTAACTGCCTTTCTTTGTGTATTGCTATCAGTGATCCCAGCATCATTGTTGTAGGATCTTGGCACACATTTTATATTTTGAGTTTACTGAATAAATGCAAGCTTCTTTCCATTCTATAAATTATATTCCATTAATCTATACATCCACCCATGTGACAGTGATCACTCTCTATTGAATCCTATTGGCAGTATATTTGAAATTAGAAGTGAGTATCCTTCTACTTTGCTTTTCTTTTTCAAAAATCTTTATGGTTTTGTTTCTTTTGAAATTCTATATGAATCTGAGAATTAGCTCACTAATATTCAGAAAGAAGTCTGTTATGGTTCATGATGGGGATTGCATTGAAATTTTAATAGAATTGTGGAATATTATCATTGTGCTATGGCAAACATCATGAATACATTAAATTTTTATGCTTTAGGTCTAACAATGTATATTACATATATGATAATGCATAATTAATTAGTAATAACTTAAGAATGGAAGGAATTTTATATTTATATTATGTCCCCTTATTGTACTATTACCTTTTGTTCTGTATTGTATTTTTCACAAGAATATATTTTGTTTTCTTTCTTTTGAGGGGGGCATCAAGAGGCTTGAACTTGGTCTAAGCACTGTCTTTGAGCTCTTCAACTCAAGGCTACTGCCCTACCCTTGAGCTAAGCCCCATTTCTTGTTTTCTAGAGGTCAATTGGAGATAAGAGTCTCAGGTCCTTATATGTTCGGGCTGGATTTGAACCTTGATCCTCAGATCTCAGCCTCTTGAGTAGCTAGGATTACAGGCATTGAGCCACTGTGCCCGGCTTTTGTTTTCTTTTTCTGAAAAACTTCATGGATATTTCTTTAAATGTGGACCAGTCAGCAAAAAATTTTCAGTTTCGGTGTTTCTAGAAAGATACAGTTTTGGAAGATAATTTTACTAGATCTAAGGTCTTGATAGACAGTATGTCATTTTTTAAATTTAATTATTTATTTTTTAGAATTTATTTTATTGTATTCTATTGCCAGGATAATGTATAGAGGAGTTACAGTTACATGGGTACATTACTTCTCAAATCTTGATACCCCTTCCCATGTTTTAATCCCTTTCCCTCCCCCACCCTCTTCCAATCATCTTGTTTTCCCCTTTTCCTTCCCTATTTAAAATAAACAAATAAATATATATATACAGTATACTAGGTAGCAAAGTCAGATACAGTAACCACCTGAGATTAACCAAAAGTCAAAAAAAAGAGAAAAGAAATAACTTCACAGTCATTGCATTCTGGTCTTCATTTTTTCTGCTGAGACTACAGCTGTTAACTTTACTGAAGACCTTAGTAAGTGATATATCATTTTTCTTTTGTTGCTTTCAGTTTTTTTATTGTCTTTCTTTGACTTTCCCTATTATTTATTTGTGTATTTGTCTTTTCATCCTATTTTTGACTGGTACAGCATTCATAAATGTACACTATTTTTATTAAAAACCAATTTGGGAACATTTTAGCCATTATTTTTTAAAACAACTCTACCTCTCCTTATAATCCATTATCCATGTGTTAGTGTGCTTCATGACATTCCCTTTTCTTAAAGAGTCTCTTTCTTTTCCTCTTTCTCTTTTTCCTTTTACTTTTTGGCTTGAAAGTTTGTCATCAGTCTTTTGGCTTTGAGATCAAGCATTCTTTTTCTAGAGGTTCAGTTGAATTGTCAAACAATTGTTATAGCTAGATACTTTCTCCTTTAAGAAAGAATAAGACTTCTTCATGCCTTTGTTGAACAAGGAGGTAGAGTGTTTACAGGTTCAGCCATCAAGGATACAAAAACATGAATATAACAAACAGTATTCAGAGAGAAGACAAAAGCAGAGATCAAATCAGTGCTTCAAACACCTAGTTCATGCCCACAAAGTGAGACAGATTAGAAAATCTATGTGAATCTTTTCTCAAGAAATAAAGGAAAGTTCCCAGGACACTCAAAAGAAACAACCTTGAGAAATTCCCTATGGGAAATAATTTTGACCAAACCCCGTGTCCTACGTACTTATGACTATATCCAGACTTAGCCTTAGCAAATATGTGGCTAGGTAGATCCATGGAGACCCATGTGTGTTAGGTATTGTGTTTAAAAGTTATAATCAGTTATATTAATAGTTGAATTCTCCTAGTATAATCTCCTGCCTTGAAAAAGCAGTGATCCAAATGCACATACAAATTTTAATTGACTGCGCATGTTTTTGATCATATGGTTTTCTGACATCCTTTTCATTTGTGTCAATTTTTTTTTACCATGTTACTCACACTAGCCTCCAACTCATGATTCTTGCAATTCAATCTCATGAGTGTTGGACTGAATTACAGGCAGTGTTCCACCGTGCCCATTTCACAATATCTCTTTTCCAAGAGTTCATTTTATTTTAATTAACAACAACAAACATAGAACTTTTTCCACAGAAAAATCTGAAGATAAAAACTTATTCCTCTTTAATCTTCCTTTCTCTTCTTTTCTTACTTTTTTGGCCTCATCCCCATCTCAGGTCTTTATGTATTACATATTCTCTAAACACTTATGCCCCAAGGAGTCAAATATTAGCAATAGAAACCAAAAAATATAAACCAAAAGCAAGAAAGAACACATGCCTCTATTTCCATTCTATAACAGAGTAGCTATTAGGAATTAAGTAAAAAAAGGCATTAATTACCTATTCATTTCACTTTTCTTTTTTTTTTTTTTGAGACTATGCAGGGTACATTGACAGCATCCAGGAATAAAGAGCAGGATGAAGTGGACTAGTCCTCACAAGCATAGAACCATCCACAGAGAGGCCTTTCTTCATGATTGGAACACTCATCCACAGTGGTGAAACACGGAGAGCTCACAGATTGAGTTGTCAGAGAGCTTGGGCCTCCGCTATGTGGAGAAATGAGAATGAAGGAGGTCAGCTCTCCCCAGGGCAAACAGGAAAGTAAGATATCATTTTGAATGTCAGCTCTTTTGTAGCTTAATTATTGAGCACTTTCCATGTGTCTAGCATTCAGAAGAATGGTGTTTTATAACATAAATGTATTGTTATTATGAAAAAATAAAACAGAGCCAATGTGGATCCAGTTGAGGAGAGCTAGTTTAGGAAGGAAATTGAATGTAGAAGTTGAAAGTTAAATAAAATGTAATGAGATAGTGAGGAGCTAAAGGAGTAATGCAAATGGAACAAGTGAAGGACATAAGAATGAGTTTCTGGAAAGCATTGTAAGCAAGGAAGGGAGCTAATACTCTCGGCCACCTTAAGCAGAAAATGTTGTAAATAGTATGCATAGATAGAAGGAAGTGAAATCATAACATGGCTTGAATTCAGTGTTCAAACTTATTCCAGTGTCTCAAAATAGCAAACTTGACATGTCTGGATTCTTATTTTAATCCAATATTATACACTTCTGTGGTTTTTATATCCTAAGAATGTAAGAAAACATTAAATCATATATACTTCACAACAACTGCATAAATCCCTGCAAAGTCCCCTTTTAATATAAGAGAAATTTGATTGTAGAAAGACCAAATAATCAGCCTTACAGTTCACACCCTACTCCTTCACAAACCCAAAGATGCAGATGGTCCTCACATTTTCCTTTCCATGCTGACTAGCACCAGTTTGAAAGTGACCCCCTTAGGCCTTTAGGAATTCCCCCCACTAAGATAGTAGCACTTCTGGAGTCCTAAGTGCCATGGGTTAGAGATGTATGGAGTACTCATTTACTTCTCGTGTATAGATATTTTGCTCCAATCCTGCCGTCTGTACAACCAGAGAGATGGGCAGGATAACTTATCTGTAGAACACTTCGATTCTTCCTGGGCTTCAGGTTCCATTCAAGTCCCTTTATTTGCAGGTAATAGTTATATCAAACTTGTTAAAGCACTTCATTAACAAGCCTAGAGTACCTCTTGATTCTAATACATTTTGAATAAATATTTACTAAATTCATGGATTAATTTAAAATTCTCCAATTCATTTGGAAAGGCTAAAGGACATTTTTTTCTGCCAATTTTCAATTAGCTTTAAATATTTTTTCCACAATGAACAGCAAAACCTCCTTCACAGAGGTTAAATAGTGAAATCAGCTTTTGTGAGCCTTTGGGTCATGCCTTTGCAAATACCTAGCATTCTTCAAATAAAGGAGAACATTAGCTTTTATGTTTCCAAAGTAAATTTTTGATCTTAGGTAGTGCTCATGTCATCAGTCTCTGTTTCACTTAAAAAAAGTAACTCCAGCTGGGCACCAGTGGCTCATGACTGTAATCCCGGCTACTGAAGAGGCCGAGATCTGAGAATAGAAGTTCAAAGCCTGCCTGGGCAAGAAACTCCATGAGACTCTTATCTTGAATTAACTATCAGAAAACCACAAATGATACTGAGGCTCAAAGCCCTGAGCAAAAAGAGCTCAGGGATAGTGCTCAGGCATGGGTTTAAGCCCCATGACTGAATAATGATAATAATAATTATAATAATAAACATCAGATTGCTACTTTTTAAATTCTATACAGAGTTTCTGCTAGAATTT
Organism: Megascapheus bottae; assembly: GCF_031878675.1. Taxonomy (NCBI): domain Eukaryota; kingdom Metazoa; phylum Chordata; class Mammalia; order Rodentia; family Geomyidae; genus Megascapheus; species Megascapheus bottae. Next base: position 43,418,482 of record NC_143515.1, read on the forward strand.
GTGGCTAAAATTCATATTCTAAAGTGGACAGTTGGATTCTCAGATCCTCTACCTATTTTTCCAATAACACTAACATTAAAAGGTCAAAAGGTCAAGTTATATGCACATAAGGCTCCAGATTATTTCAATATTCCTCTAGGTAGCAATTATAGATTTCTGTTTCTTTGAGAATCAAGAATTGTCTTTAATTCGAATAAAGAATCATTTCTGCAAGAGAAAGTTTGTGCATCATTTTCTGCCCATCCAAACCCTAGTAATGACACCTTGTATAGAGGAATAAGAGTGGGGAAATAGTGTGGAACCACCACTTTCAGAAAGGAGAGAAAGAGAGAGAGGGGGGGGGAGAACAAGTGAATAATTGCCAGAGGCATCTTTCCCCAGATGATTCTATGCACAAATTCTTTTGCTGGAATCCCATTTTTTAATTGGTTGAAAATCAGTTGTTTAACCATGTTATCAAGACAGAAAGTTTCAGAGTGAAATAAATCTGTCTGAAAAGAATTTTCAGTTTGAAGATGAGAGGGTATTTACCCCAAATAGTGTTAATTAGCTTTGTCACCCACATAATGGAATAACTATAAAATGATTTTTACAAGTTGGCTTTGATTTTTCAAGTCATCTAAAGGGAAAACTAGTGGCAGATTTTCCATGTTTTGAACACTAATATGATCATTTATGAGTTGTAGTAGTGGTAACTATAGATAAACATCATTTCTGCTGGATGATACCAAAAATTTCCTAACAAATACCTGTTATGCTATTTAGAATTAATTATGTATTCAAAACAGTAAATTCCTTTACATTTTTTTGAAATTCTCATAACATTTGCTGTGGATACAAGAATGGAAGTGTCTTGAAACCCCTCTATATATTACCCCAACAACAAAAATTTAAATTAAACTTAAAAGATGGAAGTGTCTTTGTCACATATGAATGTCAGTAGGTATAATGTGCTGCTGAGACCAGCTCACCTTCACACAGTGACAGCCCCAGCACTAACCATTATTCTCTCCTTGCAACCACTGAAAACCCTGGTATCAACATAGCCTCAAGTTGTATTAGATCTTAGGAAATAAACAGGAACTCTACAGCAGGATTAATAAGACCTTTCAAAAGTTCTATGGTGCTCAAGGCAAAAGGAATTTGTTAAATTAATTCAACTCTACAATTTTTTAAGGGATATTTTGAAGGCGCATTCTCCCATGGAACATACTGTGTTAAGTGTTGACTTGTGATTTTTTTTCCTTCTCAATAGGAAAGAAAGTTTATGGGAAAGAAAAGAGTTGAGAGGACAGTCAGAATGTCAGGAAAACACATCAGAAAAGGTTAGTGAAGGGCTTGGGCAACTAACTTCACTTGTTTTTTATTTTTGCCCAGAGCCAATTCTGCAATTAGACTCAAAGAGTTATCCACAAAGGCCACTTCTTATCATCAGAGCTCATGCGAACCAGAACCATGGATATTGTTCACAGAGGCTCTTTTCGATTTGTAGTAAAGCAAGCAATGGGATGTGGGCCAGATTCCATTTCCCTGCACTCATAAGCCATTTTCCCTAAGGCTGCAAGAACAGCTCATGAATAGCTGGGAGCCAAATTTGGCCCATTTAAAATATTATTGCATTGTCCACCATAATGATGGTAATAACCTTGTAATGAGTGTGCATAGAGCTGGTCCCTGAGCAAAACCCACAGCAAACCACAATCCTTGCCTGTGCGCAGTGAATACCAAGGAGGTCTTCCAATCCCCATCCTGGGCAGTCACTGTTGAAAAAGTAGGTGATCACTTTCTTTCTGACATTCTGGCCTCTGGCCATGAATATTGAGAGCTGTTATCCTCTGAAGCTACTCATTTCCTTCTCCAAACGACTTTAATGCTTACCGTAAGTATACTACCTTGTAACCCAAGTGACCCGAAATAATATCAGCAGCCCATTCCATCAAGTATTCCTCAAAAAAGGTCAGATTCAGTACCTAATATTGATGCAAGAGCTTCAGCTAATTCCACTGAATATAGAAATCCATCTACAGATTTCTTTTCCCACATATAGAGGGATTTGCATTCATTCACTAAACTCTCCTGACATCTGCCAGGCATATCTCAAGAGCCATTTTCTTCATTTTTTTTAAAGCCTCTGTCATTTTACTTTAAAATTGGCAAGCAGACAACTTATTGATCATCTTCATTTTGTATGAAGGAGTTGGGATACATTTTATGAGATAAACCTATATATAATAATATCTAGTTAAAATGGAGTGGATGAAAATAAAAGGAAGAATGGAAAAGGAGAAACAGAACTGAGATGTAAATAACACAGTAAGAAAGAGCAGTCATCTGGCTTCTGAGGCAGGGAACTTATTAAATTGATGCCAATCTGTGACAAGATATCTTTTTTAACTCTTTATTGAGTAATATGAGATGTAAAGCAGCTATGAACACATTGATTGGCCTTATTTGAATTTCATACGAATCGCAAGTCCAGACTCCTTAACATGGTGTAACTAGGAAGATTGTTCTGCATTCTTAGTGGTAATCCTTCATCCAATTGCTAAGAAAAGGCAGAAAGGAGTTCAGCAGAGTATAACCAAATAATCATATTATCTCTCTCCATCTTTTTAAAAATTGTTGTTGACGTCCACTTACAGAACTGAAGAAAGGACAAAAAAAGATGGGATAGATATAAATTCAATCACTTAGGTATTTCCTTATATTTCAGTCTAATTTTATTTCAGAAGGCCATGCTTGCTCAGATACAGTCTGCATGAAAGAAACAGCAATCAGCAATTGAGAGGTCTGCAAAGTGCCTGTGTTTTAATGCATGGTGCATGAAAATTTCTGAATCCCTGCGAACTTCTTACCCATTCAGAACCAGGAGAATCATGTTCTCAGATTGGAGAGTGTAGGAAAAAAGCCTGTATCATAAGGTCATTTCAAAATTACAAATAGTCTTTAAATATGTGTAAGATGCCATGTTAACTTTTTTTGTCCATCGTAGAATTTGAACTCTGACCCTGAGTTTTTCTGCTCAAGGCTACTCCTTGAGCCACAGCACCACTTCTGATTTTCTAGTGGTTAATTGGAGACATGAGTCTCACATTCTTCAGTGCCTGGGCTGGCTTTGAACCTTGATCCTCAGATCTCAGCCTCCTGAGTAGCTAGGATTACAGGTGTGAACCCATGCACCTGGTTTGCCTTACTAACTTTTGCTGGATGCTTCTGCTTGTTGGTGTCAATAATTCATCCCACTGATTAAGTTGACAGTATCCTGCTTTGGTAAGAGAGGACATTCCAATTATACATGGATAGAGTAATGTTTGCATTTTTCCTTCATTTAATGCCCTGCGGATCTATTGTCTTGTTTCACTGGGACCTGCAGTATGCGCCTAATTAACCAATGGCAACGTACTTTCTGAACTTCCTGGCAGTCTGTTTTTACTTAAGTCTAGTCTAAAGTCGGGATTGTCACTGCACCAACATCACACACTCAGAGTGATGGAAAAGTTACTAAAGGGAAACAAAGTCTCCAAAAAGTTGCTAAAGGGAAAAAAAGTTTCTAGCCTCATGTCCTCATGTCATTTACTTTCTCACAAGCTTAGCCAGTGTCCCAAACAGAGAAAAAAAATGATCTAAATTGACACCATTCAAAAGGTTTATTGAAGAGAAGTTATTCTATATTTTTCCCCAGAAAACAACAGAATACAGTTGCCTGCCAGTGGTGTCCTGATGCTTTTGAGGGCGTTTTTGTCCTCCTGGATGCTCTTGGAAGTTACTTCTTTCAAGCTCTCCTAGAGTTGATCTCATTAATAAAAGAATGACTTTACAGAAAAGAATTTCTAAAATTATACTGTAATTCAGAATTGCAAGTTGGCTTTTTCAGCCTGAAGATAAATTTCTTAAGCATTAAGCTTACTTTATCAAGCATTACACCTGACACTCTCTCAAAAATGTTGCATATACTTTAACTTATTTTAATATTGTATAGGCTTGGTTTATAATATTTTACACAGTTACTGAAGTTGAAATTTTTCAGTCATCTATACTCATAAAAATGTGTAGCCCCTGTTATGATATCACTCAACTTTAAGTAACAGTAGCTAAGTTTCTTTTCCAGTTTTTGTTGTCGTTGCTCGTGTGTGTGTGTGTGTGTGTGTGTGTTGCTGTTTACCCTGTCCTTCGTGTATATTGGAAGCAGCCATAAAATCACTGCAGTACTTTGATCAGCGGGAAAACATCTTGACAAGGGTCCGACAGGAAATAATCCTTAAAAATCTCATGTGCTATATCACAAACTGCAAACTGCATCATATACTGGTTAGGTACATTGATTTCAGCAATGTAAATTGCACTGCATCCTGGGGTCACAGACCTTCAGATTAGGAAACAACTGACCCAATCATCAGTTGGGTTACAGGTGCCACTATGTGAAGACACAAAGAAAAAGAATGTGATTGGAGGATACCAGTTTTCACCTGGCTACCATTTCTAGGAGCCTCACAATACATGCCTTAGAGTTTACGCAATATCTGCACAATTGCCTGGCTCAATTGCTGTGATTGAATTGGCAGATCGATCAACTCAAACAAAATGATGGGTTTGGTGATAGATGTCATCGACCATACTCCCCAATCCAAATGACAGGCTTGACAAAAGTAATAATAATAAAAGATATGTTTACAAAATATGTGGAAGGCCTTAAATGACTTAATATGATGTTTGGTTGTTTTAAGTTTGTAGACTAAGAGATAATACCAATATATTAGGAAGATTTCCTCAAGAAAAGTTTAAGAACATACAACTTAATGCGTAGTTTCATTTAAAACAATGTTAAAAATAACAAAACATGGTGGTATACTCTTCTAATTGCAGCACTGAAAAAGACATAGGATTGCAAGTTTGAGGCTTCCCTAAGCCATACATTGAGACTTTGTTTCAAAAATAATGCTAGAAACACTGCTTCTTATTAACATATATATAATATATATATAAGGTATGTATATAATCATATATATATATATATAAGTTCATAGGATGTTAGGAGTACTCTGAAGGACTTGACATTAATTCATTTTAGGCTCACAGCACCATATAATCTAGACAGAACCAGAATTATAAGAGCAAAAAATATGTGGATAGCAAAGTCTCATTCATCAATATGAACAATATCTTAATACTTTTAATGTTTCTATGTTTCTAAAATTAAAAAAGAAAGAAAATCCATGAGAAATTAAAACATCTGAATTTTAAGGTATTGCTTATTTTTTGTGACCCCCACATTCCTGTGAAATGGGACAATAATGTGCAACTAGTCCAAGATTCCTGGGCTGGGAAGGTTTATTATTAAGGCTGACAATGGCATATGAACAGATAGGAATGTGAGTTTTTACAATTGCCATGATTTTTTTTATCAGTTGTAGAACTTTTATTAGCCTTTCCTTTTCTACTTGTTTAAGAAGATGAGAGAGGGGGCCGGGAGTTTGACCTAGTGGTAGAGTGCTTGCCTAGCATGCACGAAGACCTGGGTTCGATTCCTTGGTACCACATACATAGAAAAAAGCTGGAAGTGGTGTTGAGGCTCAAGTGGTAGAGTGCTAGCCTTGAGAAAGTCCAAGGACAGTGCTCAGACCCTGAGCCCAAGCCCAGGACTGGCAAAAAAAAAAAAAGGAAGATGAGAGAATAGTTTATGAATGTGTTTAAGGGTTCAGTTTTCTTTTTTTGTTTCAGGCTTGAATATGACTTGGCACCCCACTGGAGACAATGAGGACCCTCATTTAATGAAACTGCTTAAGCTTGCTCAACTAGGGAGTCTCAGAGACTAATTTTGAAACCAGCTTTGAATCCAAGTTGTCTGACTCTAAAGCCCACCCTCCTAATCGCTATGTTGTCTTGGATATTCTAACAATCAACCAGAAAATCCAAGTATCACTCTCGTGACACTCCACTTATTAATATGCTATGCTCACCAGCATCGCCAACACTTTTGGCTTTTAACAGAAATGACTCTCCAAAGGAAACTGTATCCTGTGTAAATAGTTATATGTCTGCTGATATGATTGTGAGATAGATGGAACACTAGCTGAGGATATTGCCACTAAGTAAATACAAAAGCAGTATTTCAAAATAACATTATACATAAGTTAGCAATGAGGGTTCAGATGAGTATTAGGAAACACCAGCATATTCTTGTCTTCTTCAGCTGGAACATGCAGCTCTGGGCACACACAGGTCATTTTACAGATTGAAATCTTAGGGACCTAAATATTAAGCCATTACACTAGAAGAATGTGCTGCTTAGTTGTGAAGAAGAGTATACATCTGAATATAGAAATTTCTAAGGCTCCATCATAAGGCTAATAATAATTTTATATGATGACTTTTCTTGCCTTGGCTAACCTTGAATCATGAATAATTATGTATAAGAGTTTCTTCTATTTTGTTTGAATTAATGGGCAGATTCATATTAGAAGAGTATAATCTGGAAGATTCATATACTGATGAGGATAAGGAAGAGTGAGAAGGAGAAATTTGTACTTCAGAGAAAACTAAAGTTTGGCTTATGTTTTGAAATGGCCCATCACATCAGCACCTCACAACCCACACCTTTAAGTCTCCCCAGATTATATCCTAAATCACTAAAAGAGAAAATTTTTGCATCTCCCTTTGCTTTTATAATCTCTATTTTGTTTTTGTTGCTTTGTACTTGAAACTAAATTCATTTTACCTACAGCTACTTTCATTTATTGATTTATCTATTCATTGACACATTGAAGAAAAAGTTTTAAGGTTATGTGTATACCAGACAGGATCAGGTGGTGATTTATTCCTATAATGTAAGCAACACAGCAGGCATAGGTAAGAGGATTACATCTGAGGTTCATCCCAAGAAAAAAATAAGAGAATCTGTATCACAAAAAGAACTAAAACTCAAAGGGTTAGAAATGTTGGCTACAATGGAGTCAAGTGGCAGTTTGCCTGCATGTCAAACTTGAGGCCCTAAGTTTAAATTCCAGGACCACAAAAACAACTCCCCAAAATACTATGTATGCAGCAGATGCTTTATGAATGCTAAATGCAAAACTGTGTAGTCCCTGCCCTAGGTAAGTTTACAATCCTGACCTCTGGACATAGGTCATTGACAGTTCTTTGAAATGACAATACAAGATGAGTTGTTTTACAGTAGAAAGGAAGTTTGCTGTGTATGAGGAAGGTTTCCAAATGGAGACAACATATAAGTGTGAGAATGAACTACAGTAACTGAGTATTCAAGACATATGCAAAAACATAGAGACCAGAGGCATGATGTTTCTAGAACTAATGGTTTGATGATGTTGGTCCATAATAGTTAATAGTGAAAGATCCGTAAATCAGGTGAAAGGGTTAGATAAGTACAGACTAAGTCACAGCCATATGCAATAGTGCCATCCACCCAAGCTTAGCTTTTATAGTGATAGAAAATAAAGAATACTCCATGAGGGGTCGGGAGTTTGGCCTAGTGGTAGAGTGCTTGCCTAGCATGCACAAAGCCCTGGTTTCGAATCCTCTGGATCATATACTCCAAAAAAGCCAGAATTGAAGTGGTGGTTCAAGTGACAGAGCGCTAGCCTTGAGAAAGCCCAAAGACAGTATTCAGGCCCTGAGCTCAAGCACCCCAGGACTGGCAAAAACATATTCCATGGGAGTAATGCGAACTCTGAATGGTAAATAGCTACTTGCTTTGACATTATACAGAGCATGTATCAGAAAGATTACTACAATATTGATCATCTAAAATTTTTCTTTCTTTTTCTAATGTCTTCATTTTCCTCAAATTAAGAGCTTGTAGAGAATTACCATAGAATAGATTGTCTCAAAAATGCAATATATTCAATACAATAGGTTGTATCAAAGTACCTACTGACAAATCATATGTCGGGTAATCTTACAAATACTTTCAAATTTAAATCAGCTTTGCCATATGCAGAACAGCTCAGTAAATCTAGGCCCATTTTGGCTTTGTGACTGTATCAACAAAAGTTATGGGCTTACCATCAAAATGCTATTCCTGTGCATTTGTGACTTAGAACAGGAATGTGTTTGTGACTGTAAACATGAGTATTCTCTATTACATTCATAATTCAGTTTGATTCCACATTAGAATCTACCTTTAAAATCATGCTCATCTTAAGACAGAAACACTCAATGGGCAGTAAATAACCTTCATATATCTCTAGCTAGCATTAGGTCCTGTTAGCTGATTATTCCAGTATTTTGTGCTATTTCAAAGAGGCTCGGATAGCTTCCAGTATACTTATTTTTTCAGGCTTGAAGTATAATTTCTCCTGATTTATATACAGTAGTGTACGATGAGATGGCACAGCAAAGACAATTCATGTCTACTTTGGGTATTTTTTAACACTTTATATAAAGGAAAAAAGTTTCATATCTTGGACAACAATAATATTCGTCAAGTCTGTGCTAGAATAAAACTCTAATAATAAAGGTTTTTCTTAATGCTGAATCCAAAAGAATTTGGCATAAATAAAACATAGAGCTAGCTGCCATGAGATATTACATTTATTTCATTGTTGGAAAGGATAAAACTGGGGCTGCTATTGTCACAGGTGAAAAGTGTTTTCAAAAGTCTGCTCTGGTGCTTGTTAGATAAGGGGCTGCCTGTTCTGAATATCCTGAACAAGATTTATCCACATCACTGAAATGGACCCCTGTATATAGTTTTTCCTTGCTCACCAGAGTTAACAGTGCAAGGGCAGCCTAAGAGACATCCAAGCAGGAAACCCACAACCTTTCTGAGAAAGGCTTAGCAACTGTTCAGAAAACAGAATTCCTTGGTCATGCTCTTTGTCTCATGGCAGGTCACAAATTCTTTCTGTACCCAGTCCCTCAACTACTAAATCCTGCATAGAGGACTTACTTCAGTCGAGGAAACTTTGTATAAAAATGATTAACTTGTACTACAGAAAATAGATGTCTTCCGTGCTCTCCACAATGAATTAGATGATTTACAAAACAAAGCAAAAAAGCACAGAATCAAATGAGGGTCCTTAGAATGGAGTCTTAGAATATACCAAAGTGTCATAATCACAATGAAAGAAAAGCCCTTTTTGGAAAGTTGGACTTCATTCCTGTTTACTCTATGATTATGCTGTACGGGGTTCCTGTCTTACATGCTTCCACTAGGGTACAATTCAGCTCGAGCCTGAGCTCCCAGGGACTGAGACATTTTCAAGTCCCTTTATGATCTATGCAGAAATTATCTCTTCTTCCAAACCATCAAATGCAGTGTGTGGGTACAATGACTGCCTTCCAGTGAGCTGAAAAGCTCTCATGACTTGGCATACAGTCTTTCCCTGGGCCCTTCAGTAATGGCATTTCACTTAATACAATATGCCCCTAACTGAGTTTTAGTGATTTCAAATGAATTTAGGCTCCTTATCAATATCCTCTATTTGGTAGTGTGTTTGCTGTTCAGTGTGCTGTGCCAATAAATCCTGCCCAAGTGCTGCCTCCTTCTCTCTCAATTGTCTGGCTGTGCTCTAGAAAAGCAAACACCAGGCAGCAGAAAAGGAGCCTCTTAAAAAACTTGTCTGTATCATAAATGTAAATATCAATAAACTCAGGGGGTTGACAAGGGCATGCTCTAATGGATTTGGCTGTGTCGTTGGCTGTTTTACAAGCAAGAAGCTGGGAAAGTAGGAAGTTCAAGTAGTTTGTATGCAGTCCTAAAAAGACATGTCAAATTTTTAGTACAGAATTACTGTTGGTCTGTTTAGAACAGAAGTCCATGGGTTCTATGACAAGGTATGACAACACAATCCTAGAGAGGAGAAAAAACAGGATAAATGGTACTAAAGCTGTCTTTAGATTCTCTAGAGCAAGCACAGAAATCAGGTTGCAATGGGTAGAAAAGATTTTAGAATTTTGTAAGTTGGAAGACCAAGGAGGGGAAAATTATTTTGCCTTTTCTACATTCCAGGATGCTTTTCCTATTTTTCCACTTTTGAACTTTTTATTTTGAGGTTATGGTAGATACATGCAAGAAGTATGTATGTAAGAAATAATAGGCCAAGAAAGAAAATACCTCTTACACAGTTTTCCTTGATGGCATCATCCTAAACTGCAGCACACAATAAAACCATGACTTGGGCATTTATTTGGTCAAGATTAATATGTTCTCTTTAGGAAAGGATCCTTCCTATTGTTCTCTCATAACCATATTACTCATCTCCCATCTCCACCTCTCCTTAACTCCTAGAAACAATCATTTTTCGTTTCTATAATTTTGCCATTTCTAGACTATAATAACCATGACATCATAATGTGGGAATTTTTCTCTTTACAAAATTCTCTGGAGAGTCATTGAAGTTTTGCACATATCAGTTGTTCCTTTTTGTTGATGACTGGTATTTCAGAGCATAGTATGCCATATGCCACATTAAAAAAAATATTTATCTAATGAGAAGCATTAAGGTTGTGCCTTGTTTGGGGTTATTGCAAGTAAAGCTATTTAACATTTACCTGTCAACTTCTGATTTGAGATGTTTATATTTCTGCGTGACAGGTATGTAGGTAAATAAGTGTTGAGTTGTATAGTATTTTTAAAAAGTGCCAAAATATTTTCATGGTAGTGGTAGCATTTCACATTCCCACCAACAAATGTATGAAGACTGGTTTTCCTCACATCTTCACCATCATTTGTTAGGCATAGTTTTCCTTTTAATTCTTTTCAAGGATGTGCAGAATTATATCAGTTTGGCTTAATTTTCATTTCCTTCATGTCTAGTGATAAATATATTCACACATACTTATTCTCTGTCTGCATTTCTGTTTGGCTATTTAATGGGATCATTTTTTTTAAACATTGAGTTTTTAGAGATTTTCAAATACTGTAGATAATAGTGCTTTACTGGATAAGTATTTTACAGATATTTTTTCCTACCCTATAATTTGTATTATAATCTCCTCATAGGTTCTTTCACAGAATAAAGGTTTTTATTTCTGATGAAGTTTACCTAATCAATATTTGTTTACACAGTTCGTGATTTTATTATTCAGCTAGAAAAAAAGAAAACTCTACACTTACAGCTGGAGTCTGATGATTTGTCTACTAGATTTTTCCTATGATTTTATAATTTTGTGTCTTTCATATAATTCTACAGCCCGTTTCAGTCATATTTTTGTATAGACAATTATACAGGTTCAGGATTTTTATTTTTAACAATTCATGTCCAATGCTTCTGACTATAGTTATTGCGAATACGTCCTGCTGTCATGAAAGGATTTAAATTCTTTTTTTTTTTCAAAATCAAGTAAGCTTATGTGTGAGGGTCTAGTTCTAAGTTTTATATTATAATCAATTGGTCCATATCTTCTTTCCAAATCCATAATTAGTCATTGCTAAAGCTATGCAATAATTAAGTCCAGTAGAACACTTGTATCTACCCGTAAAATAATCCAGTAGAATAACTGTATTCTTTTGAAAATCATTTAGCTGATTTTTCTGTGTGAAATTTCCTTCTAGGTCCCATGGTTTCAGGCAAAGATTTCTATCATCAACATATTTCACTCTTGATGCTGTCAGAAGTTCGATCATAATTTCTCTTTTTTTTTTTGAGTCCTGGGCTTGAACTCAGGTCCTGAACACCATCCTTGGACTTTCTCAAGGCTAGAGATCTTCCACTAGAGCCACAGCACCACTTCCGGCTTTTTCTATATATGTGGTACAGAGGAATTGAACCAGGATCTTCATGCATGTTAGGCAAACACTCTACTACTAGGCCAAACTCCCAGCCCCCTATTTATAATTTTTATTGATGAGAGTTCCTTTGGTTTTGTTATTGAGCGGTGTGTTTAGATTTTGTAAAAACATTTTATTGTTATTGTAAAGGTCAGGTAATGAGTACATTCTGTTTAATAAATGTCACTCTTCCTTACTCTCTCCCAGTTTCCCCCCTCCATCACTTGTCTCCTACACACAAATTGTATAGTTGATTTTCAAGAGAGTGTCTAGTGAGTGTCACTCCTTAATATAAATCATTGGGGAATTCTTAATATTTCTTTAAGCAAATTTCAACCATATCATCCTTCTCTTATTTTAAAATTGATGATAAAAAATGTGAATATTTTGTTCCGATACTAGTCCTTAGTTTTTGAAGCTTTCTGTATGATTGGTTATCAGCTTTCTCATTGCTATTCAGTCTATGAATTCTATTTCAGTGAATTTATTTTGTTCTTTTTTGTTTGTTTTCTTTGTTACTTCTATGGCATTGTCAAGTTAACTCATTGAGTCTTTAAATTTCAGTTATATTTTTCTGTCCTAAAATTTCCATCTGGTTCTTCTGTCTGTTTTCTACTTATTTCATGGGAGTCAAAGGTTATTATACCTTTATTTTTGTTATGCATTTCATATGCACTTATAATTGTTCATTATGGCATTTTAAATGATAATTGTCTTAAAGTCTTTGTCAGGTATCCCTACCATCTTTTCTATCCTAATGTTAATGCCTAGTTATTCATTACCTTTTGTCCTTTCATTTTCCTTTATGGTAAGTTCTTGGTTTGTTAAGTGATTTTCAATAGAATCTGACATTTTGATTATTCACCAGACAAGCTCTGAGACCTTTCCAGTGAGCAAATGGGAAGTGAATGGAAACTTTTTTGCTTCCTGTAGGTTGTGGAGTGCTGGGGTAGGGTTTCATTGGTCCTGGTTTGGGAGGGACTGGGAAGTACCAACTACCAAGGATGAAAGTTTGCTCTCCCAGGCTGGATATTGTTAGCATGTTTGTGGTGCAGGCATGGTTTATTTCTATTTTTCTTTTGTATTTATTCTCTAAGAGTCTTTCTTTCCCTATTGTGTGGGGCTTGAACTCTGGGACTGGGCACTGTCCCTGAGTTCTTCAGCTCAAGGCTAGAACTCTACCGCTTTGATCCTCAGCACCACTTGTAGTTTTCTAATAGTTAATGGGAGATAAGAGTCTCCAAGACTTTCAGCACATGTTGGCTGATCTCAGTCTTCTGTGAAGATAGGATTGCAGGCATAAGCCACTGGTTCCCAGCTTCTAAGAGTCTTTCTATCTTCATTTCATACATACGTGACTGTGTTCTACTGACTTCTCAAGATCGGACTTAACCATGGCTTCTCCAATCCATGAATTACATTTCCCAAAAAGGTAAAATTTGCATCCAAGAGTTTTTAGGATACCTAAATCTTCCAAAAGTTGAGGTTTTAAATATTCTTCATTTTCTGTCATGCATCGGGTACTCTGTCACATTGGTCCATTTTAAAATTATTATAACTACATAAATACCTGAAGCAGGGAAACTATTTTTAAAAAACAGATATATTTTGACTCATGGTTCTGAGCATCCAAAGTCAAGGGCCTTCATCTTGTCTTGGCTCTCTTACCGACAGAAGCCAGTGATGTACAGAACATGAAAAACACACATATGCGTCTCTTTGGGTGGTTTTGTTCTTAAAAGACCACCAAGTATTCCATCACAGAATCTTCAGTCGAATGACATTATCTAATTCTAATCACCTCCCCCAAACCTACCTCTAAACATCACAGTCTGATTAAATTAACATTCTCTTAATACCTCACAGTGGGGATTAAACCATGTTCAGAACACAACATCCAGAAAAGGTTGTAATTCAACCACCAGGAGCTATTCACACCTAATGACTAATTAATTGATGATCAGTTAATAGTGCTCAAAAGAGGTTTGAACTGTAAGCTCTATCTAAGTATGAAACTGGCCTAGCAGTTTCAATATGCAATGAATTTCAATATGCAATGAAACTAGTATTTTACTTCAAATTAAAATATAATTAAAATAATTTAATGATAAAAATGTTTACATAGGAGAGATACTTTTAAAGTTTGTTAATTTCCTGCCTTTGGATATAAAGTTTGGAATAGAGATAGTTTACTTTGGTTTAAAAGGAGAAGTACCCACGAAACTTCCTTTTCTTGAGAAGCCTTTTGCAGTTACTGACTCCCTTACCCTTTATAAACCATGCTGAACAGGAAGGATATGTTGGAGTGATACAGTTTTAGAAGACTTGAAAAGGACTTGAAAAGTTTTAAAGTATAAAAGTAAAAATGTCATCACAATAGCAGCACTGAAAACATAAATCGTAGATCATACAATTGAAGAGTCAAAATACCCTCCATTTTCCGTGCCTTGCAAATTACTGAAAATTTCAGGAACAACAGCAACAACAACAACACCAGTAACAAAAAGTCTAATTTACTCCTATACACCAAATTCATCTGTGAAACTCACAGAAAATGGTATCTCAATCATGCATTAGCATTTTGAATGCCCAGAACTAGATAACTTTAGAAGCTGTCTTACAATGAAGGTCTCTCTAAATTTCCTTTGTTTTATTTTTTCCTAATCGGGGAAATTTAAGAGGGGAAAAAAAAAATCCCTGGACCAAAGCTTCCTTATCTGACTAAAGGAATTTATCCCAAAAGAAATACACTTGTCTTAAATTCCATCCCTAAAATCACATAAATTGGGGAAAATTCTCTCAAAGGAAGAAAACATACTAAGTACACCATCTGAGGGCAGCCCCAGGAGACTTCATCTACATATGAGACAGACCATAGTGCATTTCTACCAATTAGCCTTCTATAACTTGTCATCATCTTTCCCAAACCCCGTATCTCTGTCTTGAATAATGTCTATTCTTCAGACACATACATTTCTCTTGAAAATCATTTATTAATCTTCTAAAATTGCCCACTGTACTCGCCACCACTTTAGACAACATTCATCTTCCTTGCAAAAGGTTATTTAATCATCAGTCCTGTGGTCTTCCTATGAGTTTCATATTTTGTATGGCTCTACTTATATGTGCATGTTAATACACATATGCTTCCTCTCCTGTTCGTTTGTCTATTGCCAACTTCTTTTCATAGGTGCAACAATCGAATTATTCATGAAAGGAGTTGACACCAACTCCAAGAATACGCTGATCAGTTTATAGCCATCAAACACAATGTAAGCCAAAGAGCTATGAATTTGGAGAAAGAAAACAATTCTTTTTAATTTTTTTGTTGCTATACTGAGTTTTTACAGTTACATATGTCAGGTGATGAGTACATTTTGTTTTCACCTCTTCTCTCCTTTTCTCCCAGTTTTCTTCTCCCAACCTCCTTCCCCCACAAGGTATACAGTTCGTGTTCAACATAGTGTTTCATGAGTATCACTGCTACATTTATTTGCCTTTTGTTTCACCATTTCTATGCTCCCCTTTACTCTCTCTAAAATAGTTAAACTCACAGACAAGACAAAAGGTACAGAGATAAAATACAGCAACACAAGGAGAAAAAAAAACAGATAACAAAAACCCAAGTCTTCATTTTTTTGGATTCATTTCAATAAACATCATTTTATATGGTTATATAAACAGAGTTATTGAGCCTTTGTGAACTTCTAAGAATATCTTCCTTTGGTCTCACTGTATGAATGTTTAAAATACCAAATAATTTATCATGTCTAAGTGTAATTTTTTGCCTTTTCCCATCCAATGTGTTTATTTGTAGATTTATAGGCACATTCTATTTACCAAAAATGAGGTAAACTATGCAACCTGTGTTTCTTTGGATCTGGCTTAGTTTGCTTAATATAATTTTTCCAAGACTTACCATTTCCTTGCTAGTGAAGCAATGTCATTCTTTCTAATGGAAGCATAGACCTCCATGGTGTCTAATCCATTGTGTCCATTTTCTAGTTCTATTCATCCACTGATTGACATCTGGGTTGATTCCATGTCTTGGCTGTGGTAAACGATACTTCAGTGAACACGGTTATACTGGTGGCTTTAGTATGCCCTGGTTTGTGAGCTATTAGATAAATGTCCAGGAGTGGGATTGTGGGGTCTATGTTTAGTCTTTTGAGAAAGCTCCATACTGCTTTCCAGAGTGGATGAACAAGTTTACATTCCCACCAACAGTGCAGTAGCATTCCCTTTTGTCCATATTCCAGTCAGCATCTGTTATTGTTCATTTACTTGACGATGGCTACTCTAACTGGGGTGAAGAGGAGTCTCAGTGTACACTTGAGTTACATTTCTTTTATTGCAAGTGATGTTGAACATGTCTTCTCAGAAATCTCTAATTCTTTAGCCCATTTATTAATCAGGTTTTTGTTTGTTTGCTTTCCAGTTCTAGGGCTTGAACTCTGGGCCTGGGCACTGTCCTTGAGCACTTTTTGCTCAAGGCTAGTGCTCTGCTACTTGAGCCACAGCACCACTCCTGGCTTTTCCTATGTATGTGGTTCTGAGTCAAACCCACAAGGCCATGCTCCCAGCCCTGGTTTGGTTTTTTTTTTGAGCATTTGTTTTGAGGGAGTTTAATTTTTTGAGCTCTGAGTATATTTTAGATATGAGGCCTTTGTCTGATGCATAGATAATAAAAATCTTCTCCCATACTGTAGGCATTCTATTTAGATTGCTAGAACCTTATATATCATCCTGCTCCAGAATAAATTCCAAATGGATCAAATACTTTAGTGTAAGGTCAGATACCATGAGAATACTACAGATAAGGGTAGGAGTATCACTAAGACTCTCAGGTACTTCCTATGTAAAAATCCAACATCACAACAAATCAGTGAAAGACTGTATAAATGGTCTTGCATCAAACTGAAGAGTTTCTGCATGACCAAGAAAATAATCCTGGTAAAGTATTGTTTTTTTGCTTTGTTCTATAGCACAGCAGATATTGGTTGATGATTCTAACATGAATACAAGTTGTGTGTGTGTGTGTGTGTGTGTGTGTGTGTGTGTGTGTGTGTACTAGGGATTGAATTTAGGACCCCATTTTTATCTCTCCCTTGCAACTGGCACTCCCCAACTTGAGTCACAATTCTAGTTCTGGCTTTGTGTTACATAATTGACAATCAATAAGAGTCTCTATGATTTGACTGCCTGGGAGTAGCTTTGAACTATAATACTCCCATCTCAACCTCCTGAAAGAAGCTAAGAATATAGGTAAGAGCAAGAAACATCTAGCTCAGGATGGACAATTCTGATTGTAACAAAATTACCACAAGGAAAAAGTAGTCTAGCTATAGATTTAATAACAGATTCCTTCAGTTATAGAGGATCAGAGGATTTAAGAAGTTGTCAATGGTAATGAATTGATGACCACCTGTGTTTAGAGTGATTTTTACCATTATACAACTATATAGAGAGAGAAATGTTTAGAAATTCATCTAAATATGGGGAAATAGAATATTAAAGAATATTTTAAAAACTTGCTTGATTTTATTCAATTTTAAAATAAACAGATCTTCAAATTTATCATGTGATAAAAATCAGGCAAAGGGCACATGCGTGATAAATGAACATTTAAGTATAAAATCATGTGCTTCATTATTTTAATAAATAATTATTTACCTTTGGCTGACTGATTTTCAACTTCAAAAAATAGCTCATACTATATTTCATAAAAATTACTGATGTCTCCTTTATCCAAGTAGTGCAAATAACCACAGATTATATATCAGATGCTAGTTAAAAATATGCCACTAAATCAGTTTCTAGGTAGGCTGGATAAAATGAAGGAAAACAACAGTACCACAATTTTATAGCGTTAGTGCTTGGCAAGCCAGTCATAATTTGCTTGAGTTACTACCATATGCAATAGATTTAGAGTATTATGAGAATGTATGCTTTCTTATGTTGTTAGTTATGCTGCATAATTCTGAACATATCTTTTACTGAACTAATGAATCAAAGTGGAGCTTCCCACATTCTCCATAATCAGCATTTGGAGAAATGTAGGTAGAAATAGAGATTCAGAGTATGTGATACACCATTTGAGGGGATAATGACCAAAAGGCAATGTTCAATTTAATGGATAAAGAACTGTAATTTGGCAGTTCAAGACCATTTCTAATTTGGTAAGAGGCCTAAAAACATGATTTGGAAGAATTAAGACTAGATGGAACTAGGAATGCTATTTAAATGGAATTTGTAAATTTGTAATCTGTTTAGAGTCTATAAGATGAAGCTAATTTTATGAATTCCATAGGAAATAATCTTTTTTTTTTGTGGGTCATGAGGCTTGAACTCGGCCTGGGTGCTGTCCCTGAGCTTTTCAGCTCAAGGCTACCGCCCTACCCTTGGGGGGGGTGGGGGAGAGGGTAATGGGGACCAAGACATGTGAAAGGGTATCGATGTATTTGAATTAATGCACCTTTTATCTGGCAAATATCATGTAACCCTTTTATTAAGTACAATAAAATATATAAAAAAAGAAAATAAGAATAGTTACTTGAAATGCAGCAGTAAGAGTGGTATTCCTACAAGTCATTGTATCAAGAATATGCAATCATTTTTATTCCAATTCAAATATGAAAGCCAGGAAGGAAAATGGAGCCATAAAATTCACCTAAATAATCTTTGTTCATACAGTTGTTATAATAAATTTATTTCCCCCTCAAAAAAAGAGTCATAGGTCCTTTTGTACCCAGGCTGGCTTTGAACCTTGATGCTCAGATCTCAGCCTCCTGAGTAGCTAGGATTACAGGTGTGAGCCACCATGCCTGGCAGGAAATAATCTTTTGAACAGCATTTTTATGTAAATTTTTGTGCCTCTCTATTTCACTCTCACTTAAATTCTGGAAGACATGAAGTAAAGTGCTGTAGCACAGATGAGTTCTTTTCTGTTTACCTTGGAAAAACTGAAACATAGAATGATTAATGCACTTGTTGGAAAGTATACAGTACTTGCAGAAAATTGATGGAGGAGCAGAAAAAGGCAGATGGGATAATACAAGTTATCTTCAAATAGTTAAAAATCCATATTTGAAAATAGATATGAAC
Source organism: Megascapheus bottae (assembly GCF_031878675.1). Classification (NCBI taxonomy): domain Eukaryota; kingdom Metazoa; phylum Chordata; class Mammalia; order Rodentia; family Geomyidae; genus Megascapheus; species Megascapheus bottae. The sequence goes on from NC_143515.1 coordinate 43,437,314, forward strand.
AAACATGTATATATGTAATAAATTTTATAAAGTTAGGATCAAATAATAAACCATTTATTTCTAATTCATATAAAGTATAATAGTTTTTACATAGCACGATAGGAATATATCAACTTCTGATATTTACATCTTTGGTGTCCATGGGAAATGCAGTACTGTCTCTGAGTAGTTTCATGTTAGTAATTAAAATTGACACTGTTGGCACCATTTTATGACAGTAATGTACTAAGCTCAATATAGTAGGCCAGATGTCTGTTTGGTTGATTATGATGACCAAACAAAGAAAGGAGGAAAATATTAGTTCAAGTTTACTTTGAAACTATATTATGAATATAGTAAAAATATTATGAATAAAGCTCAACATCAAGCAAATAATAGTTTCACTTCTCAAGAAGCCAATTACCCATGTCATGAGGAGTTGGCTTATCTTAATGAGTGACATTTTGACTTGTCTTTTCTGAAAATGTTTTCTTCTTCATTAACATGCAATACAATCTTTAAGACTTCTTGCTGAAGTGTATCAACATATCAATGGTCAACTCTCGCATCTCCCACACTTGCTATCTCTGAGTTTTTCTTATTATAAGAATAATTTACTCAGTGGCCAATTAAAAGTCAAATACTGAGCCAGGTTTAATGGCTGGTCTTTATAATCCTAGTTAAAAAGAAAGCAGCAATAGGAGAATCCCAGTTGAGGCCATCAGAAAATTTAGCAAACCCTTCTCTCATAACCAAGTCAGATGTTGTGGTACACACTAGTAACCACAACAACAAAGAAAGTGAAAAGTAGAAGCATTACATCCTGAGAACAACCTGAGCAAAATACAACACTCTACCTGAAAAGTAAACTAAAACATAAATGATCTTGGAATGTGGCTCAACTAGTAGAAGGCCTGCTGAACAAATGGAACTATTCAAACTTTCAGTACTGCCCAAACGAAAGGATATGTAACAAACAGAGGACAAAAACAACTCATAGATGCTTTTGTACAATGTATAAAGTTAGCAAAAGTCATGAAATTTTCTTAGCAAAATGGCTAGAAAAGATATCCAAGAATTGGCATACTCAGTCAAAAAACATCAAACTTATGCATAGTTGGGATCAATGAGGGGGGAGATTTCAAAATTAAAGTCATTGAAAACCAGCAAGGCTGGTTTAACATGGATAAATGTAATTTACAATATCAACATAACCAAAGATAAGAACTACATGATCATCTACATAGATTCAGAAATAAGCTTTAGATAAAATATAGCATCCATTCACATTAACAACTTTGCAGGAGCTAAGAATAGAAAGAACTTTCCCTAAAGTAATTATGGCTATATTTGACAGACCAACAGCCAACATCATACTGAATGGGAAAAAAATAAAACAATTTCCCCTAAAATCAGAAACAAGGCAAGGATGTTTGCACTCTCACTCCTTTTCAATGTAGTGATGGAATTCTCATCCAAGAAATAAGGCCAGAAAAAAAAGAAAACATAAAAGGAATTCACAAAGGGAAAGAAAAAATCAAACTATACTTATTTGCACATTAGATGATTTTATGCCTAAAAGACCCCCAAAAAATTCCATGCCCAAACTCTTACAGCTGATCAACCACTTTGGCAAAGTAGCAGGATACAAAATTAGTCCGCAAATATCACTGACCTTTCTGTATGCCAACAAAATACAAGTGGAAAGGGAAACCATGCAAACAATTGCATTTGCAATGGTCTCAAAAATATACCTAGGAATTAAATCAAATATATAAAAGTTATTTGTAGTAAAGCTATTAAAAAATCTGAAGAAGGGCCGGGAGTTTGGCCTAGTGGTAGAGTACTTGCCTAGCATGCACAAAGACCCGGGTACCACATACATAGAAAAAAGCTGGAAGTGGTGCCAAGGCTCAAGTGGTAGAGTCTAGCCTTGAGAAAGTCCAAGGACAGGCAAAAAAAAATCTGAAGAAGAAAATCAAAGAGCTAACCAGAAAATGGAAAGACCTTCCATGTTTGTGAATAGGTGGCATCAATATTGTGAAAATGGCCATACTGTTAAAAATGATGTAAAAATTCATTGCAGTCCCCATCAAAGTCCCAATGATATCCTTTACCAAGATATAGGACACAATCCAAAAATTCTGGAAAAACAAAAGACCTACAACAGCCAAAGCAATTTGAGTCAAAATAAATAATAAATAAAAAATAAAGAGTAAGCGATGTAAGTGATATCACAGTATCAGACTTCAAACTCTACTACAAAGCTATAATAACAAAAACAGCTTGGTATTTTCACAAGACTAGACCTGGAAGAATAGATTAGAAGACCTAAAAATAGCACCATAGACTTAACATTTTCTGATATTTGATAAGAGAGCCAAAAACACAGTGGAAAAAAATAACCTCCTCAATAACTGGTGTTGGGAAAACTGGGCATCCACATGTTGAAAACTAAATGTGGATCACTGTTGTCTCCATGCACTAATGTCAAGTCAAAGTGGATCAATGACCTGAACATCAGACCCCAAACTTTGAAACTACTGAGAGAGTAGGAAAAGCATTAGAAATTATAGAAGCAACATCTTGATCTATATCGCTACTTCAATATCGTCACCCCCCCTTCAAATCACCCCTTCCCTTTAATTTCTCATTTCTGTTGTTTAGACAATGAATTCAAGTCACTCCGTTGCCCACTCCTTCTTCTACTGGTCTACATTTGGCCCTGCCTTCCTCTGTTATTCATTTTGTAGGTCTTTGACGTAGTTTTTTTTTAAAGGATTATACTATTTGCCTTCTCCATAGAGCTTATTAGACTTCATCTAATTCATTTTCAACCCCTTGCTTACCATCAAGGTATGTTTACTTGTAGATTTATAGGCACATTCTACATACAACAAATGAGGGAAACAATGAAACCTATAGTTCTCTATGTCTGGCTTAATTTACTTAGTATATATTTTTTTCAAATCTTTCCATTCCTTAAAAATGGTACAATATCATTTTTTTCTGATGGATCATTGAATTCTATAGAATTCCCCCTCTCATCTATATATATATATGAATATATGTGTATATACATATATACAATAGAATACATGTATGTATGTACCAAATAAAATATATGTAAAAAAATATCTCACATTTTCTTGATCCATTAACCTGCTGTGGGTTGTCTAAGCAGATGACTAATGCTTCAATGAACACAATTGTGCTCATAAGTTTAGTATGATAAGCATAATGATTAACTTTCTCAATATAATTTTTGAATAGGTTTTCTGGGAGAATGTTGTTTCACATTTTTGTTAAAATATTATTTTGGATTTTTAAAAGAGATTGTTATTTTACATTTTTAGAGAGAATGTCATTCAATTTTATTCTTACTTTTTAAACTTTTAATTTAAATATCTCAAATAAATAAGTTAATTACCACAATCTAGTAATTATTGAAAAATGATAATATTGTCACTTCCTGGCATTTCATGCCAATTGTCATTCGTCAAGTAAAATTGCAAGCATGGCATTGTGGATACTAACTATAAACGAACTATTATGCTTCCTTAGGTATGCATCATAGAAATAGTGTACCGATGCCTCTGGTCTGTGTCTTGTTGGTTTTGTGACCATCCAAAGTCTCTGAATCTTGATTTCTTTATGAAAAAATAGTAATAATTGTATTATGAAATAAATAAGATATTACAAATGTGCTACACATGGCAAAACCCCATGCCAATACCCAGTTAAACTCTAGCCATGTAGTTATTGTTAGGCATGTGGTTAATAATTCATTCTATCAGAAACATGATTTTCAACTCCAAAGGACAACCAGTGTAGAAATAATTGCACGTATATTTATTATGGGCCATTGCAATTGTTGATAGTTCTTAAGCTATTCAAATAGTGCTTAATGTTCAGTTAGTAAACCAAGTAAACTCAGTTTCTGAATTAAATGGACTGTGAATGAAGGTATAAAGAATGGTTTCACTTACACATTTAAATAATTGCAGGACTTCAGTTAGATGGGAAATTCTTTGGGCTCATTAATAAGGGCTGGTTCAAATTATATTATGAACGAATTCTTGATACACTAGTTGATTTTCATTTTTTCTGAAGCACATATTACCATGATCTGCTGAAAAAATATCATATCCTAGAAAATTTGAAAAGAAAGCTCAAGTCCAGACAGGAATGAAGACTAAGAATACTGGAATGACTTCCCATTCCTTATCCTCTTTGAAGTGCAAACATTTTATCAACTGCAGGCTCAGCTGTTTTGTGGACTGCGGTCATGGAAATCAGGGACTATCAGTGTCTAAGCTTCAAGGAAGAGTAAGCTGTTAATCACACTACAAACCCAGACACAAGAATTCTTAGGCAGATAACTGACCCTTAAAAGGTCTTTCTCCAAATGTCTGTTAAATACCCTACCAGTTTAACCACCTGTGCCCAAAGGGCATCTGCTAGCCCTATATCCTCTGCCTATTTTTGTGCGATATACCTAGACCAACCTTTAGCTGCTTAGACAAAAATGAAAACACAAAAAAGCTAATAATCTTCTTGTATTTTTCGCTTGAAATCGTTGAAAAACTTTTCTTGGAATTGCTGGACATAGAGTTTACTATTCTATCCTACTCAAATAAAGGCCACCAGTCACTGCTCTGTTTCCCTCCCTACCTCCAGCAAAAATAAACACTGTAAGCCCTGAACATATCTGACCAAAGTACTTTGTATCAGCTGCCAAGAATGTTCTCCTTGACTTGCAATGAGCTAGTGAGGAGATCATGTTCAAATACCCACTCCCTGAGCAAAGCAGTACCACAGAGGCTTTTGTTCATGGAAGCGATAGCCAAATAAGACTGAGGACATTCAAATGTGGTCTCAGGGGAGAGGGAACTAAGACCTTCAGCTACTGCAAGTACTTTGGGGGTCCAGGCAACTGTGGCATTTACTGAAGCAGTGAGATCTGCCAGTCTCTGCTTATAAAAATATACCTATCTGCCTGCCTGCCTGCCTGTCCAGATGACTCACAACTCTAATCCTAGCTACTCAGGAGGCTAAGATCTGAAGAATGAAGTTCAAAGATAGCCCAGGTACTAAAGAACTTGTCTCCAAGACTCTTGTCTCCAAGTATACACTAGAAAACCAGAAATTGGGCTATGGCTCAAGGGTAGGATGGTAGTCTTGAGCTGAAGAGTTCAGGGACAAGGTCCAGGCCTAGAGTCTAAGCCTTAGCACCAATAAAAAACAAAAACAAACAAACAACAACCAAAAAAATACTGCCAGCCTTCCAAACATGTTGCTGCGAAGTATATTGTGTTGGGTAAATACTAACAGCAACTCAGAGGGGTTGGTAGACTAAGCCTTTAATATTTTACAGAGGTCAATAATAGTCTGAAAATCACATAAATAATGCAAAGCTAGGTGCATGCTAATGTGTCTTGGGTTTTCATAGTTAATTATTTGGAGTAGAACATACATATATATGTATGTATACATGGAGATATATAAAATTAATGAACTAAAAATCACTAGCTTTGAATGAGCCTATGATGAGACCAGAAATACTGCACTGATCACTGTGTAAGCACATTGTTTCTTCATTAAAATATTTTTATTATTTTTTTCCAGTAAATTATTTTGTCTGTGGCAAGTGATTGGTTACTGAACTGATGGCTAAAAAACATATTTAGACAGAAAATATTCTTCAGTATTTCCCATTGATGATATTCTTCCCTGTGACATGGTTTAAATTATGATGTAACATACATCTAGATACCAAAGTAATGCAGAATAATTGTCATTAGATAATGTGGTTTTAGGTGAAAATTACATATTCAAGGTGATATTTAAGCTTTAAACATCTAATTTCACTTCTTCGATGTAATTTTTATGTGGAGATTTGAGGCAGTAAAAAGCTAAAAAATATAATAATCCATGTTCTTTCATCCACAAATGAGACTCATCTAGGCCAGGAAGAAATCTAAAGAATTTATTTTTCAATGAAATCTAGACTGATCATGGCAATTTTCATCTTCTTAATGATAGAACAAATTAAAATAATAAATTTCTGATAAATTGTTATATTCTCTATAATTTTATTTTCTGCCAGAGTATCTGGATAGTTTCTAAAGATTGGAGTAATTTACAAAATAATTTACAAAACATGTTATAGTCAATATTCAACATTTTTCGAGAATTGGCTCCATGAGCACTCTCCATCCTTCATGGATGATCAGGTTCCTTGTGTAAAATGACATAGCGTTTGTATGTAAGTTATACATGTCATTGGCTTACCTTAAATCATCTTTAGGTCACTTTCAATGCCTCACACAATGTAAATGTTATGTAGATTTGTTGTACTGTAAAAGACAAACAATGACAGTTCAGAAGATGTAAAAGTGGCCAATAAGCACATAAAGAAATACTCAACATCTTTAACCCTAAAGGAAATGCAAACTGAAACAGCACTACGATTCCATCTCATTTCAGTAAGAATGGCCGTCATCAAGAATACTACTTGTGTTACGAATGCTGGCTAGAGATATGAGGAAAAAGAAACTCTGTTAAGCTGTTGGTGGGACTATAAACTTGTGTTACTGCTCTAGAAAGCAGTTTGAAGAGCACTCAAGAAACTAAAACTAAAACTACCCTATAATCCAAAAATACCATTCTTGGGTCTTTCTCAAATACTACATGTCAAGATACAAAAGGGGGACTTGCGCACCCCAGTTTATTAATACACTATAGCCAGTTATGCAGAGGCCCAGAAATATATATATATATTTATATATCCATATTTTACTACATACACACATTCATATATATACATTTGTGTATGTACATACACATATATCAGTGTATACCTATATATGTATATATAATATGTATATGTCATCACGTGTGTATGTATATTTATTATACATGTTTATTTACATACATATAGGTACATATACACACATGTAGATGTGTGCATATGTATATGTGTATTATATGTATATTTGTGTGGGAGGAATTTTATTCATCAGGAAAATAATATATATGTCATCTTCAGGGAAATGAATGGACCTGGAATAAATTATGTTAAGTGAAGTAGGTCATGTTCAGAGAGATAATGGCTCATGTTTTTTCTTTTATATGGAAGGTAATTCTAACTTGTAATCACACATAAAATATATACAGGGTCAGATGCATATATATGCAAACAAATTGAAGTATGGAAAATCTGAGGAAGAATTATTATGATATAACTCCTTTGAATAAGTAAGTAATAGTTTAATAAAATTAGGAAATGCTAGAAAACTGTTTAGTCAAGAGGGTGAGATCAAGTGTAGTGTATAGAGACAAATGTAGAGAGTCATAGTATTCTGTGAAATGGAACTAGGTAACTGGGAGATGGCAGAGTCCAGAGTGCTGGGGAAGAATGATGGAAAGAATGACACTGATCAAGATGCATTAGAGTCATAAGTGAGCATGTTGAATTGAGAAATCTTTTTAAACTACTTATTGATCGTTAAGTGTGCTTTTTTAAAGAATAAAAGGTAAACAGCTCTGAACATTAGTATTAGAATATTGTTTTCCTGAATAAGTTTTGATTTATATATGGTTGTTTCAGTCCAAAGATAACAATTGTTAACCTTATAGGTAAATATAATTTAGAAGAAGCCAAATGAAGTAATGTGATTAGTTTGCTTAAATAGACACAACACACACACACACACACACACACACACACACACACACACACACACACACTACATACATAGTGACATGCACACAGTGAGAAAAATTAATGAACTTTATCCTTATCTTTATGACTTCCTTTTCTCTGGCCACAAAATGCTTTGCTGATCATTTGATTTGGGCCAATTTCCTGTTCTCTCTTGAGACCATCTCTTGGACCGCATTAGCATGTGCACTTCCATGCCTCTGGTTTACCTCTATCTGTCTTTTCTTTCAGTTGTAAAATCTATAAACATGATCTGTTCTCACATTTGTTTTTGGGCTATAGGGAGATGGATTTATTCAGAGTAAATCAATAGTATAAAAATTACAGACTGTTATAAAAGTTTCTTTGCAAATAGCTGTTTAACACTACAAAGAAGTTAGGTTAAAATTGTTTCAAAGTCTAAAATTAGTTACATTTTAAGCTAACTGCATATGCTTTTATTGTCTCTGATCTAAAATATAATCCCAGGAGGTTGTGAAAAGCATGCAAATTACAGAAAGCTAATTTGCTCCAACAGCGTTGCCTCCCATGCAGTTGGGAGGTCTATTAGAAATGGTGTATTCTCTGTTATTTGCATATTAATAGCACCTGCTGAAATACTTTGGGATTTACTTCCATTGCCAGCAGAGGGACAGGGCTAAAGCATATGAAATTCCTTTCATTTTACTATGTTAGGCTATAAAACATGCAGGATGGGCTAAGAACTCTAAATTAATAGCAGGAACTGGTGTGTCTATATTGCATATGGTATCCGAATATGCTTTTCTTTCTGATAAATAATCACTTGTTTAAGGGATTGCTGTAAGGTGACTGACTACAAGCCCTCTGATAAAAGTATCTACTCAAGGAAACAAAACAAGCCTTTCAAAATGTACTGAATAAGAATGCAGTCCCACATGCCTTTACCTCTGAATAACTATAAAGTTTAACAAAGGGAATTCAGATATACTGATTTAAACATAATGTACAAAGACTTAGATACTCAAGATAATCCGGAATAGGAGTGATGTTTGTGAGCAATTTTATAAAGTATATCCTATGGCAACTTGCAGATTTTCAACAAAACTTTTCCTTTGGTGAATTTCCTTCTTGTACCTTTCCTTTTGATTCAGAATGAGAAGAGTCCTTATGGAAATCTGGGGTTTACAGTGTTTTCTAATTTTATTTTATTTATTTTTAATAGGATAGTTTCTTTTCTTTAGAAAAGACAAAAAAAGGTGGCTTTTGGTCTCTAAGTCTTAATTTCAGCACATAGGACTACCTAGAAAGGAAGACAAGTAAAATTCTTTACAGACGACAAGCATAGAAATGAATACGACCAAACACTCTCTATAATTTCCTCTATGTATTTTTCCTGCTATTGCATCTAAGTAGCATGTCCTCATGTCCTCAATATCCTATCCATGTGTTACAATTATATATATAACTCAAACCTGTCCTCAAAGTTTGGCTCCGAAGGAACAACGATGTAACATATAAAAATGAAAGACTTTGGAGGGTGTTACAGAAATATCTGACTGAAATGTATTGGTAATTTTCAAATTGTAAGAAAAAGTGTGTGCTGGGTTAATTCTTTCATTTTTCATTTATCATTCTGCTACTGCTCCATGATATCTGAGCTAAGCAATTTACAAAAAGGAGGAGTTTAATTTGGATGCTTCTGTGTGTGACTCTTGGGCCTTGTTGCTTGCCTTTTGAGCTTGTCATATTATGGTATATCCTAGTAGAAACATGTGATGGAGAGAGCCCATTTATCCATGGGGGCCAGGTAAGAAAGAGGAAAAATATGCAGGATCCCACAATCCCCTTCAAGGACACACCTCCAATAGCTAAATGGGCACATGCATATGACTGTGGATTTCACCAATGGTGAACTCCAATATAAAGTATGGACTACAGAGTTAATGGTATCCCCATACAGGCTCAACAATGTTCTGATGCTGATGGAGGATGTGGATAATGGAGGAGGACAGACATGGATGGAGACAGTGGTATGGAGGGAAATCTGTACCTTCTGTTCACTTTTTCTGTGAATCAGAATCTGTTCTACAAAGTAAGTTCTATTTTGAAAAACATCATCTGGGAGACTTGCTAAAATTACAGATTCCTGGCACCTATCCTGGGTATAATACATCCGAATTTGGGGGGATGAATCCCCTAAAGCTTCCTGTGGAACTAACTCCCTGAATGCTTCCAGGATGGGATTCTGAGACCAATGATCAAGAAACTGGGACCCAGAGCATTGGTATGTGAGGTGACAGGTGCCCACTGGTAAGTGCTGCGCCAGCTGATGGCTCAGTTAGCTATGGGTTGAGACCACGCTTATACTTCCTCCCTTTCTCCGTTGGCTTTTGAACTTGCAGCTTTTCAGTTTGTTTCAGGTGTCCAACATTGAAAGTCTTCTTAAAACATTATCCTTTCAGTGTGAGTTGGAAGTGAGTTTTAATTAAGGCTTTCCTATATTTTACTTTATATCCTATGTTTTATGCAATCCTGCAGCCCCAGGAGCGCACAGCCAGTGGGGCCTGAATATCCAGACTTTGTCACCCAGAGAATTCTGTGCCTGGAGAGTCTGGCTTGCCCAGGCTGGCATATTTCTCTCAGGCAACCATGAGAAGCTGGTAATTTTTATTTATTGTCTGCAGTTCATGGCAGCCAGTATTTTACCACCTGCACATCTAAAAAAGAAGAGAAAGAAAAGCACACCAATATTCTCAAAATGTTTATATTCAAGGAGTGTGTGTTGCAGAGAGGGAGGTCGTGATGTGTGTATTTTTATTGTGTGTGAAAGAATCCTCAGTGGTGGTGCAGCTGGAAAAATAATGGAAGCACAGGGCACTGTCTTTTGTGACAAAGTTTCCTCTGGTAAGTTACAATTATAACGTAGAAAATGATACCTTAGACGGCAACTCATTTGTGAATCCTGGGAAATGCTGTTCAATGATTCCTCATCAGGACTGCAGAACCTGATCTGTAAAAATTTGGGCCTCAGTAGGAGGCCGTTTGCAAAGAGTGATTTGCATTTCAATTGTAAGTCCAGAGCAACCTTTAAATCCTGGCTAGGGCACTATCACAATGAATTTTTTTCTTTTCTACCCCCACACCCCCCTTTCTGATGTGCTTGGAAAAGAAAGAGGAAAGAGGAATGTTACATATATCAACTGGAGAGGATATAAGTAGTTACAAAAATGACAAAAGAAAGAAAGAGGAAGGAAGGAAGGAAGGAAGGAAGGAAGGAAGGAAGGAAGGAAGGAAGGAAGGAAGGAGGGAGGGAGGGAGGGAGGGAGGGAGGGAGGGAGGGAGGGAGGGAAGGAAGGAAGGAAGGAGGGTAGGAAGGAAGGAGGGAGGGAAGGAAGGAAGGAAGGAGGGTAGGAAGGAAGGAGGGAGGGAAGGAAGGAGGGAGGGAAGGAAGGAGGGAAGGAAGGAAGGAAGGAAGGAAGGAAGGAAGGAAGGAAGGAAGGAAGGAAGGAGCATGGTCCTGATGGTTAGGCTAGATTCTCTCCCAAGGAACAGTTATATCCAATTCTTGTAACTGGAGGAAAACAGTCTTTGTGCAGAAGCTGTCTCTGCACCATCTCTAGGATACACATCTTCCTCCTCTTTTTTGCTTCCAAATCTTAATTAGCAAGTTGTTTTCACTTAAGACAAAAACAAATGCAAGTCATCAAAACCCAAAGCAATTATTTATCAGAAAGATTTTCTCTAAGACACGTCCTTTCTGGAATAAGAAGCTCTTCAAACCCTAGTTCTGCTATGTCACTTGATTTCGTAACCCATTGTCTGGCTCTTCATTTTATTTTATCTTAATTCAAGTTTATTTACTGTTAAATGTTAATTGTTGTTGTTATTATTATTATTATTATTATGACTCACTCATAAGGACTTTTACCTAATGGTTGTAGTGATTTCAGAGGTTATAACCAAATGTAACCTTTGAGGAGAGAATTACTACTAAGAACACAGTATTTAATAGCAGCCATACCTCTCCTTGTCTGTTTCCACATGTTCTATTCTCATTTATTTATTCTTTGTTGTATGTATCATAACTGGTCCTTGCATTATTCACTAATATCCATGTTTATTTACTGCCTACTTCACATGTGTGTCAGAAGGTCAAAACTCTGTACTGGTTTGCACCAAGGCTCTAGGACCTGATATAACCCCAGCATGTTACAGGGGTTTTATAAATATTCAACATCACATGAACTTCAAAATGATTGTGATTTCTCTGACCCCTCTTACTTTATAATGTCATTAAAATGACTTATTTTCCCCAATTTATCATTAGCATTTCACATGACATTTTAAGAAGTTCTTTTTTAATATTTGCTTTAAATTTTCATAAGAGTTAATAGCAGCTAATTAGTCTTAAACCTTAATTTCACTTGTTGCTCTTATTTTACATTAGGGTGCCTTTAGCATTAAATTCATTAATCCAGTCATTTTAGGTTTGTTTCTCAGGTACTACAGTTGGGTTTGATATTTGTTTTTGCAGAATATCAGTTTGTGTTAAAAATTAAAATAGAAATATTTTATTACAGATAATGTATAATACACAACAGCAGAAGTAATACACACTGAGTTCTGAGTTACGACCCTATGCAGAAGTAGTGTTGTCCTTTGGGGGTTGTTTGCTCTCTCTGCTCACCACCCACCCTATGTCACCACAGTTCTGGCTCTAATTTTTAGCTTTTCTATCTTGCCTCTTGGCGCCCATTCCTCTGTCACATCTCTCCATACTTATATTTCACTGCGGCAGGAACATTGGAATTAGGAAGCTATAAAGCCATGTTTATTAATCTTGTGTCTGGAGTAAAAGTGAATAAGTTGTGATTAGGGGCTTTGCTGTAGTTTAAGCGAAGGTACTTGAGACTTTGAGTTTTATTTTGCCTCAGTGATCTTCCTTGCTTCTCTCCTGGATAGATGAATGGCAGTGCATATGTAGGATATTATATATATATATATCTGTATATATGTAATTATATATACACATGGGATATGGTTATCATATCATATATCTCTGATTCCTTGTATGCACCATATCTATCTATCTATTTACCTATCTATCTACCTATCTGTATCGTAGTTCAAGCGTATACTCTGTAATTAATACACATGATTTTTCTGAGATTGAACTTTGTCTTCCTCAGAACATTAAGCAAGGGAGTTGTTCACCTGTCCTTGCTCATAGGTGGTAGCAAGTCTCACTGGCTCAGGACTGAACCTCCGCTGAAAAAAACATTGAAGAGAATCTTAGATGAAAAATGCTTTCTCTCTTCACATGTAGTGGTACAGGGCCCATAATGTTAGGAAGAGATTTCAATTAACATCTCTCTAGAAGTCAGACATTAAACTCTCTTCCCATAGCCTCCCACCACAGTAAAATACCACCCACAATAGGACAGCACCTCTCCAGCTGCAGTCCAGGAGACAAGGCGAGTCACATCCTCGAGATTGCAGTGCCCTGATTCTCTGATGCCACAGCTAACACTTGAGCCCCTAGTCGGCAAAGCCCTGGGGCACCAATCTTGTCCCTTCTCTGATAAATTCTACTTATTATACTGTGCTGTGTACGCTCTCAGAGCTAGATAAATGAAGAGTAATAATAACTGTTATTTTTACACCAAGTGTTATCAAATCAGAAATCTGACACCTAGTAATTTAATATATATGTTTTCCCCCCACATACCTTTATTGCTGTTTGGCTAGATAGAAAATATGAGGAGATTGGAAACTAACTGTAAATATTTCTACAGTCTTAATGGCAAAGCCCTTTTCTTTCCTTTATTACCTTGTGCCACTTACTAGATCCTCTATTTCCCAGGGCTGTATTCTCTCTCTTTTTTTCCTTTCCTTTCAATGTTCCCTTCATTCAGGGAGCTTTTCTCAATTTATGAATCATTTCCACATGCTTCCATCATGCCACATTTCCTTAGTGTTTATCTTGCTTTTTAGAACATAAATTCACTCTTTGATGTTCTTTGCTAGACTGGGTCACAGGATAGAACTCAATGGATGTAGATTTGAGTCTGCTCTATCATGTAAAAACCAGAATGAATTTAGGTAAGTAAGTGGCTTACTTGCTCTCAGTTTAGTCTCCTTATCTGTAATATGGAAGCCAAATACTATCCACCTCACTGTAAAGATTTTTGCAAAATATTGCCTTGCAAAGACAAATTTTTCTTTAATTAGATATATTTCCCTTTCCAATATCTCAGTAATTGATGGTAAAGCTTTATTTGGGTGGGGTATTGTACATATTGTCTCATTCAGATTGTATTCTAAATTTTTAAAATTTAAAACAACAAATAACTAAGAGAAATTTCTAGCAGTCTATCTCTGGCAGGGGAGGGGAATAAAAGGAGGAACAGGAAACAAGATATAATCATTGCACTCCAAAGCTCCCTACATGCTTAAGCAATAAATGATGTAGACAGTAAACTGATGCCACAAGTAATTTAAATAGTAATCCAAGACAGCAGAAGCAGCAGGGTTACAAAAGGGCTATTTCCCACAGAGATGCTCAGAAAGAAATTGAGAACACAACCACAATGCCCGCCTAGAGGCTGTCAGGGTAGGTTTTTATAGGTGGCAAAGGTGTATCTGTGCAGTAAATTTGGTAGACTGGGGGAAAGAGAATTATCCATTTCTTCTGAGTTGACATTTGATTGATACAGCACCTGATTTAGAAACATTTCCAAGTGATTAACACAAATGCACATGGAGGAAAGTACCCACTGGGATTTCAGAAAACAATTCCATTGTTTTGACCAGAGCCACACTCTCCTTCATTATATCCTGTAAAAATTTCAGTCTCTAAGATCCAGCATTTCTTTCCTTATCTGCCATCAGGTCCAAAGGTGTGTGGACCCAAGCAGGACTTTTAATTAAGCACTCCCAATGTGTGACTTATTTCTTATTCAACTTAAATATACTATGCAGGGTGTGATTGAAATGTAGATTATATTAAAAAGGCACATTATTCCTTGCAAGAGAATAGTCCCACAAAAAAATGCATACAGGTCTCCACAAACATGTAATTCCTAGCCTAAAATGCAGGAGTTATCAATGAAATAACAAATTGTAACATTGCTATTCCTACCCATTATTTCATCAAATGTGACTTTTTTATCCCATCAGTCAGATTAACTGCTTTGTAGAACATAGAGACTTTTTTTTTAGATATCCAGTCAGGGACCTATGCTTTAGCTTTAATAAAAAAGTGCTTATTTAGACATGTAATTTAGTTTCTACATAGCTGTATTTCTCTTTTAGCACCACACATGCTGATCCCTAGTCATCAGCCATAAGTGCTGATGACTTTTAACGACTTTTAATCAGATTAAAAGCATTAGTAATGTAGTTAACTCCATTAATAAGATGCCCATACAGAGATGAGAATGTTCAAATTGGGAAAATATATACACTGGAATTCAAAATTTTGTTTTGGAACTTTAAAAAGCAAATCATGTAAAGAGAGATATATGGTTTTGAATAACTATTCTCAGGAAGGCCTTTTAGCCATGCTTTGCCAACTGTTATTTGCAATTCCAGTCAAAATTTTCCTCAGCCACTTTAGTCTTTATTTTTTTAATTAACAAATTGTTATTGAGTTCGTGTATGACTTTCTATTTTGGGCTAGGCATCTTCTCTACTAGTTAAAAACATTGCTTTCTATCATCTTGCCTAAAATTGTGGTTAATCTATTTTTTCTTTTCATTCAAATTGTATTATCCATTCCCTTTGACCTACTATTCTTAGGATAACCTACATATTTTTTTTTCTTGAAGCTTGCATCATATTACATGAAACATAATGAGATAAAAGCCCTAGCTTTAAATCCAATCAATAGCTCCCACAGGTGGACATCCATTTCATCACCTTCTTTCATGTGCTGTCCTTTGTTCATAAAGATGTCATTATCGATCTACAACTCATCTGGCACCTGGTGTGAGTTCTGGATTCTGTCCAGTTGTGAGGACATTGTTTCAAAGTCAACCCTGTACCTGCCCAGGTCTCCTTCAAATTCACAGATCCATTTGGTAGACAGGTAGGCTGTGACTAAGGCTGCCATGAAGGAAAGCTATTAGTTGACTTCCATTTAGGTAGTCACAATGCTAAAGAATTCCATACATTTTCACTTTTATATCTTTGTTTTTACTATGAACATATCAAAAATGAAATCATTTGAAAGATAAGAACATTACTTCATTTATTTTTCATTAGTTTTACATTTTGGAATAAGTAAAGCAGGTTTGTAATGAAGAATCTAGATGTAGAGAAATGTACAAAATGAAAGCACATCTGCTGGGTCTTTCCAGAGTTTCTAAAAGATTATCCATGTGCAAATACATGCTAGTATATATGTAAATTATCTATCCAAATGAACTTTAAATACAAAAGTAATATAATTACATTATGTTATTATTTCATTATTTGATGTTTCCTGAAATGTTGAAAAAGTAATATGTATACTATAATAAGTTTCTGCATCATCAGAGCCTATCTATGGCTCTATATTTTATAATTAGAATTCATTCTTTGAAGTTTGTGAGAAGAGATTCTCTTGTCAATTTTCCAAGTTTTCTGGATGCATTAACATGGTTTAAATACAAACAAGATTTAGTAACACTACCCTGAAACAAATAAATATGCATAAATAAAGAATGGATTTGAACCACTCTACATCAATTTATATACCAAACTGGGTGCAAAGAGAATCAGACAACTGAGTATAAATTTTATTGAAGAAAATATAGGAATAAAATTTTCTAAAAAAGAATTTCTATCCTTTGTTGAAATGATAAAAAAAACAATGGCTTCGGTGCCATTTATTTAAAGTTTCTCCTTTTTTTTCAATGAGTTCTGAAAAATTTGTCTCACCTTGTAATATGTAGGTAAATTTACAATTGTTTTGTATTGCTGACAATATCTTAAGTATTTTGAATATCTTTATTCTTCATTTGTAGTTTTGGAACCAGTGTGATCATTAACATACAGGCAGTGTTCAATTCCACTTAAATTATTTTTAATCCATAAATCAGTTTGAATTAAAATGACACCTGCCAATATTCCTTTTTCTTGAGTATATGGACATGAAATAATTATTTACTGAGATTTTCTTTTTAGAATTTTCTTCATTACATTGTTAGGCTTATTTATTATAACTGGTATATTTTATATGTCTTTTCAAGTAA
Organism: Megascapheus bottae; assembly: GCF_031878675.1. Lineage (NCBI taxonomy): Eukaryota > Metazoa > Chordata > Mammalia > Rodentia > Geomyidae > Megascapheus > Megascapheus bottae. The sequence continues at coordinate 43,454,216 of NC_143515.1, forward strand.
TATATAGTTCAAAATAACATAATTATTTATTTTTATTTGGTGTACAAGTCAAGGATTTTGACTTTTCCTCAAAAAGTTGTTAAGTACTCTTGCTACTTCTAGTAGTTTATTTGCAGTTTTTTTTTTATTTTTTGAGCTGAGGTAATCATATAATTTCTATTTGTAAGATTTGCCTTTTCATCTGTTTGTTTTCCTTTACATGGTACTGAGGAATTGAACCTAGGGCCTCATGAAGCTAGGCAAGCACTCTCACTAGGCTACAATCATCACCCTAAGGTCTCTTTGTTTCTAATCCTTGTTCTATTATGTCTCCCCTTTGCCTTATTGCTTGTACTTGTCTTCTGGGAAATGCCAGTGGAAATGGTCACAGAGACAAAGCTGGCCATTTTACTGACCTCAAACACAATTTACACATTTACTATGAATATAATTGTGCAATTGTTTTGTAGATGTATGGTTTCATCTTGGAGAGAGAGCAATATGTGACTTGAACTAAGGTCTTTGTGTTTACTCTGATTCTTGTTCTGCTAGCATTCTATCACTTAAGCCACACCTCCACTTTGGCATTTTTCTGACTGGCTGGAGATAGAATTTCAGACTTTTCTGCCAGGATTGGCTTTCAATAACAATCCTCTGGGTCTCAGCCTTCTGAGTAACTAGGATTGCAGATATGAGTTACTGGTTTCCTTGGATGCATTTTTTAATACAGAAAATTGCTTTTCATGAATAGGTTTGTAAGAGCTTCTTACGTACATAAAATCTTACCAAAATTTTCTCATTTGTTAGATGATTATATACATTTGTTTCTTAATTTTAATTAATTAAACAGAAATCAATGTTCTTGTATTAAATTAATTTTGCTTACAAAGTAATACCTTTTCTACACAATGTTTCTATAAGCCAGACTAGTTTAGATATAACACAATTTCAATAAAAGCCCCTATGCTTTAGTAATTTAATAACAAAGGTATATTTTATCAATAAGGCTTAAGATCCATTGTGGATATATACAATCCACAATGGATTTCAAGAGAAATCAGATTGATTGGCCCATTTACTGTTGAGATACAATTACAAAGAGATGGACTAATAAGATCCATTCTAATATGGCTTTTAAAGCATCTGACGTGAATTAGCACACAAACAATTCTTTTTTGCTCTATGTGTGGGGGGAGGGGCTTGATCTGAGATCTCTTTTCTTAAGGCTAGGGCTCTACTACTTGAGCCACAGCACCACTTCTGCCCTTTTCTGAGTAATTTATTGGAGATAGGAGTCTCATGGACTTTCCTACCCAGGCTGACATGGTCTCACCCTCCCGAGTTCCTAGGATTACAGGTATCAGCCACCAGAGCTGATCTCACAAACAATTCTTTACATTATTATATTTTTCTCTGGAGAGGCTGCAAGGGAATATCTCAGAGGATCTGTGTCTAGAAAGAGAACCAGTATAGCTATTTGTAAGCCAGCCTGAAAATCTTTACAATGCTAGTCTTATTTTAGATACTCTGATTATTTCATACAATCCTCATTAGGTTCTGGTGTTAAGCTTAATTAAGTGATCCTCAAATTATGCTTCATAGTACTCCCACATTACCTGGGCTCTGACATAACATATGTATGTCAAATTCTTCTTCTCTTGCATGTTTAGCTAAAAAAAGTTTTAATACCATGTGGTTTTGGTGTTTCTATTGGAGGATAATTCTGTGTACTTTGATGTTATAAGAATAGGCAGATTTTTCATTTTGTTATTATTCAGGAAATCTTTCGTCTTTTTCTGGAAGGTCATCCATTTATGTGGTGACCCAGAAGAGCCCAATGAAATCTCTTTTATTGTTAATTCATCCTCCTCCTTTTTTTTTATCCACTTTCCCAGAAGATTTCCATGTTTTCCATTTCATAAAGCAATTGTTTGTAATAAAGCTTCTATTGTATTTGTGTTACAGATTTTCTTAATTTATTTTATTTTAATGCATTTTTTTCTTTCTTCAAAAAACCTGTGGCGATTACTCTAATTATCTTGGGTTTTACACGATGTTTTCACATTGACATAAAAGTCCATTTAAATAAATATGTGTGTTAGATCATCAAATATATATATATATATTCTCTTATTTTTAATTATTGTCTTCTAGTTTAATTGTATTTTTGTTAGAGAATGAATGTAAAACAGCAACTTTAAAATACAAAGACATGCTTCATAGCTCAAGATAGTCAATTTTCATAAATGCTTTATGAGTACTGAAAATATTGTATATGCCATAGTGATTGGTACATATTTAAATGTGACCTTTACATAATATATATTAATTATATGGCAGATGTATTTCTAATTCTAATTTTTAAATTTTCTAATGCCATCAATTAACTATGTGCAAGTCCTTCAAATATGCTACTTTGTTAGCGGCTTTGACAATTTCTTAAGTTTATTCAATTTTTACATACTTTAAGTTATTAAAAATAAACCTTTTAAAACTAAATATTCTGTCATAATATAGTGACACTATCTTCTAAAATAATTTTGGCAGTGTGCTTTGACCTACTTGTTTATTTTTTATTTTATGTTTTAGTGCTGGAACTTGAGTTTTTATGCCCCTTTCTAGCTCTTGTAGTCGTGGCTGGACCTCAAGTCCAGCAATGTTTTTATTTTTTGGATAATAGACATAGAATCTTGTAGAATTTTCTATTTGATCTAGCTACAAACTGAGATTCTCAGATTTCAGCTTCCTGGGTAGTTAGGATAACAAGTATGAGCCATTGACATCAGTCTCCATCTTTCTTTGGATTAATAGTTTCCTGGGTTTTTTTGTTTTAGCTTTTCGAAATTTACTACATTTTTACTTTTTGTTTGTCCTCTTCCTTTTCCTTTTATCTCTGCCTCTTCCTCTTCCTCCTCCTCTTTCCCTTTCTCACCTTCCTCCTCCCTTTCCTTCTCCTTCCTTCCTTCCTTCTTTCCTTCATTCCTCTTCTGTCTCCTCCTTCTCCTCCTCCTCCTCCTCCTCCTCCTCCTCCTCCTCCTCCTCCTCCTCCTCCTCCTCCTCCTCTTCCTCTACTTCCTCCTCATTTTCTTTCTCCATCTTCTCTTCTTTCTCTTCCTCCTGCTTCCCAGTCCTGGAGCTTAAACTTAGGGCTGGGGCTCTGTCCCTGAGCTTCTTTTGCTCAAGGCTAATACTCTACCACTTGAACCATACAGCACGACTTCCAGATGTGTTTGGTTTTTTTTTCTGAGTAATTTATTGGAAATAAGAGTCATTTTTGCCTGGGCTGGCTTCAAACCAAAATCCTCAGCTTTCAGCCTTCTGAGAAGCTAGGATTACAGGAGTGAGCCGCTTGAACCCAGCTTTCTCTTCTTTCTCCTTCAGTTACTTACTCTGTTTCTGGTATTTTTGTGATATTTCTCTATCATTTTGACCATAATTTTATTTTAATAAACATAAAGTCTCTTTATATTTATTGTGATTAATTATATATGTGATTTTCGGGGGGGTTTCTTGGTTGTTTTGTTTGTTTTTACTTGAGGTAGCCTCTCTGAGTGATTCCACTACCTCTACCTCCCACCTAGTTGGAATTATAAGCATCATCTTCTGCTCTTTCTTCATCAAATCTTAATCAAAATTTTTATTTTCACCTGAAAATGATCCATGGGTTGCAGGCTATTTTAATATGAAACACTCCTCTCATTCCATTTTGGGTTTTGTCTGATTTATTGAATTTTGTCTGCTTGCTTTATTTTTATCTCAAGTAGAATTTGTCACTAGGATTTTATGCAACCAAAGTTTATTCATATTTATCCACATATTACCATTTCCTTTGCTTCTAATTTATTCCTGTTGCTCAAAGCTAACATCTGGGATCACTTTCCTTCTTTGTGACTTGCATCTTTTAAAAGTTCCTTCAAAGACAATCTATTGATAGTGAACTATTAGTTTTATTTCCTAAAGATATCATTATTTTACTCTCTTTATTGAAAATTACTTTGATTAACATGCAATTTTGATTGACTGCTATTTTCTTTGAGCACATTGAAAACATTACCATGCTGTGTTTGGCTTTCATTGTTTCCGTTGAGATGTTAGCTGTCAGTTCATCAAACCATTGAAAGTTTTCAATTTTCTCTTGGTATTTAATATGATTGTAACTTTTATGATGTGTAGTTTTATGTGACTAAGTATTTATTTTCCTGGTTAGGATTCATTTAGCTTAATGAATCTGAACATTAACACTTTTGATCAAGATGCATTATGTATTCATAAGCTGCTTCGTTGAATGGCAACTCCTTTGTACAACGACTTAAAGATAAAAATACATAAAAATGTAATAATAAAGCAAACCTATTTGAGTTTTCTAAAAATAAATAAATAAAATCTAGAAAATTCTAGACTTCTAAACTTTCAAATATTATGTCAGTTCTCTTCTTTTTCTTCGGAAGCTTAATTAAACATACATTAGAAAGTTTTACTCTTACATATTAACTTAATTTTTAGGTATTTTACTTTCCTTTATTTCTCTTTAGATGCATATTGAAGCTCACAAAATTTTTGTACATTCAACTGTTAAAACAATCCATCAAGTTATATAGTATTTCTTAGTTTCATTTCTTGCTTAATTTTTATAAACTCTCTTTTGCAAAAATTCAAGTTATTTGTTAGTGCTCACTTTAATCGGTATTTTAAAAATTAGTATACTAAATGAATTTTCTTTTATAATCTATATCTATAATTTTTTGTAAAACTCTATCCATTGGTGTTGTCCACAGATTTTAATGATTCTCTCTCATAGCATGGTTTTCATGCATTTTGTACGTGTTTCTTATAACTTGGGGCTCTTGGAAGCCTGTATTATAGGTAGATTCTCCTAGAAAAGCATCATCCTATGTGTTTGTCACAAGATTATATGTGTATTTGTGCATTTGAGATTCTATAATATGACTTTGACTGAAATATCCATGTTGTGGATGGTCTATGATTATGAATGTTCAGAAGTGAACCGAATCTCCCATTTGCTACTTTTTTTGGTAAGATTTATGTTAATGGTGATTAGATGGTGAATTGGATACATTTAGTTGTGTTTTATATCACAATGGGTATGAGACCCTCTGAGAAATTACTTGTACATTGGTGTGTTTGCTATTATCCTATAATATTTTCCACTGAAGTTTTATCCCTAGATTTTATCTCCCTTAGCACTATCAGAGATGAAGCAAATCAAAGCCTGATTGACTTGAAATATCAGATGTTCTCAAGACAAACCGAGATTCAAAGTTTCTTTCTCCTTTCAGTTAGTGTTCGTTGTGGATTTTTTCTTATTAACTCGTAACTTACAATTTTTAAATAATCATACAAGTAAAACAATTTTTCATCTATTGCCAAAGAATTGCTCAGAGTAATTGGTGTTTGATAAGTGTTTATCCAATTAGTGGTTTGAAGTCTTTCTGTCTCCTTTTGATGCTTCCTTTACCCAAACTCTCAACAGAGAATAGGAGAGATGAGGTCCTTTGCCCAGAAGGCATTTCTGTGTATCTGATAACTCTTCCAGAAAACAATGTGGAAAAAAAACTGGTGTGATGAAGGAAAAAGGATATCCTTCCCCAATTTTCTTGTGCTAAAAAAGAAATGGAAAGGAAATCATAAGAGAAAATAGAAAAACTGTCAAGAATGATGAGAGAATAGCTTAGAGCTGTGAAGAACAGCCTCTGTGGTTGATGTTTATTCCTTCACACACTCTTTTTGCCTTTCTCTTTCATATCAGGATTTGTTATCTGGTTATTGAACCCACGTCATTACATAGGAACAACCTTGAGTGAATCTCTTCTGACTCCTGAGAGTTTTCCAATCGCACACTCTGATCTCATTCAACATGTCACTATCTTACCAGGCAAAAAGTCTGTGTCCAGTGGTTAACTTAAAAATAATGTTAAATTAAATGTTGGTTTCATAGTAGAGGAATATTCTTCAAGTTTTTTAGAATCATTTTTTTCGGAAATGGCGACTATCTACTACTGTCTTTTCCTTCTACTGTTCTTTTGCATTAGATCTTCCACAAGAAATATATTCATTTCTCCACCCCATGGCCTGAGTGGCTGTACTCAGTGAGATTATTCCATTTCTCAGAGCCACATTAACAGAAAGATGGCTGCAGAGATCCCGACTCTTCCATAAGTCATAATGCTTTTAGAAGCACTTTATTATCTCCCCAGATGAAATATATGGCATCCTGTAATGGGTCTTAAATATCAGGACCTCTAGCTCTCCTCAAGGTGAACCCAGCAGCCTCTCTCCTTTCTTCTCCTCCAGCCTTCACCTCACTGTCTCCCAAGTACTATGGGGCTCTACTGAACGTACCGCACACCCCCAAGGACCAGAGCTCCACTAGGCTTTCATGCACGCAGCTCTCCTGAAGTGAGGGCGGGTTGTGTTGCATCCACTCCCAGGTACAAAGTCAGCTTTAGGACTGCCTTTCTGGACTCTGACTCGCTTGCTTCATCGGGGTTGGTAAACTGGGCCATTGTCCGCACAGGGACCTTTTAGTCTGGCACTAGGATCAATCCACGCATGGAGTGGGGAAGAGAGCCAGGGCAGCTCAGTCACGTCTGTCTGGAACACCTCCCCGGCTTCGCCATCTTCACGTGCACGTTCAGCCCATTTTTATTTAATTTTTGCTAGTGGACATCATACCAGTTTCCCCCCCCCCCAAAAAAAAAGGAACAATTCTTGGGTTGCTGAGGGGAGATCTTTCCCCACTGCACCACACAACTGGACTTTTGGCCCTGACATCCTACTTCCATCAAAAACTTTGTGCACAAAATGTCACTTTCAAAGTTATGATGGGGGGAGAGGGAAGCTCCTTTATAAAAAATTCATGGCTACAATGATCTGATAATGCAGTGTTCTGATACCAGCAGATGTTTTGTCTAACATGTTCCCTGAAGCTGTACTCTGTGCCTTCCTATCTTTCATTTCCAGTTGCTATCTGCTGACTGTGGGATGTCATGTACGTACCCTATAGCTATGCGCGGCAATTCGCATCTAACACCAGCGCGTGTAATGAGCTTCACAAGATGCTTGTCGCAGTAACTCCGTACTTCCCTAACCATATGGAACACAACACTCTAAAGCCCATAGACACATTTTTTTTATTACAGTTCAGATCCTTAAAACATAATCTGTGTGATGTCTAGTGAACGTACGTGAAGAGCTGCTGAAAACAAAGTTAACACTTGTTCACATCATCTGTTACAAATGTCCAATTTGGGACAATAAATTTCCTCGGAACCTGTTCTTTTGCTGACTCGTTGCTTTATCTTTTTTCCCCCTCTTTCTCTCACACAGTTTTTTTTTTATGAACTATGCATATGTATTAAATGGGATTTGTTGTCCCTAGATACCAATTTGCATAAAGTACAAGCCATCATTGGTTGGAGAGAAGCAAATTACTTCTCCGGCAAGATCACACTTTTACTTTTTTTTTTTTTTAATTTTAACAAACCGCAGGCAGAGGCTGTTAACAGAACTTAGCCAGATATGCAAAGTGTCACTTTTCTCAAAAGCAGCTTGATCAATGAGGGGGAAGAAGAAGAGAAAAAAATGTGAGAGGTGATCTTATTCAATTAAGTCCTATCGAAAGCTGACTTGAAGCAGAATTGCCCAGCTCTGTTCATTCACCTGTCCACCTGTCGGTTATCTGAGCCACTGCTTTTTTCCCTCCAATGCAGGTCAGGTATTCAAGTCTTCTGAGAAAAACAAATACCAAAAGTTTTTGCAAACAAGTGAGACTAACTCAGCACCTTTTAAAAATAACAAGAATCTCTCAGTTTCATTCTCTGCTTCTCAGAAAACTCATCATTTTGCTTTTATTTCTTTTTTAAGTTATACTTCCCATTCCTTTCTTTGCAACTTAATAGCCAAACATCTTTCTGTTAACATCTCTGCTTATAAATGCTGACTCCAAATGTCTTATAAACTGCTAAACTTCAAGAACTACACACGTACACACACACACACACACACACACACACACACACACACACACACACACAACCTCTGCCCATCTCAGGAAACAGATTTTCCTGACAGATGCTAGAAGGTATGAGGATGTTAGGGATGGAGCCCCAGCACCCAGGCCCCCACCAACCCCTTGTGGCCTCTTCTCTACCCTTCCTCTGCTGTACACCTGTGACAAGTTGGCAATTGCCTGGGTGATAACACAGAGACTTGTAAATTCCAGCTTGTCCCTCTGCTAAGCAGAACTGTGCTAGATTTTTTTTCTAAATAAAGAAACAAACAGCTCTTTCAGCCAAGAATTTCACACAACTTATTGGGGGGGGGTGGAAGTTGTGAACCTTACAAACAGCTGGGAATAAATGACACTCACTAACTTTTGCCAAACTTACCAGAGAGACTTCAGGAAACTTGTGGTGTGCCTTAGACAAGCATTTCAATGAAATCTATAGTTTGGAGACTTTGATAAGATATCCAATAATTTAGATTTAGGCTAGTAACCAAAGTATCTACATGTTCCTAACATGGAGCAGATATTTGTACTAAACCTGTAATTCTTAAAAATAAATAAGGAATCTTTGCTAAATTTGGCTCCCACTTCTAGGAAGGGGCACACATTATTTTTTATGAGGATCACAGTAATTTGGATCCATTATTTACCACCATTGTTTTGTCAGAAGGCTAACATGGCAAAAGAAACAAATGAGTGAAAAGCTAGCTAGCTTGGTGATTGTGATAGTTTGCTTCCCCACACGTGATGTCTTTGAGAAGAGCACAGAAGAAATAGAGAGAGAGAGAGAGAGAGAGAGAGAGAGAGAGAGAGAGAGAGAGAGAGAGAGCGCGAGCATGAGTGTGTGTTCACTATTATGCCTAGAAAACCGGTTCTGAGGAAGTGCCTAATACCGTTTTTTAATGGATCAATGAATGGCTGAGTTAAGAGTTAATGGACACATAATGGAAGGAGGTTGAGCACAGAACTATTTATCTGTTAATATCACTAGAGTCAAAGATTAATGAAATCCTGTCGTGTAAGATTTCTTCCTCTAAATTCCATTGACGAGATATTTCTGATTACTTTCATTGCTTCAAGAAATAAATTAAGTGCTGCTAATTGTGAAGTTCATATAGGTGTGTAAATGTGTGGAGTTTCAAAAGTGAGACAAAGTGTTATCATTTATTGGCTTGAGTAACCTAGGCTGCTTAATGAATTGTACTGGATTTTAGTTGCTTGCTTTGTATTTGGGAGAGAATTACCTATGCAGAGGAATGTTCTGGAGATAAAGTATAACCAATGTCAAGTTCCTAGTATCTTAGAGTAAAGGCATGTTGAGTGTTGGTCTCCTGATATTTCCCTGACCTTGCAGAATTTACAGTCTAACTTTCCCATCTAGTGAACACAGTAAGCATACCCTCAAATAGCAAAAATCATGGGAGGTTTAGAGTGAAACACACAGTTACTTCTTCCAAAAAGGAAAAAAAAAAGTATGTCATGAGAGGGTCTTTTTCTTTTCCAGTTTCTTTATTGATTTTTCTTTATTTATTTTTATAATCTGGATCTTGCCTGTCTTCATGCTGTTCTGTCTGCCTGAAACACCATCTTTTCTTTCATGCAATTATCCAAATAGTATTGAATAAGAATTTAGGCACCAAGGCTTCAGAGATTGCAAGTGTCCTCTTGCCTTGCTTGTTGAACCTCAAAACATAAATATGTCCGTTTTATGGTATTCTGTCAGCTCTTTCACTGTATAATAATCCTGGGACTTAGTACCTTGTAATACCAGCAATTTCTCAGAGCATGTACATAACGTACATGGTGTTCACTCATGTGCAGCCTAGATGAACTCTTGTGAATGCATCTTATCAGAAATTTGGCTAAGATGAAATTTCTGAGAAGTCATTAGTTTTTTGGTGTTGTCTGTTTTTCAGGGTGTGCTGCATGTTTTCACATTGTCTTTGATTCTTTATTTTCAGTATAACTTTATTGTTTATTATTAAGGTATTATACAGAATGGTTACTATTTCATGTCAGGTAATGAGTACTTTTTTTTTCTTTTGAATGATGTTACCCCTTCCTCATTTTCCCCTGGTTTCCTCCTCTGGTTCCTGCTCATCATTTACACAGTTTACTTTCCACATAGTGTATACTGAATAGCACTATTTCATTTGTTCACCCTGTCTTTGATTCTTTAATGGGCGAGATAGGTTTTCTTTTGAGATAGTCAGAAGGTTTTGCCCCAACCGAGTGAATGTGCAAGTGAAACACAGTGAGGACAAAGCTTCACAAAGCACACTTTTGTGTCTCTCACATTTCACTAGACAAAACAAGTCAAAAGGCCAACCTAAATTCAAAGTTGTACAGAAATAAATCCTATCTCTAGACAGGAAGCATGCAATGTTACAATGCAAAGAATTGGGCATAATGGATTAAGAGATGGTTTTGGCCACTGAGTCATCTTCAGTTATGATTTCTGTTGATATTGAGGAATTGTTCTATGTTTGGCTGGTTTTCTTAAAAACTTATTTTTCTTGTAGCCTACTTTTGAAGTACTGTGCTAAGTGTCTGTCCAGATTCAAAAGGTTTCTTTGGGTACCAAGTTCTTATTCTCAGATTTGCAGCTATGTGCTATTTTCTACAGGTAATTCTCTACAGAGAAAGTGTGTCAATTTTTTAGAAAAGATAAAGACTAAAAATATTTTAAGTGATAATGTAAACACTGAAGAGTATATCCCATGATATCTATATAGAAACTATAGAAACAAGATGAAAGAAATCAAAGATCATTAAAGATATAAATACATAAAAAGGTATTCTATGTTCATGGATTAAAAGTCATAACATTATGAAGAGGTCTATTCCTTCCAAGTTATATACATTCTATGTAATCCCAATTTAAAAAAAAAATCTCAGGTAGTCATTTTACAAATACCAATGAAGTGATGTTAAAACTTTAATGACAAGAAACAAAATCATAATAGTCAATTTAATACCAAAGAACATCTTTAAATTATTATCATTGCCTAACTTGAAATTTATTCTAAAGCTAAAGCAATCAAGGTAGGCTAAATTATAGCAAAATCAATAGAAACCAACATAGAAACACATTAACACAATTACCTTTATGTTTGTCAGAGGGGAAATAAATGGCAAGTCAATGTAGAAAAATTGTTTGTTGGGGCCAGGAGTTTGGCCTAGTGGTTAAAGTGCTTGCCTAGCATGCATGAAGACCCGGGTTCGATTCCTCGGTACCACATACATAGAAAAAAGCCGGAAGTGGTGCTGAGGCTCACATGGTAGAGCTCTAGCCTTGAGAAAATCCAAGGACAGTGCTCAGGCCCTGAGCTCAAGCCCAGGACTGGCCAAAAAAAAAAAAAAAAAGAAAAATTGTTTGTTGGTATTCCATAAAAGAGGAGAGAAGTGAATCTAGATACAGTCTCATTTCTTTCCCACAAAAATTTCAAAATACATCACAAGTCTCATGAATCTAAATATGAAACACAACACTGCAAATTTCTAATATGTGATTTAGATTTTATGATATCTTGAGGATGATCTGTGACAGAAAAATCAGTTCATCAGGTCTTATTAAATGTAATATTAAATGCTCTGTAAATAATGTTAAGAGATCAAGAAATTGCAAATCTGGAGAATATATTTGCAAAACATACTAAGAAAAATATATACAGTAACAGAGAATAAAACTCAATACTAAGAAACATGTCAGAAAAGTTTGGGGCAGAATCTGATGAAGTATCTCAGATAACAGATGATAACTTACAACATAAAAATACTCAAAATCTGGGCCAGGAGTTTGACCTAGAGGTAGAGTGCCTGCCTAGCAAGCAAGAAGACCTGGGTTCGATTCCTTGGTACCACATACATAGAAAAAGCCAGAAGTGGTGCGGTGGCTCAGGGTAGAACACTAGCCTTGAGGAAAGCCCAAGGACAGTGCTCAGGCCCTGAGCTCAAGCTCAGGACTGCCAAAAATTAAAATAGTCAAAATCTTTTATCACCCAGGAATTCAATGCTGAATTTAGCCAAATGGGATTTCCTAATCTATTACAATCATCTTTTTTAAGACTATGACTATAGGAATCATTTTAATTAGCATTTTAATGTTGATCCAGTTTGACATTCCTGAGATAAGCTCTGCTAATTTTTTTTTTTTTTGGCCAGTCCTGGGCTTAAGCTCAGGGCCTGAGCACTGTCCTTGGATTTTCTCAAGGCTAGAACTCTACCATTTGAGCCTCAACACCACTTCTGGCTTTTTTTAATGTATGTGGTAATGAGGAATCAAACCTGGGTCTTCGTGCATGCCAGGCAAGCACTAGGCCAGACTCCCGGCCCTCTGCTAAATCTTAATGCATTAAAGTTCTTTGATGTCATACTGTATTTGGGGCTAATTTTCTGTTGCCTATTTCTGTGTTCACATGCATGAAGAAAATTAACCTATAGTTTGTGTCATTTTTGTCCAGTTATGCCAATGAAGTTATCCAAACTAACAAAAGAAGTTGAAAGAGTGCTTCCTTCATGTATTTTCTAAAAAGAGGTATGCAAATATTATGCTTTTCATACATATTTGCAAACATCAGTTGAAACTTCTTGGTCCTAGAATTCTTTATTAGAAATTATTGATTTTACATTAGCTTTCTTTAATAGGCATAAGGCTATACAAGTTATTTATTTCTTCTTGACTAAATTTTGGTAGCTCCTGTCTTTCATTAATTGCTCCTTTACATTTAAGTTTTGAACTTGATCGGCAAATAGTTTTTGTACTATTCCCTTATTATTTGAGGATTATATCTTTTTCTATTATCTGAAGGTCTACAGTGATTTCCCTTTTGATTTTTGGTTTTAAATTGCTATATTCTCTATTTGTCTTGATCAAAATCACTATCAATTACATCGATATTTTTAATACCATCCTTTGGTTACACTATTATTTATTATATTTCAACTTCTTTAATTTCTATTTTCTGTAATTTTGTATTTTTCTACCTTCTGAGGGAGAAGACTTACATGATCAGTTTGAAGCCATTTTTCTTTTTGACGTAACACTTGATGTCATGTTTCCTTCCAAGCCTTGTAGCAGCTTATTTCTACAAGTTCAGTTTTATTCTCCTCATATCTACTCAGTTTAAAGTATTTTTGTCTTTCTACTTCATTTTTAATCTTCAGCTATTTATATATTCCCAAATATTTTGGCCCTTCCTAGGTTTTGGGGGGGATTTTATTTTTATTGGGATTGAATAAGATATCCTGTTTTATTCCTATCTCAAGTAGACCTTTTAATATAATACGTTAACTTCTATTTAGATTTGTTAAAAAGGTTTATACTTTGCTGTTGATAGTTCTTAGTTACATCAAATTATTTGATAGTGTTGGTTTGAATCTTCTGTATCTTTTCTGACCTTCAAGAATCGAAACAAAAGTTCTAAAGACTTCAAGTAGAGTTATATGGTTAAATATTTCTTCTCATTTCAAGTCAGTTATTTTCTCTAAAACTTTGTCACTTTTTGCTTCTTTCTCTTTTCTAATGTTAATTTTGAATATCACATTATAAGACTCATATCACATTATAAGACTTGTGCATTAAAACATTGCAATTAATTTTAAATTTGTCTTTTATCAGGGAATCCACAGAGTTGGACACACTAGAAATCTCTGTTTCTGAGTCAGGCTCCAATGACAGCTAAAATTTCAAAGATTCATTAGGCTTTTTGTTACATGGCATGCACCTGTGTCTATCAGATGTCATCCTTGGACTTGATGGGGTGGGGATTAGGGTTCAGTTCTTAAAATCTTTGCTGCATGAATTTATATCTACTATATACATGCACAGCTTAGACACAAGCTCAGAATTGGTGTCCATTCATATATGAAAATTTGGAAATATTTTCCAAAAGGTTATGTATCCTCATTGTTTTCAATATATGTAGAGCCAGAACTTAAAAGGAACATAGTAAATACAATTGGTGCTGGGGTTCAAATAGACCTTTGTGCTTTTGTTTGACTTTTTTACTCAAGGTTGATGGTCTACCACTTAGCCATGCATCCATTTCTAGCTTATTGCTGATTAATTGGAGATAGCAGTCACATAGGTTTTTCTTCATAGGCTGAACTATGAGCTATAATTCTTAGATCTGAGCCTCCTAAGTAGCTAGAATGAGAGGAGGAGTGAGCTACCAGTTTTCTGAAGTGATTTTTGTTTGCTTGTTTCATATTTTAAATAAGACTATTATACATACTTCCAGGTGGGTGATTAAAATAGTAGAAATATTAAGGAAAGAAGTAAAGACCATCTGGCTTTAGATAACTGAGTTTTAGGTGACAGAAATCTGAGTTGAATGAGATTAAACAAGAAGTCTTGGGGCAATTGGTGAGCTTTGAATTTTAACAATTTTTACATGCAAATGTTAATCAACGTTTATGGATATTTGCCAGAAACAGAATTATATATTAAAGAGAACTGAAAACTGATAGCGGAACTTTGAAACATGCTCAATTTATGGGCTAGAAGGACAGAGTGAAAAAAAAAGTGAGGATGATAGCTCTTCAAAAAATGTATTAATGGTCCTTGTCTTTTGTTTTCCACATGCTCCTATAGGTAAATTCTTTGTGCATATGGACAAATCATAGTGGCTTATTTCTAATGGATAAAATTCAATAAAACTGATGAGAAGATCACCTCCAAAAAGCTACTCTAGAGACTATATCTCCCATCCTTTTGGCATGCCCTATTCTTCCTCTTCTCATATTGCTCTGATGAGAAGAATCACTCAGTGAAGAACAATAGACCAACAGGGACACCTAAGCCAACAGCCCAGGCCCACAGCTTTGAAGAATTAGTAGTCTTCACTAAGAGGCCTCAAGGAACTAAATGAGCCACCAGCCATGTGAGTAGGCTTAGAAGTACACTCTCCTCTAGTGAAGCATTTAGATGATAGCACAGATCTTGGGCTAAACAACTTGATTGCAGGATTGTAAAGGAATAGAAAGAAGATGATTCATTTAATAGAAAACCAGAGAGAAAGGAAACTCTAGAGGTAGTGATCATCAGGCAAGAATAAGTCTGACAGACCAAATAGGGCATCACCATAAAAAGGCCCCTTGTACTTGGAAGTCAAAATTATGAAAGCTCTTTGAGTAAAAGACAGTGGATAAAACATAGCTTTATATGGGAAGAATATGGATTTCTGTCAAGATTACACCACTTATTTAAGGTGTCTGGCAGGACAAAGTGAGAGAGAATAGTTCTGAGGGGAGAATTTTTTAAATTTTATGATATAAATTATTTTTTTTTGGTCTGTCTTGGGGCTTGAACACTGCTCTTGGCCTGGGTGCGGTCCTGCGCTTCTTTCGCTCAAGACTCTTTACTAATTGAGTCACAGCACTACTTCTGTTGTTTTAGTTTATTGGAGGTATGAGTCTCACAGAGTTTCCTGCCCAGGCTGGCTTCGAATCACAACCTTCAGATCTCAACTTCCTGAGTAGCTAGGATTCTAAGCATGGGCCACTGGTGCCCAGCAGAATATGAATTCTTTAACTTTTCTCTAGGAAGACAAGATTTCTAAAGATCAAAATAAGATAAGCCCAGCACTTGTATTCACATATGTAACCCTAGCTATTTAGGAGGCTGAGCTATGAGGGTCATAGTTCAAAGCCAGGCTTGGTATGAAAGTCTATGAGACGCTTATCTCTAGCCACCAGGAAACTAGAAGTGGAACTGTAGTTCCAAGTGTGGAGTATGAGCCTTGAGCAAAAAAGCTCAGGGACAGTGGCCAGGCTCTGAGTTCAAGCCCCACAACTGACATAAAATAATGGTGAAAATTTATTTATTGAGAACCTACTACATGTCATACATTGTTTCCAGCAATAAAGATACAGTAACAAGAAAAAGATGTAGCGTTCTTTGCCTCTCATTTATATACTAATGGAAAAAGATAAGGAAATAAATAGATGAAATAAGAAATAAAAGTGGCAAGATCACTGATGTATGCCAAGAACCAGAGTCAGTCTCATCTCATGGAGAAGAGAAATAATTCTATCTTCTTGGGGACAGTAGGGAGGAAGTAAAGAAGATGTTACATGAAATAAGATGATCCAATAATTGGACCATTTTGTAGAGAAAAATCACCTTTTATTTCTACTTTTGCCTAATACTTCCCTTAGCTATGTTTCTCTGTACCTTGTTGAGTTCCAGATACCATCACCATTTTTGCAGGAATTAATGCATGTTGGAGTTGATATGTGTTATAAATGTTGATATGCCATCTTGGTTCATTCGTTATGGATAGCAATATAATTCTTGGGAACTAAGGTAGAACATTTCCCAATTATTCTTTATATTGTCTCATTAGCTGTTGAATGTCATCGGAACTTACGTATTCACTCACACTTACACTTCATAACGTGCCCCCAGTCATCTTTAGTGACAACCCGCATATCCTAAGTTGTCACAACAAGCCTTCACTTCAAGCAGAAAACCATGCTTCCGTCGCATTTTAGGATAAACTTCTGTGTATAAAATGGTTTCTGCAAATGTAAGCCAATGCAATAGATTTGATTGCATGTCTTTCCTCCATCTCCTCTAAATGGTACAGCCCATTTACTCTTTGCCTTTAGAGCACTTTTAGCACTGTGAACCAGGGACTCTATATTTCTGCCCTTAATGTAATGGCTCATGCCGTTTGAACAGGTATCCTCAAGTTATAAAACATATCAACATACTGCTTAGGATCTTTATAAGTTGTTTCTGCAGAGCAGGTAGTAATTTCAGAAGCAGTAAAGAAACCATGTCAAAATTTGTGAAGATAAAAGAATTCTCTAGAAAAGGAAATTCATACATCCGGGATTACATTCTATTTCATTAATTGAATACTAACATTTTCCTTTTTTTCTTTCTATGAGTTAGCTCTGTTTGTATAAGACTGTAGGGCCATTTTCACTTTTTAACAGATAAACACGGATACAACTCCATTAATTTTGTATCTACTTGAAAATGTGACATATATCTATATTTAAACTGTAATCCACAAGCTAGAATCATCAGATGGTGCAAATTCCCTGTGTCTAAATTTCTGAATGGAATGTATCATGTGATACACAAAACCTTCAAGGCCCACCTTCACTAGCAATTTTTTTATTGTCAGGGTAATGTAGAGTGGTTACAGTTAAATTTGTCAGGTAGTGGGTGCATTACTTCTCCAGTATTGATACCCCTTCTCATGTTTTTGTCCCTCTCTCCCTCTTCTGTCCTCCCCTAATCATCTTGCTTTCTCCTCTTCCCTTCCCTATTTCAGATAAACCAGTGTATATGCAATATACCAGTAACAAAGTCAGATACAGTAACCATATGAGATTAACAATTAAGGAAAAAAAAGAAAAGAAATAACTGCACATAGTATATTGAGAACCACAAGCACAAAGATAAACCTCTTGTTTCCATATCCTGGAGTTCATTTTGTTTAGTCTCATCCTATATGACCTTATGTAGCTAGCTTTCAAGCTATTGTGATCCTTTGCTAGGAGAGTCTTTGATGTGTACTAATTATGACAAATGAGGGAAACCATGGAGGCTATGTTCCTTTGGGTCTGATTACTTCACTTAATATGATTTCTTCCACATCTTTCCATTTCTTTACTAATGGGGTGATGTCGTTCTTTCTGATGGCAGCATAGAATTCCACTGTGTATAAGTATCACATCTTCTTTATCCAATCATCTACTGAGGGGCATCTGGGTTGGTTCCATATCTTAGCTATGGTAAATAGTGCTGCAGTGAACATTGTTAACTAGCACTCTTTCTAACTCTGTTCCCTGATACAAATGCCAGAGTCCACAAGTATAGTTGTGAACTCCACTGTCACTTGGAACTTCAAGGAAACTCAAGGTTTCATCCTTTTAGTGTCTACTTCTTTCTTATCTCAGGACTGAGGCCCTGGTCCATTTTTCTCTGATTTCCCGGATCTCTCCCTGCATCTCTCTCTGTCTCTGTCTCTCTCTCTTTGTATTTGCACTCTCTTTCACTCTATCTCTCTTTCCCTTTCCACTGAATCCTAGGGGAGAGGAATACTTGTAGGATTATCAGTATAGTCCTTGATACTCAAGCTCCTCTTGTTTTCATATATTTTTTATTGTGATTAATAGAAGGGTTACATGATATTTGCCAGATAGATGGTGCATTAATTCCCATACTTTGATACCCTTTCACATGTCTTGGTCCCCATTTCCCTCCCCCCCACCTGCACCCCTCATCTTGTTTTCCCCCGTTCCCTATCCAATTTCAAATAACCAAATACAAATATATCTGATATATCAGGTAACAAAGTGAGATACTGTAACAATATGAGATAACCAAGGGACAGCAAAAGAGATGAGAGATAACATAGCACCTTAAGGACAACAATCATTCATTATATGGCTTATGTTTCTATATCCTAGAGATCCTTTCATTTAGCATCCTACTATATGGCCTTATGTATCAAGGTTTTGCTCTATTGTAAATCTCTGCTAGGAGAGCCCAAGGATTCTACTGATTATGACAAATGAGGGAAACCATTGAGCCTAAGTTCCTTTGAGTACTCAAGTTCCTCTTGCCTCCACTTTTTGCATGCTGAGGACCGGTAAACGGCACCCCATGTCTTCTAGTGCTTTCTTCAACCATACTTTCCTCACCCCTTCTTTGCTTGAAATATCCCACACAATGTTCTGGGAATTTCCCTGTGGAGATCCCTCCACACTTGTATAGCCAATAACGCCACCCATGGCCAGTTTCATATCTTGCATTACTTTATTTTTACTTTTTCCCCCAGATAGGCTCTTTAATTCCTTCTCCCCACAATCATTCTCTTCCCAAATCCATATTTATAATCCTCTTAGTGGGAGGTAAAGGACATTAAATCCTAAAGGTCTCTGCTAAATTTCTCTATTCTTCTCTTGCCAACAGGGGGAAGTGTGTATTTCTGCTGGATATGCTAGTAATGGGATTTTTTTTCCCCTTCTCCTTAACACAGTTCTATAATTAATGCATGTTTCTTTGATTCTACATTTATATTTAACACATTTTAAAAGGTACAAAATGCGTTTTAAAGACGCTTCTTGTTCCCTTGTGATTATTGGAGTAGAGACAAGCCATGTAAGGATTATGAGAGGAGCTTGCAGAGAGGAGGGGAAGACTATTGACAGAAACTCCCCCAGAGCAGAAGCCTTGGGAAAGGGAAGTTCACTGACTTGGAGACTCTTGCACCACCTACTGGTGATTTAGGAAAGCAATTAAGTGTCAGCCATGGTCTGACCCATTCACTATGGCATTTGGAAGCAACCACACTCAGAGTCCTTTCATCATTGGTGTCTGGAAGGCTGACAGAGGCCAAGCCTGTGTTAAACTTATGGAAAAACTTACTTTTGGCACCTCACCCCCAGTGGAAAGCTAGTTGACTTCAAAAAGAACTCTTTCTCCCCTTTCCTTCCATCCCACCTCAGCTCCTTCTGAGAGCTTCAGGTATTTGGACGCCTTTCCTCTCACTCGACATCAGTGTTGTCTCCTTGGCAGATACCTGAGCGTGCTCTTTCTTTCCAAGTCTCTGAGAAGATTTGCTAAGAATTATTAGTAGTAGTTGTTGCAAGAATAATGCCTACTTTGTTGAAAGTGGCTAGAGGCACGAACTACATGCGAAGATTCTCGGCGTCCAGAGTAACTTCTACAAACCTACAGATCAAGGAAGGAGAAGTTTCTGGGGAGAGGAGGGAAAGCTGGATGAAAGCAGCTTTTCTGTTTGAACCCAGGATGCTCTGAGCTGCATCTCTCAGCAGCCTTAATGAATATCTAGCAGTTACTGCATTGATAAAAAAGCCACTTAGTATTGCCTGGTCACTCAATATCAATCAACACCATTGTCAGTACAATAGATGAAAATGAAAAGTACTTGAGAACTCAGAACTGTGTAGATTCCTGGGCCCTGTTTCTGAGATTCACATTTAGTAGGCTTGAGTGGAGCTCTAGAATCTGGTACTTGTAAGTCTCTCAGTGGTTCTGTTCTCACACACATGAAGAGCAGCCAATCATCTCTACTCCATATCGTCTCTCCTTTCATTCATCCTCTCCATCATTGCAAATGAAAGGAAAACAGATTGGATTTGGAAAATTAGAAGATATAGCTGATTGCCTATAACTCATGCCTGTAATTCCTAGCTATTCAGAAGGCTGAGATCTGCGAATCAAAGTTCGAAGCCAGCCCAGAAAGAAAAGCTTATGAAATTCCTATTTACGTTAACTACCAAAGAATAAAAGCTACAAATGGAGCTGTGGCTTAAGTGGTAGAGTATCAGTGTTGAAAAGCTTAAGGGTTAGTACCTTGACATTGAGTTCAAGCTCCAGCCCTGGAACAGAAAAAGGAAAAGAAAGAAAAAGAGACAAGAGAGAGAGAGAGGGAGAAAGAAAAGAGGAAAGGAAAGAAGGAAGAATGGAGGGAAGGAGGAAAGAAAAAAAGAAAGAAAGAAAGAAAGAAAGAGAAAAGAAGGAAGGAAGGAAGGAAGGAAGGAAGGAAGGAAGGAAGGAAGGAAGGAAGAGAAAAGAAGGAAGGAAGGAAGAAAGAAAGAAAGAAAGAAAGAAAGAAAGAAAGAAGACAAGGCAAGCAAACAAGGAAGGAGGAAGGAAAAAAGGGAAGGATGGAGGTAGGAGCGAGGAAAAGAAAATTAGAAGATATGCATGAATTAAAATAAAACAGTATAATCTAAACTGACCTTTGGCCTTATGTTAAAGTATGAATTTTGAGTATGTGTTCTTCAAGAATAATCATATATAAGCATCCTTATGTAAACATAAAAATTTTTAAAAATATATGTTTAAAAATAACTATGCATATATGCACCTTATAGGTTCTTCTTTTGTGGCATGAGCGTTGGTACTCCAGGCTTTATACTTGTTAGGCAGGCACTCCTGCAACTTGAATCAGCCTCTAGCCTTTTTGCTCTGGTTGTTTTTGATATAGGGTCTTGCTATTGCTCTGGCAAGCCTTGACTATAATGCTTCTATTTATGTGTCTCCATAAAGCCCGGTGAGAGGATTATAGCCTTACATTCAGAATATCTTTTTCCTATTGAGATGGGAGGGTTCTCGCCGACTTTTTTACCTTCGCTGGCCTAGAACTGCCTCTTGAATAGCTAGGGCTATAGACATAAACCACCAGTACCTGGCTCTCATCGTCATTTCCAATGGCTGTTCTATCCCGGAATAGGACACCAAATATGGACCACAGAATGTATAAGACCCTCAAAATTACTTGATCCATAACATGACAGATATGTGGGCTCCTTGTATGTTTCCTTTCATCTGTCTATAGCTTTCTGCTTATATTGTATTGATAATTATTTTTTTGTGGGTCATGGGGCTTGAACTCGGCCTGAACTCTGTCCCTGAGCTCTTCAGCTCAAGGCTGCTGCCCTACCCTTGAGCCAAGGTCCACTTCCCATTTTCTGGAGGTTAATTGGAAATAAGAGTCTCAAGTTCTTTTGTGCCTAGGCTGGCTCTGAACCTTGATCCTCAGATCTCAGCCTCCTGAGTAGCTAGGATTATAGTAGTGAACCACCGCAAAGAGCGGGTAGGCAGGCACAGTACCACTTCCTGTTTTCTGGTGATTAATTGGAGATAAGTCTCAGGTTCTTTAGTACCCAAGGGTGGCTTTGAACCGTGATCCTCAATTCTCAGCCTCCTGAGTCGCTAGGACTACAGGCGAGAGCCACTGCACCCAGCTGTATTGATAATTTTTATGACCCACAAATGATGTTATTAAAACTCAATTGGTCCTTGGCAGAAGAAAAGCTGTCACCCACCATTGTATGGGTGGCTGAGCATCCAAACTTTATTCTAGTGTAATCACTTTATGAAAACACCTGTGATGAACATGTCTGTGCCTGCTCATCTTTGTTCTGCTTTTTCCTCAGGACAAATTCCTCCTGCTAGCAACCATCAGGTCAAAGGGTAACAGATCTTAAAGCTTTGATACATTGCCAAATAACTCCAAGAAATGTTTCTTGATTTACTCTCTCAGTGGCACTTTATAAAAGTTAAGAAACATACCTTTGTCAATCTGGATATTAGGATTTAAAAAAATAAACTCTCCTATATTCTCTGATATTAAAAAAAAAGTTTTATTGTCTTCCTCCACGGAGGAAGGACTTGCAGAGACAATGGAGATAATTTTTTTCTTTTTCCTTTTAATTAATGTTCTGGCTTTGTGAGCCATTTACATTCATTGCCTTATCTCTTTTTGAAATATTTATACTTTTTCTTAATTTAGTGAACTAAGAAAAACTCTTAATATTGACTATACATTGATGCGGTGCTTACTATATAATTGGACATGTATTAAATATTTTAATTAATTTTTGGCTACATGGTTGCAAATAGGTTCACAGACTACCAAAAAATGGCATTCGTGGTTATTTTTATTTCATTTTACTTTTTTGTTGCACAGGCATTGTGGTTAAATCATCGAATAGTTTATTTTTAAGTTCCATCATCAGTTTCACACATGGAAAGATCTTATATACATTTACCCATTTCTTTTCTTGTTTATTTCTTTATTTTGGTTATTTTGGGAGTGGGCCTTACTCGTGCTAGGCAGGTACTCTATCACTTGAAGTCTGTCCCCAGCCCTACCATTTATTCTTACATTTAGATATTTGATTATGATCATTTTTTCTTGATGTGGAAGATTGACTTTATATTTCAGATGTTTAGGATAATGTTCTCATGTTTATTATCCCTCTGTTTCTTTTAGGAGAGAGAAAGATTCTAAAATTTTACCTACAGTAGAGTCTATGAGAGACAATAAGGAAATACTTTTAGTGGGGAGTTCTCTGATATCAGCTTTGTGGAAAATTCCTTGCAGTTAACTTTTAGTTTTTCCAGCTACACAACTTCCAGTGGAAGGTCCCAGCCTTCCTTCTCTTCATTATATGCAGATGCATAGCTTTCCTCAAGCTGTTGCTGTACTTCTAATCACAGACTGACATAAGGAAAAGGAACATTGAAACCCACTATGAGTTAACATGTTTCCTGCAGTTCCTTTCCATTCTCCCCGGACATTCCTCTCATTCTCCCAAATGTAGCATGCCATGTGGGACTAAGCGAAGCACCAGGGCTGAGGAAGAACAGATGTGCATTTTAACCCTGGCTCCACCAGTGTTTGATCACCCCTCTCAATCTTTTGCCAAACAGATATGTGTGCTCATCAGTCTACTGGAATTGTTGTCACAAAAATAATACAGATTGAGTGACTTAACAGAAATATATGTTCTTAGAGTCCATGTGACTAAAAGTCCAAGATCAAAAAGCCACACAAAGTTGAAGATGTGGTGTCATTTCCTTTTCATGTGAAGACACTAGTGCTCTGTGCCAGGAGAATGGGGGTGCCTCATCCTTGGTATTATGTGTTCTTAATTTCCTTCTTAAAGGTCCTATCTCTGAATATAGTCACTTTGGCAGTGGTTGCTTTGATTTAAGAATGTGGGGAGGAGAATAGCAGAATCCTTATCTAGATCTCAGGCACATTTAAACATTTTGAAAAGTGTTCAAACAGATGCCAATGATTTGGGGAGAAGCACCCTAAAATATGTCACACTGCCTTTTCATTGTAGTTCTTCTGTGCAGGCAGTCTGTAGTGAAGTCTGACTGGCTGTGCTAGGAAGTTTAGTTGTCCAAGAAGAGTTTATATCATGGCTGCTATCCTTTAATAGCACAGAGTCTCAATGTGAGAAGATACCAGCCTTAGAAACAAGAGCACCACCACCATCAACAGCAAGAACATACTAATCTTACTTCTAAGGTAAGATTTTAGGTTTTAAAACAAATTCCCATTTGTCTTTGCATTCAGATGTGAGATGCATCTTTAGAGTTCAAATACTGAAGGTATTCTAAGCTTTGGCCCATTCTCTATCTCTTTCTATTTTTTTTTTCTAGTCGTGGGGCTTGAACTCAGGACCTGAGCACCATCCTTGGGCTTTTCTCAAGGCTAGCAATCTGGCCCTTGAGCCACAGCACCACTTCCAGCTTTTTCTATATGTGTGGTACGAAGGAATCAAACCCAGGTCTGCATGCATGCTAGGTAAGCACTCTACCATTAGGCGAAACGCTTGGCACACTTTGGGCCATACTTTAAGATTTTTTTACTTCCTTCAGAGGCATGACAGAAAGAGACACCACATTTCCAAGATGAAAACTCCCTGGTCTGACTGTTGGCTTGTTCTGACCCACTAAGGAAGGTCTAACAAGATACGTGGACACAGAGGCCATTCAATACCACCTCAGAACATTTAGGCATGTTGCCTTCCAGAGACCTTCTATGTGGGTTATAGGAGTCTCTGGAATCTTGTTTCTAAGAAAAATGGAAAACAGTATCTGTATTTCCTTTTCTGGAAAGGAATGTTGTTTTGCAAAAAAAAAAAAAAGTCAGAGCCTGTTTGGACCAAGGCCAGTATCCTCGTTGTCTGAACCAATCACTCTAACCAGGTCTCTTGTGCTTGGAGAGAAGAATTTATGGGGGCAATGTTTAGTCATCCTTAAAGATAAGGGATGTCCTTGGCTCTCAAAAAGCAGATTGATCCCAAACATCAAGCTGGTAAGAAGCTACGGATATCTAGCCGGAGCAAAAGGAGGGAAGCTAAGCCGCAGACACTGCTAATAAGGAGTGCCTGACAAGGACCCTTTCTTCTCCCTTTACTCTTCCCTTGGAAAGCAGGTCGCTAAATACCTGCTTGTGAGCCCCACAGTGGAGCTACCTGAAGTGGTTTAACCCACTGCAAATGTTGTACCAATCATTCAACAATTCCCACAGCTGCTTTTGTGAGAAGCCTCTCTCTTAAGCCTCTGGTTTAAGAATTTAGAGTAATCATGTAAAAATGATACCCCTGTGCTCCATGATCCGCTGAATCTCGCTAATGCCGGATCCCAGAAGAGGGCTTATTAATGGTGAGACGCAGTGCTTCTCTCCCGGCTCATGTTTCACACAGATCTCTCTTATGGCTTCAGCTGTAAACCTCACTGCAGATAAAGGGAGTATAATGAACCTCACTGCTCCATGAGAAAGAAATCTAGGACTAGTGGAGCCGTTACCTGTTCTACTGCAGTTGGCACTGCGCAGGCAGGAGAGAGGCCTGCTTTCAGGGGTGTTGACATTAATGACAAAAGACCTCTTCCTCTTGTCTCTCAGACTTTTCTCTGTTTTGGTGAAAGATGTTGCATTAAAGATTAGTATTTGTACCCAGCATCAGTGGGCTATTCTTGTAATCTTAGCTACTCCGGAGGCTGAAATCCGAAGGTTGTGGTTCAAAGCCAGCCCAGGTAGGAAAGTCCATGAGACTCTAACCACCAAAAAGCTTAAAGCATGTTTCAAGTGGTAGAGCATTCGTGTTTAATCCAGAAAGCTAAGGGATGGCTCCCAGGCCTAGAGTTCAAGCTCCAATGTAGGGTCATATCCACTCACCTCTCCCCGCCTCACATGGAGATGTTCTGCTTTAGTTTCTCAGATTTTTTTTCTTACTTCTTTGTCAGCTTTAAGCTGAAAGACTCCTCTTTTTCTGTGTATGTACAAAGAAAATATATAAAGTCTTGGAATCTCTAGATCTCACAGCTGAGGTATTTCTAGAATGTGTTGAGGTTTAGGACTTCTACTTTGTTCTGCCAGTAAACAACAGCCACTTATTTATTCAAGAATAGTCTGTTGTAGGTACCAAGTGTACCATCATCATTTATTTTCTGGACCAGGTCCTTCACAGTTCATTCCAGTCCACAAAGGGATAAGAGAACTGACAGCTCCTATGTTTGAGGAGAAACTATCTCTACGATATTGGTTGGCACATCTTATTACAAATCCTGTTTCTGAATGTAAAGTTTCACACTTAAGACACCTTGACTCAATATGAAGCTTTATCCTTTCCCAAACCCTCACACCTAGGATCTCATTTTCTGCTTAAGCAGTCAAGCAAAGGGCTAAGATTCTCATACTACATACAATGGATGGAGCAGAGGCCAGTGGAGATCAGATCAGTAATGCCATATTACAGGTCTGCTACAGAAGAAGGGCAAAGATTCAACATTACTAGGCTTCCAGAAGATGCTTTCAAACATGCTATTTGTCACAAAACAAAGGATTTCCTTGTCTGACTAGATAAAGTAGATAGATAGACAGACAGACAGGCAGACAGACAGATAGATAAATAGATAGAGGAAACGATGTTTCTTTTTTCTGTCTGAGGTGATTTATCTTGACAAGTGTTTCAAGCAATCTCTCTCTCTTCTTTCCTCTTTTCTTTCTCTTCTTCTCCCTCCCTTGCCTCCTCCTAGGTAAACTTTAACCCGAATGAAGTGTGGTATATAGCTTCTCACAGGATGTAGGGCTTAGGCCATGCTTACTTTGGGATGCAGCCAGGACTTTCATATCTGTAGATATTACCATCCAGGATTGGGCTACCTTAAAGGAATGTTCTTGTGTCATTCAAAGCATGTTTCAGTCAACAAAGATGCAGAAACATCTTTAGGACAGGTATCCTTTTGTATAGAAGGAAGAAGATAAGTACTATGGAATTGAATCCTTGGTTCTGTAAAACCAGCCAGGACTTCTGCCTTTCCAATTGGTCTTTCTGCCAGTATGTCTTCTCTGTCAGTCTGCACATAGAGCTAGCTACATATAGACATACGTGTAACTGATTTCAATCATGTCATTGTAGCAAATCTTTCAATAGGACCCGTCAGAAAACCACCCCTGCACCGTCAGAACTGATAATGCCATTTCAAACCTACTTTTCACTTAGTGAACTTAAGAAAAAGGCACTTCATTTTTACTGTTTATTGGATAAAAGATTAGTATTATTTTCCTTCCTACCGTGAACTTCCTTGCCCTTCATCCTCCGTAGATTGTATGTCTTTATGTTTCTCTGCCAAGATGTCACTGTTGAACAAATCACAGGCCTTAATGTGGCCCAGTTCGTGCTGTGATAACTTTTTATTCAGAATTGCTTGAGGTCATCTCAATAGGAGTAATGGGAAGGAATGAGAATTTACCCCCAACTTGAATTAAAATAACTTCCAAGTGCTTCCTAGAGCAGGAACAAAGATGAAAGGGGCCCCAAATTATGGAACTATTTGAAATAACAAGGCAAGGGTGTCCTTTGAAATATACTCAGCCACATTTGTTTGCCTTTAAGTCAGATCACCTTAGCCAAGGACATTAGGTGGCAGGAACAAATGGTTAATGATTGTGGAAGGAACCTGGCCAATTGGCTTTTCTTTCTCTCTCTCTTTTTTTTTTACTTATCTTTTTATATTATTATTATTTAAAAATAAAACTTCGTCTAGAATGCCCAGTAGGAGTGCAGTGTAGAGGATCGACTGTCTTTTGAACTGGAGACTTCACAGAGACTAGGGAGGCTCCAAATTGCTAACCTGAGGCCGGAGAAAAAACTTTTTCTTTTTTTTTTTTAAGGAAGGGATTGCTCCCTCCCTCCCCCTTCATCTGATGGCATCCCAAGTCCTGCTGGATTGCAAGTGTCTTTGTTCCTGCAGCCAAGCTTTACAGCTGGCTCACACTCTGCCATGCTCATAACCTCGCACTAGAAAAAGGATTACAAAGAGGGGCAAACACCCTAGAGGGTTCCCCTTTATCAGAGCCTTCCCTGTCAGTGGGCTCCTCATTTCCAGAGCCCTCGTCTGATTATTAGTGTACAGATGGAATAAAAATAACCTCATATTCCTACATGAATCATAAATAAAACCCTTTTATTTCATCAAAGAGGTTGGCAGGTTTATAGTCCTTTGCAATGCAGGCACGATGTGAATGACATACCTTTAATTTTGCTGACAAGCTCATTGGAGTTCGAATGAAAAAAAGAGTGAAAAGTGGGTGACTTCGAAAATGGTTGGATGGGAACTTTTTTTTTTTGGTGAGGATAAATATTTCCCCTTGCCACTGTAATCAGGGAGCCAAGTGATTCTGGTAATAAACTTTTCAATTATAGCCCATTTCTGACTCTTTGAAACCACCTAAGCAACAATACCACCTTGAATATTGCTGACATTTCAAAAGGAAGTAACATGTGAAAGAAGAAAGGGGGAAGAAAGAGAAAGGAAAAATGTGGTATAAGGGGAAAAGAAAGTCATTCCAAGTTTTTACATCATAGAATCTCCACATATAATAATGGAGCTTGCCACAAAAGTAATTCAGTGACCCATATCCACTCTTTCTCATTTCTCTGTCATCTAACCCTCTTTTGATGATTCCATGGATGTGCCAAGTTTTCAGTAATTTGAACTTGAGCATCTCAAGTCAGGGAACCAAGGGCTCAAAGGCTTACTTCTGTTAAGCACATTATGAAATTTTTTAAATCAAGACATCATATTCTCTGAGTACTGACCTAGGTACAGTGTTTTTTTTTCTCTTTTGTTACTCACTTAGGTACAAATAAGTATTTGTTCTCTGCTTATTTGGACAAGAGAAGAATCAAAAGACAGAAGTAAACCTGAGATACTGATTTCCTAAGCAATTTATCTTTGTATTTCCAGAAAAAAATCCCAAACTTTCAATTTTTTTTGTTTTTAACTTTGGAGTCCCAGTAGGGTTATATGTAATAAAAGTCAAATGGAGGGAAAAATGAAAGATTTTTTTTAAGTTAAATCTTGAAAACAGAAAAATAATTGATTTCATGATGAGACTTTTTTGGCAAGTAATTCAAGCACACTTAGATCTGAGTAATAACTACTAAAATCTGTTTTTACCATGAAATTTTGAGGGTCTTCTATTACTGGACAACTTGGTAGAATTAATTGTCTATCAAGGATGTGTGGGTCTTGTTTTATAAAACTACAAGGTAGTTTTACAAGGTAGCTAAGTTGAGATGAAAGAGAAATGATATTGTTCTACATTGACTTTAGAATCTGGTTTGGTCCTCCTGGGTGTATCCAGACCTTCGTTCACACTCCAAAGCCTTGCAGAGCATAGACTACTACATTTGTTCAACTTGATGTATGACTCAATGCTCAATTAACTCAATAAGTTAATTCCATGACTTTTGATTTGACCTTAACTAGGTCTATGATACTCTGTGGGTTACATGCCTATCTTCTGTCTTGTCTTCAGCCCCTTCTTAGACCTCAAGTGTCCCTGATCTCTCTTGATTGTTGATGTCTCTGATCCCCATTCCAAGTTCTATTCTGGTTCTTGATATATTAAACAGTTTTCAACACAGCATCCCGGGAAAATACCATCTGTCAGACTAGATTCTTGAAGCTCATCTGAAAGTAGCCACTCTCCCTCTCCACAAACCTTTCCCTGCATCTTGAAGTTAGTTTGCCTCAGGTAACCATTTGTTGACGGATTGCTGATGTGCATAGTCTGTATTTGAAAGAGACAGAAAGAAAAAAATGAGAAAAAGAAGAAAAAAAGAGTCTGATGAAACGCCCGAAAGAAAACAAAAATCAACTCCATTGAATTCTAGATTGCTATTTTGTCAGAATTTTTGCAAGATTCCTCTGCCGTTCTTTTAATTTTCATTACTTTCCATTTTCCTTGAATATGCACAGAAGCAGGTTCTAATTTTACCAGAGGCTTTTCATCAAATCAGACTTTTTATTCTCACTAGGTTACCCTAGTCACAAAAACATCTCTCTTTTCAAAGCTTGCATAATATTAGCCAACTCTAGTGGGGTACAGATTCTTGAACACGCACAATTAAGATGCAAACATTATTATTTAACCTGACTCCAGTTATCTGTCATTATGGAGACTGGCATTCTGAGTCATCCAAATCTTCACAGAATCTCTCAGGTTTCTGAAAATTTTCCTTAATCACTGGCTGGGCACACATGAACTCTGTGATTTTAAAGCAAGTCATACGACTCATCTCTTCAGTGTTTTGTGGAATCTCAGGCACTCCACTCCTCAGTTTCTAATCTGGTTATAATGAAGACTTCTGTCCATGCACAAGAGATTTATCTCAGGCAGGATTTGCCATTCCTTCCCTCAGGCCTTGTGGTATCCCAGCAGGTCACCAATTCTCACCAGGCCACTTGGGTGCATGTAATTATGTAGAAGCAAAGCGATGGCAGATTTTCATGGAGACCCAAATCCCAAACAGCAAACCTGCATAAGTAGACAGCCCTACTGTTGACATCATCTTTGAAAAAGCATAAACCGGAAGACATGTGAGTGTACTTTCACCCAAAACCTAGTGTTGACTATTGCAGAGAAAAACTGTTGTCTTTTGAGGAAGAGAAGACTAGCAGGGTGTGGTGATTCCTTTGCTGCTTGATGAGCATGGTTTTGGGTTTTTCTCCTTTGGAATTATATACAGATTGACTTTCTCAAGGAATAAGGATTCTTACTCTTGAATAAAAATGGCTGTTTCAAAAAAGGAATAGTTATTTCCTATCTACAGCATTTATCTGAAGTTATAGCCTATAGTTAATTTAAATTCATTGTTATCTCTTTTCAAACATAAATTTTAATATACAAAAATATTAATTAATATATATCTGCTTATAATTGGCACTATGTCAATACTGATGGATTCTAAAGAGGCTCAAGATAACGTTCTCTCTTCTTCTGAGATATTTACATTAATACGATGTAGAATGCATGATCCTGACATCTGACAGATAAACTCCAGTCCAGAATGAACAATCACTATATCTGTGGCTCTAGATCCTTCAAGGATTCATCTCTGCACCTTGGCTTCCCAATTGGCGAAGAGTATATTGATCCATGAGGTTATTTTTGTTAAATTTTTATTAATAATAGATTAGTAAATATGTTTCCATGATTGCTGGCATATATTAGGTCCACAATAAAATAGTTGGCAAGATTTGTCACAAGGGCAAGACCAGTTCTGTTACAGAGAGGGCAAAACTTGGAGTATAATTTCTATGTCTCCTGCCAACTCAGAGTAGATGAAAACGCTGGGTCAATTTGGGTGAATGTAAGCAAATGTAGAGGTGCCAAAGTGATTAGTGAGCCATGAATCTGGAGGAAGGCAAGCTAAGATTTACTTTTTAAATAATTGGCATAAGAGTGTCATAGAATTTAAACCAACAATTAACAGAAGAAATATAGGAGGGCAAATCAGAGGGTTGTTAGATGGGAGATACGTAAGCAAATGACTGCCATTGAAAGAGTCAGGGTGCCTTCATAAACGTGAGAGGGTAGGAGATGTGAAGGAAAGTGCGGATGTGCGAGTAAGAAAGAATGAGAAATCCTTAAGATTAGGTAGGAATATCAGAAAATTCCCACAGTTGATTCTAACCCTTTGTTTTATACAGCAGAGAAATGGCAGTCACCTCCATATAACTAGGAATATTAAGAGGTAGAGCTGACTTTGTAAAGATAAATACAGGTAGTAAAAAAAAAATCAATGTTTCTTTGTCTACAGTTTAGTCCCAGGTGTCCCTTAAGGATCTGGAATGAAGTGAGTACATAATTTCAGTGAATTTCAACTTGATTGTATAACATATTTTGAAATGCAAAAAATTACAGCATCTTTTTTACTCATGGAAAGGAGGGCTTTTTGCCAAGTAATGCTGGAACAGCACATCTATTTTGTTGGGCTGAGTCACTGTGTCTCCAGAAATGGTTCTAATCTCAGTCTGTGTGAAGGCTGGGGAAAGTTTACTTCCATGTTTTAAAAATTTCTGCCTCTCAGAATTGTTTTTTCTTTCTCCCGAAAGGAATTGAATGACATCAACTTGTCCTCTATTGCCACTGTGACACATTTTGAGAGCAGTCTGCTGTCACTGAGAGCATGTACAATCGTCCTCGGGAGGTTGTTCTGTCTCGGTGCTCTAGGGGGCAGCGTTGCTGCCCCTGTGATAGGATGCTCTGCAGATCTGGGCTGATTCTATGGATGTCCCTGTCTTCTAAACGTGGTAGGCAGGAACGAAACCTCATCTCAGCAATCCTGTTTAGCACATAGACAGTAAGGAAACCAAAAGCAAAACCAAAACAACCCCCCCCAAAAGGTTTATAATTAATTGGTTATAACATAAAGACCCTTTTGTTTTTAAAAAAAAAAGTAGAATTGCTGGAGTTTAACTCAAGCAGTAGAGCACCCGTGAAGCAAATACAAGGCCCTGAGTTCAAATTCTGGTACTTCCAAAAAGAGAATGATTGATTGATGGATGGATGGAAGGATGGATTGATTGATTGATTGATTGATTGTAAAGGTGATGTAGAGGGCTGGGAGTTTGGCCTAGTGGTAGTGCTCACTTAGCATGCACAAAGCCCTGGGTTCCATTCTTGGGTACAACATACAACAGAAAAAAGCCAGAAGTGGTGCTGTGGCTCAAGTGGTAAAGTGCTAGTCTTGAGAAAGTCAATGGACAGTGTCCAGGCCCTGAGTTCAAGCCCCAAGACTGGCAGAAGAAAAAAAGGTGATGTACATATGTAAATCAAGTAATGAGTACATTTATTTTTCAACAATGTCACCTCTTTCCTTTACTCCCACCCCCCCCTCTTCCAAAAATTGTCTAGGTCATTTTCAACATAGTGTCCAGTGAGTGTCACTGCTGAATTACTTCTGCCTTTGTCCCACCATTTCTGTGCTTCCCCTTACTGTCCCACAAACTTACATACAAGACACAAAGTATAGAAGACACAAACACTGGCAAAAGGGGGGAAACTCACAAAAATTAACCCCAAACCCTCTTGTTTCTATTTCTTGGAGTTCATTTTATATGATCATATGTACATATCTCTTGAGCCTTTGTGATTCTCTCCTAAGAACATCCTCCTCACTGAATTTCTTTCATTTTGTTTTATGTTTAATTTATCATATCAAAGTGCGAGCTTAAGATAAAAATTTATAATAGCTTCTTTTTGAAGAAAGCAATACCTTTCTAAGCCAAACAAGAAGACTTTGAAAATTATTACCTCTTCCAGATTCACTCTTATTTCTTAGTTATAAATATTGTAGCTTCTAGGTAAATTGAAAGGTATGTTAGAATGTTATTCAGCTTTTCATTGATGTAACAAAATAATAAAGAAAAAAGATTTATTTTGACACACCATGATGGAAGTTTCTGTCCATGTTGGTTGGCTTATTGATGTTGGGCCTGTGGACAAGACAGCCCAGTAAAATCAGGAATATGTGGTTTAACAGAGTTTTTCACCTCATAGGTAAGATATAAACACAGGAGGAGAAAGAGATTGGACTTCCACAATGCCCTAGAATATGACCCTAATGACCTAAATTTTCCCATTTGGACTCACCTTTTAACCTATGAGCCTTTGGGAGATATTCAAGATCCAAACTATCACAAAGTGCCCGCGTTAAAAACAGAGCCAAGGCAGTAGACTAGAGCTAGAGCAGGTCCTCAAAAACACAAACCAATACTTTCAGAATGTCCAAAGCTAAAAAAAAGTAGAATTCCCACAGAATTGTTTTAATTTGTGAGCTGTGATTCTGGTGTTTCCATGGAGAGTGGGAACACATACAAAGAGAAATGGAAGGGTTTCATATTTTGTTCCTTTTTTGAAAGCGACTTGTATAACTTAGAAGAGGCATGTGTTTACACAATCATGCCCCGCTCCTCTTCCTTCTTCTCTTCACCTTCCCTCTCTTCCTCCTTCAATTCTTCCTCCTTTTCCTCTTCCTTCTTCTTTACTTTTCTCTTACATTTGAATGAATCTACATAGTAATTGTTCTACCTTTTATCACATCATTATTGGTCATGTTTTTCAAGCAAGGACTCTACATGAACTAGAAATCTTGTAATACAGTAGAAGGAAAATTAATGAAAAACCCAAATATTTTGCTGTTTTCTATTCTTATAGTTGAGATGATGATAATTTACATATTAGATAGGAGGCTTAAGGAGGATAATAACTGCATCATATGATTGCTAAAACAGAAACCAGAACTAATACGAGAGCAAATGCATGTTCTGATTTCTGTTTTAACTACAATACAAATATAATAAGTATAAAAATTACAATAAGACTTGTGGATATTGCCAACAGGAATACAATCATTTGGCATAATTCTAATTTATTATATCACTATTAGTATCAAAATTCAAGTCCCAATTCTTATGTATGTACATCTTTCAGCACAAATGATTCTCTGCTAGCAAATTTATGTATAAAATCCTGTTCTCAGGTAGTTGTGGTCAAGGGAACTCAAAAGATAATTAAAATCTATCAATACACACCTAGCTGAGCCCCAATCTCTCAGAAAACAGAATACTAAGGAGTACGTTGACAAATTGGAAATAGTGAGATATGTTAGAAATTTTTCTTTCCCTTTCTAAATGTTATCTAAAAAGTAGAGAAGAGGAGAATAGAGGGAGGAGTCCAGGAGATGGGGGGAAAAACTTCATGCAGAGGGGCCGGAGGAATGGGAAGTAGAGAGATTCTGTTTCTATTGCCAGCCTCTCAAGAGGCTGTCCTCCTGTATAGAAAATGGCAGAGTTGACAAAAATGTCATAATAGAAGAATGTCTCAGGATCTTAACACCTTATAGAGTCTGCCAAAGAGGCAAACACATGGCCTCCATCTGAGTCTCTCCTTCTAATACTTCCACGTTGTACTGACCTGAAATACCTATGAGCTAGAGTTGCAACTCTGAGAACAGAGTTTAATTTTCTATCCCCTTAAAATAAAAGAAAGACAAGGAAGGAGAAATGAACCACTCTTCTCTGTCCTGTAGAGGACTAGAAACAAACATTCTCTTCTAACTTCAGACAACACTCCCAAAATCTCAGTTGCAACCTTTTAAGTGGTTTCACATTACTGGAAATAGTGTTTGATTTAGAGCTGGGTAGAAGGGTGGAGGAGTTATGAATGAGAACATTTTGGGGCAGGACAAGATGGATAAACTAGAGAAAGTACTGTTTCCTATGTAAAAGAGGCATGAAAAGCATGCATGTGGTGATATGCTGTTGATACAATGAAAGGGCCGTAGCCGTGACCGGTAGCCTGGCCCAAGACATTCCATGAAGAGGACAAATCCACCTTTGGACCAAATGTGGACGTTGCCTCATCTCACTACTGTTGTAGAAAGCACTCTCTTTGGACCCCACCTAAAGGCTTTTAAAATCAAAATTATAACTATGTCTCTCTTGCCTCCCAAATCCTACAGTAATGATTGTCCCTAGCAACTACTTATACCTAAGATACTGCTTTCTTAGTTTGCTCAATGAATGGTTCCCGAATATTAGACCGTGGTTTATGATGGTAGTTACCCAAAAGAAAGGATGTGTAATGGACACTCTGTTCTGCTTACCTCTACCCCATTCCAGGCACTTACACATTCTTAGCAGAAAGAATTGGGGTGAAATGATTTTTGCCTGGGTACTGAAAGTGAAATTCTTCTTAAATAGTTTTTCTTTGTTTTCTTTCTCAATGGCTTCTCTTTAGCCACCAGGCTTTCTGGTCCCATGCAGCCCCCCCTGACTTTGCCCTTGTTCACTCACTTGATGGAATTTGTACTTACCTTTACCTGAAGCCAGGGACTTTTTCTTTTCTGTCTTTCCCTTCCCCACCCTAGTTCACATTCTCACTTTGGCTGTGTTCCAACCTCTTCTATATTTTTATACTTCGTCCCATTTGTCTCCTTAATTGGGGTCCCTAGTTTTGTTTGTTTCTGCCTCTGCATCTGTCACCTTCTGTGCTTCCTGTTGTTTATTTCGCTCTATATACATACACTGTCCTCATTTTAATTTTTCCCTCTCTGCTGTTTCCTTGTTTTCCATTCTCCTTTTACCCACCCCGATGAATTACCATCTTTTTTTTAAATATCACCATGCCCACCGAAAGCCCCTTCCAAGATCAAGAAAACCCAATATAAGACCTCACTCTTCATCTGCCGTTTCTATAAAAATCAATAGTTTGGGACCTCTGGTCAGATGCAGACTTCCCAGAACCCATGGCTACCTCTATGGTATTGTTGACCTCACTGCTTCACTGTTATTTTTATACATGGTGAATAATTCATTGTAGGATCCATTTGTTCTGAAATTCAATCCAGTAGTTTTTACCATAGAGATGGAAAAGAACATAGTTCCATGGCCTGCCAGCTGCTTTAGAAGATGTCTTCAGGGCAAAAATATTTCCCTTCAACTAGGCACCAGTGTCTCATTCTTACAATCCTAGCACAGGAGGCTGAGATGTAAGGATGGTGTTTCAAAGTCAGTCCAGACTGGCAATTCCAGAAGACTCGTATCTCTAATTAACCACTAAAAAAGCAAGACGTGAAGCTGTGACTCAAGTAGTTGAGTACTAGCCTTGATCACAGTACCCAAGACAGAACCCACGCCCTGAGTTCAAGCCCCAGAACTGGCACAAAAGAAAGAAAAAAATAATCCACTGTAGTTCTACCCTACCTGGAATGTGTCTGTGTGTGCATGTATATACACATGTATATGAGTATATTCACAACAGGGACTTCAAATTCCACTTCTGTGTGTTGTGTGTCATACATATATTTAAATATACATATATGTAATACATACAAATGAAATTATAGGTATAGATTATATGTATGTATTTATGCACATATAAATAAGAAAATCCATCTAAAAGTTTGTAGAGAGTGACATTAGATATATTGAATTCCTATTGTATAGATACAGCACACATGTAAAATATGTATACATTATATATAAATATATGTATACATTGCACATATGTATGGTAATTGTAATTAGGGAAATTAATCATTCAGTAGAAATTTTATATGCAGAAAATCTTTATCCAATTAATGACTAGCTATTTAGAGAAAAATAACTAATAATGTTTTGAAATTTCCTCAGACTTCAAAGACACTTAAGTCATCTTACATTATTTTAATTCTTACAACTGACATTTTTGCCAGTCGTGGGGTTTGAACTCAGGGCATGAGCATTGTCCTTGGGCTTTTTCCTCAAGGGTCTTCGTGCATACTAGGGAAGCATTCTACCACTAGGCCAAACTCCTGGCCTTTAATAACTCTAATAACTCACTTTTATTGTTGATTTGTTTCTTTTCCCATATGTCTCGACAGGCATTTCTCTGGAGTTAAAAATTTTAAAAAGTACTAGAGGGGCAAAAAAGAGGCAGGGTATATAACTTAATTTTCAAAGTAAAGAAACTGAGGTAGGACTTGCCCTTTCAGACAGTTGAGGAGCTGACACTAACTTGCAGTGGTTCTTGCATCAGGTGTGTGTGTGTGTGTGTGTGTGTGTGTGTGTGTGTGTGTGTCTGTATGCACACATGCACTGGTATTTGGAGCTGAACTCAGAGCTTGCACACCACCCCTTAGCATTTTTCACTCAAAGCTGGTGATCTACTGCTTGAACCACATCTCCGTCCACTTTTGGTTTTTGATGGATTTGACTTTCTTGCCTAGGCTGTCTTTGAACTGTGAACCTTAGATCTCAGCCTTCTGAAAAGCGAGGATTCCAGACATGAGCCACCAGTGCCAGCAATTATTTGTCCTTTGAGTAACAAAGAACTCCAGCCCATTTTTATTTCTTTGGCTAATTTTAGTAATCCTCTATATGCAATAAAAAACAATATACCTTTAACAATACACAATTACCAGTCTTTATTTTCCATATTTAGCAAAATATAATCTGGCTTGCCAAATTTCCAGAATTGATACAGAAAGTATCCCAAGTTCAACTAACTGGAGATATTGAATGGAATCTATAAAATATCATACTTGGCAGATACTTTTTCCAGTTCTTAGGAAATGTCTATCTGGTCAGGGGTACACATTCCTGTCTGATCCCTCCCAGGGCCCAGGGGGTGGGGTTCCCTATTGTCTCAGAGGACTTCACAATGGTTTCCAGCCTCACAATGGCTTCTGGCCATCAGTTAGGCCTATTTTTCTTCATCCAAATTGAGGGACTTCATTGACATGCCTTAACCATGCAAGTTATCACATTCAAGGATACCCACGATCTCAATTTAGCTGCATATTAAATGTGCCAGGCCCTGTTGTCTAACCTAGCACTCTTAACTGCATGCATTTAGGCTTTTATTAGAGAATGATTTCACTTCAGATTGAAAAGGAATAGCTCTGGTCTTGGTTATTTTGGCATCCAAGTCTCCAATATGACTCTGTTTTCTAAGCAGACATTAATGATTCTAAAACTAATATTCATTGTTTGAAGAGGCACGGCAGCCTTGGCATTTACTTAACCTTTTGTCTCATGTATGAGTCTGAGTCAGCCTAAATCCTTTCCTTAATTAATATCTTTTCTTTTTATGGCCCACATTATTTATTGAACAATTTGCATGTAACAATTAGAGTCATGAGAGCTTAAGAAAACTTCTGGCTCAGAAGTCAGTTGTGATTCTTTTTTATACAAAAATATTTAGTTTTTAAAGTTGTTCAGAAAGCTTCGCAGCAGGAACAGGATATGAATTAGAGAAGATATATCTCATGCCGAGGATTCCACCTGCCGGAGCCCAAAGGAAAAAGGGAAAAGTTCCTTGGTTTTATAAACGATATGATTAATGTAAGAAAACTGTAGCTATTCTAAAAAGTGTAGATTCATTTTCCTTTAAATATCTGCCGAAAAAGTCACAGAATGTGCACTATTGTGTAGAGAGATAAAATATAGCTCTAAATAAATCAATAAGCTCTAAAAATGAGGAGTTGTATTTAGGGCCCTTCTGTTAAGACAATAGGACAAAGTAAAAGCAGTAAAGTGTTATAAATAAGAGAAATAAAAACTTCATTCACAACTCCAAAATATCCACCAAGGTGAACCCCTGATTTCCATCTACTTGTCTTTAGGAATTGAAAACTTTGGTAAAATTCTCCATCTTAGAATAGAAATGGTATTTTCTCACATGTCACAACCTTCATTTTTTTGTTCACGGATTATCTTCATACTAAAAAAGCTGCATAATATTCAGATATTCAATAACTTAACCCATACATGCAATTTATCTCTTCTCTATCATGTTTTGTTATAGTGTCCTATTAAAGGAAACATCTTTCAAAGTATGTGAATTGTCTTTTTTTGCCGTATACACAAAACCACTGAATGAAATAACTTGCACACACTAGTTTGACTTTGGCAATATTATTCCTCACTATTTTGATTCTATAAATTCATGAATATGATGGACTGATATCCTATTATTGATACATATTGTGTATATAAAAGTCATGCCACATAGAGATGTACAATAAACTTAAGTTTTTGATAATTTATAGTTGGCCTCTTCAAATCTAGAATTTATTGTTTTAAATTATACAATCAAAATTTTGTTATTCTACTTTGTTACCATATGGGTCCAAACCAAATAATTTTAATTATTCACGTGTTTTAACAGCTCATGTTATTAAATCATTATATATTAATAATCATGAATTGACATTATTAATAATCATGAATTGACATTCTGTATGGCAATGTTTAGGTATAGAAGGAAATACACACACATATATATATATATATATATATTTGATTTTTATTTCCTGTCCTGGGCCTTATCACTGTCCTTGGGCTTTCCCATGGCTACCGCTCTACCACTTGAGCCATAAAGCCACTTCCGCCTTTTTCTATATATGTGGTACCAAGGAAATGGTGGCAGGATTTTCTCCCCAACAGAGGGTGCAAATTCTTTATTTGAGGGCTCTAGTGAATCAAGTTTAGAAAACTGCATTTTTTTCCCCTTTCTCAACTGGGATTTTAAAGATATGTCAAGTATGCACATTACCAGATATTAAGCACTTCAGTAAGGAATTATCTAAATTTCCCAATCTGCTCCTGAAGGACTTCTTGCATACTCTTTTACATGTTTGCTGTGGAAAGCAGATTGTCTTGTATGTGACACTAAATATACTTAGGTGAGAAAAAACTTTCTGGATGATGCAAATGATCCTCAAATGAAAATGTTAAGAAGGCCAGTTTGTAAGAAGCCAACAGAAGGGTTTTCTGAGGAAAAACAAAAAAGAAAAAAAAAACTTACAAGTAGTAAATGGTAAGGGCCTGATTACAATTTGAAACTGTATAAGTACTAATAGGAATATAGAATCAGCAAAAAAAAAAAAATTGAGACTCATACTGTTGCCATGAACACTGATGGATACAACCGTTTACAAGATAAAGACTCTAAAAAAATTCTTAGAAGTGTTACTTCTGGGTAGACATCTTCAATTCACTTCATCTTTGCCAAAATTCTCTGTTAAATGATTTTTTACCAATTTAATACCTTCACCAAAAAGTTGTAGTTATTTCTTAGCGGCTAGCTCATTTTTTTTTTCAGACTTCTGCTTTTGCCTGTGAGAGCTGCAAAGTAGTACCATGTTGCTGATTTGATTTGCATTCCCTAAGTACTAGTGGACTAGAAATTAATTTTTCTTCAGTTTATTGGTCATTGGGTTTCTTTTTTTCATTCCATCCTTATAAGTTTCAGAGAAATGAAATTCCCTTGCCTCAGTTCTTCAAGAATTTTAGGAAAGCCTCTGTCCTGTCTGATTTTCACAATTTGATCCTCAAGGGCATCACTTCCTTAAGGTTGCAGGCTGAGAAATTGAGAATCCTTTGTCCAGTTCTTCTCACAACAAATGAACCCTACCGATACCCAACCAACTTTCTCTTCTCTTCATATTTTCAATGGCATTTCTTTGTTTAAACAATCAAGGATTACTGGAATGTCTATTATCGTGTATTGTCTTAATTATCACTTAGTATCTCATCAAAACTTGGTTTATGATAAATAAAATGCAATGAAAAATTACCTGGAGAAAAAGTTAAACACGCTAATTTCAACTAGATGACAACACCTTAGGTTAGGAA
Source organism: Megascapheus bottae (assembly GCF_031878675.1). Taxonomy (NCBI): domain Eukaryota; kingdom Metazoa; phylum Chordata; class Mammalia; order Rodentia; family Geomyidae; genus Megascapheus; species Megascapheus bottae. Next base: position 43,494,994 of record NC_143515.1, read on the forward strand.
TTGTGTCTTCCAATTAGAAGTATAAAATAATAGGAAGTAGGAGTTTGGCGTAGCAGTAGATTACCACAAATACAGAAAAAGCCAGAAGTGGTGCTGTGGCTCAAGTTGTAGAGGGCTAGCCAAAAAAAAAAAAAAAAGATCAAGGACAGTGCTCAGACCCTGAACTCGAGCCCCAGAACTGGCAAAGAAAAGAAAGAAAGAAAAGAGAAAAAATATAGAATAATATCATTCATCCAGTACCTACGGAGACATTGTGTCACACAGGTTTGTATACAATATTTCATTTACTTTCACAAAAATGTAGTATAAGTACTACCTCCATTTTACAGATGAAGAAAATGTGTTCAAATTCAGAGAACAATACCATAAGAAGACAAAATACTTGACTTGAAAAAATGAATAAGTTGAGTACCATTTGGCTTATACCTATAATCCTAGCTACTCTGGGGCCTGAAATCTGAGGATCTTGGTTCAAAGCCATCACAGGCAGAAAAGTACATGAGTCTCTTATCTCCTACTAACCCCCAACATGGAAAACATGGAGTTGTAGTTCAAGTGTCAGAGCTCCATCCTTGAATGGAAAAGCTAAGGGACCATGCTCAGTCAAGTCTCAGTGTCAATGTGTATACACACCCACATAATTTGAGCACTTTACCAAGGAAGATGTATAGAAGATAAATAAACACATGCGAAAATTTTTAACATTATTAGTTTTTCATTCATCATGAGCAAGAGCCAGGGTGAGATTGCATTGCAGCACTGATGATGCCAAGCATCAAGTTAAAAGAAAATCAGATCTAGATCACCTAAAAATCTCTTATTCTGTGGAGGTAGGTAAAGTTCCCCTGACAGTTCTCTGGCAGTCTCATAAATTTAAATGCATTCTTCTAAAAAAATTTTTTTTTGCCAGTCCTGGGCCTTGAATTCAGGGCCTGAGCACTGTCCTTGGGCTTTCTCAAGGCTATAGTTCTACCACTTGAACCACCGCACCATTTCTGGCTTTTCCTATGTATATGTGGCACTGAGGAATCAAACCAGGGTCTTTATGCATGCTAGGCAAGCACTCTACCACTAGGTCCCTAAATACATTCTTAACAGCAACCTCACTTGAGGATATTTACTTTGAGGGAAAAAAACAAAAAAAAATACTCCTGTAACGACAAAACCTGTACCAAAAGAATCTCTGGATGGGATTTAAGTCTCCCACTTGGTTGATGCATTACCAAGTGGAATACTACACAGGAACGAAAGCATGTGAATCTCGAATACATAAATCAACAAGGATGTATCTAACAAGCTTCATGCTAAGAGTCAGGAAACAGACTCACAAACATCAGATCAGGACTTGGTAGGCTGGCGTTTTGTAGCACTGAGTCATGTATGTAACCCATTAGAATAGCACTTGGGAGCTCCTGGGAGATTTGAGCAACGACTTGCCTGTGTAAAACTACGAGGCATTAGGCTTGACAGTCTAGCTTAGCGTGGCGACATTGCTTGTATGACTGTAACCTAAGCCTATCAAACAAAACATCTTGCATACTATATACATCTACTATTGTATATAAATCCTATCTTAATACATTGACAAAACTTTAGTTCTTTTGCAATAATATTTTAAATCTTTCCACCTTTTTTTCTGAGGATTCCCTGTAAAATAGATTACAGCCTGATGCATAGTAAGCATTCAGAAAACTGTTACATAAATTAATGAGAAAGACAGTAACTTGACAATGGTATATTTTGTCTATTTCTCGGTTTCTTTTTTGTGATAAATTCATTTTATTTTGATAAGAACACTTGACATGAGATGTATCCTCTTAATGATTTTCTAAGTGCACAATACCGTGTCGTTAATTATAGGCATTGCAGTTTTCTTTAGACTAGTCCAGTTACGATCACTCACGCCTGGCACCCTTTCTGTAAGCTCACACTTATGCAAGTGATATTTTTGTGAAGCCGACCCATGAGTAATTTCTGAGTAGGTATTAAAACACCCTCACGTCTACAAGTCTAATATATTAATAAATGTGCTGTTTTCAATAAGACATCTAAATTTGCATGCACCATCCTACTTGTTATGTTCAGTGCTCAGTTTTTTAATGTTTCTTGGACAGTAGCCAGTAAGTCTGAGTCCCTAGTTAGTTCATCTATTACTTTCTCGCCACAATAGATTTGGGTCTTAGCCAAGAAATGAACTAATATTGCATACAAAAATCGTATAATGTGTTTCCTGATCTGATATTTCCTTCCCAAGTGAGAGGGGAGGAAACACACACACACACACACACAAATCTTATCTATACACACAGACTACCCAAGTTAGACAAACATTTTTTTATTGCTGTTATTAATATCTGGTGTCTTCTCTAATCCATGTGTTTGCCTGTCCATTTACACAATCCTCTTACCCTGTGGACTGTAAGGAAACAATGAGTTGTAAAATCTGATAATGATCAAAGATAATGCCTCTATGTATGTATATGTGCATTTGGCGGGGGAGGCAGTGGGAGAGCCACCAAAAAACAAGAAAGCCAGGATTCCAGGATTATAGGAGCCCTCACTTTCATAGGAAAAGCCCATTGTTTGCATCTCATTTTGCACAGTCTCCATATGTTAATTTCAACGATTCCAACATGAGATGTTCTTGAAGAAGGAAAGAGTTCTCTGCTAGAGAGGGGCCATTTTTCTTCCCCACCTCCATTTCCCTTAAAACACAAGCACAGAACTAATGAATACTATTAAAGGTACTTCTAAAAATGATTCTGATTTGTGTCTGATGACTAACTTTTTATTGCACTTCTTGGGTAGAGATTAATGGGAAATTCTTAAAGAATAAAGACTCTAACAAGCCTTAGAAATATGTATGGACCCAGATTGTACCATGTGACCTCAGAAAGCTGAACCCTGGCTGTTAATATCCTTGACTAATGAACCAAGGCTACAGTCAGTGCCAGCAAAGTGTCAAGAAATAAGTAACCAGAGAGGTGACCTTTTAACATGCTTCTAAATGTAATTTTGAACAGAACAGTGTCAATAAGTTCAAAATTCCATATGCTTTTGATCTGAAATGGAAGTCTGATGCATCAATATCAGGCAGAAAAAAGAAAGAAGAAATCTAAAGGGAAAAAGTTGAAAAGGATCTAAAAAAATGTCAAAATGATACCCAATGCCCTTTCTTTGTATAGGTAAAAATGTCCAAAGTTCTGGTTCACTCTACTACCATTATCACTGGCAAAATGCAAATCAATAATAATAATAATTATTATTATTATTATTATTATAGTTTTATATTATCATTAATTACTTAGTAACTGTTGCCTTGACTTAGGTTTTACATATATCATATGTCTTAGCAGTCCTTCTCAATGCAGTCCTCTTCATTATTAGATTTTACTTTACATTATTAGATTTAATCTTTGAACATAAACTATAGTTCCATTGACCTGATCCAACTCTGAAACTGTGTGGCTAGGGATATTTCATGAATTGCATAAAAACCTCAGTCTTTTCATGCATAAAATAGGAACATCTTTATAACATCTTTATAAAAATTAAATGATAAAATATATAAAGGCTTTACATGTAAAGCAGAATCAGAAGAATTTTGGTATTGCTTCTTAAGTATAACAAGTATTTACCTAACGTTGTTATTGACTTAAAATTGGAAAAATGGGGAGGGAGTAAAAATGCTTACTATTGGGGAATTTATCTTTATTCTTTATTTGTCTGTTTAATTAATGATAATCACAATATTTAGTTATATCTAAGTTTTAACAAGCTTGCATTAAGGGTAATAAAGGAACTCTATAAAATATAAAGTTCGGGGCCGAGAGTTTGGCCTAGTGGTTAAAGTGCTTGCCTAGCATGCATGAAGACCCGGGTTCGATTCCTTGGTACCACATACATAGAAAAAAGTCGGAAGTGGTGCTGAGGCTCAAGTGGTAGAGCTCTAGCCTTGAGAAAGTCCAAGGACAGTGCTCAGGCCCTGAGCTCAAGCCCAGGACTGGCAAAAATATATATATATAAAGTTCATATAAACAAGGAAATTTCTCTTCTCTTTTTATTTATTTTTTATTTTTTTTCTTTTTGGTTGGTTGTGGGGCTTGGACTCTGGGCCTGGGCCTGGTCTGAGCTCTTCAGCTCAAGGCTACCACCCTACCCCTTGAGCCACAGCCCACTTTCCATTTTCTAGTGGTTAATTGAAGATAAGAGTCACTGTCTTTAATGGCCAGTCTGGCTTTGAATCTTGATCCTCAGATCTCAGCCTCCTGAGTAACTAGGATTACAGGCATGAGCCACCACATCCATCTATGTCTTTTCTTGAGTACCAGAAAAATTCTATCTTTCCAAATGCCTGGTTGTGCTCTCAACTTCCTGAGTAGTAGACATCTGAGGCTTGCAGTTGGGGGCCAGTCCAGGGAGGAAAGTCCATAAGACTCTTATCTCCAATTAATTACCAGAAAACCGGATGTGGCTCTGCAGCTAAAGTGATAAGAGTGCTCACCTTGAATGAAAAAACAGGTACAGCACCCATGCCCTACAACCACCTCCAACAGTAACAGCAATAACAACAAAAACCCAAATGCCTGATTCTAGTCTCTGGAGTTTGCTCTACAAATAGTGCATGATTGTTTTTAGTTTCAACTCCACTGAGCCCAGAAATTGTTGCTGGGTGTCCTTTTGTCAGCCAATTCCAGACAGTGGCTCTTGCTCTCATGGAATATGCTGTACACAGGTGGAATAGCATTCTAACACATATTCTCAGGACAAGTGTAGAGAAGTTAACTCTTTCTACATAGGAAAAGGTAGGAAAGGTATCTGACAAGTTCCATGTGCTATTGCACAAAATAATGGCTATAGATAGCAATAATAAACCCTCTATTTCAAAAAGCTAGAAGAAAGGAGCTTAATATTTTCAGCATGAACAGTAAGTATCTGAGGAGCTAGACATCCTTCACCATTTTTACACATGTTGCAAGGCATTTGTATATAAAAACCTCAAAAAATGTGTGCTGAGCCAATTGGAGATTGTAAGAGTTTCATATTGGAAGCCAATTTATTTATTTATTAGTTGAAACCATGCTACCTGTGGTTCCTGACTGTGCCACTGGCCGGCAGTGGCCTGGAAAGCCACATGAATCTTCATGCCTCGATTTCATCACCTGTATGATGGCTTTAGTAAGAGGACTCTCCTCACAACTCTCCATAGAATTGAATAAATTATCACAAGCAGATGTAGAGAACAATGCTCTGTACCTGATCAACGTCACAGAAATATATGTCAAATAAAAAACTAAACAGAGTGTCTCTTCCCTTGTAATCCTTCTGTAAATGCACTAAGAAGCCCCTTGCATCCTGACACCAAGTGCTTTGAGGTGACAAATGCTAGAGAAATAAGCAATTGCACAGGAGGGAAAGGAAATCAAGGCTTTGGGGCAGGGAATGGGATGATTTCTTAAATCATATAAATCATTTAATCATCCTAGGCTTGCTGAAGAGACAGACACTGGACCAAGCAATGAGAAGAGTTGCCGATGTGATAGCTGGGCAACTCTGGGTTGTATGAGCTGAGGAGAGTGGAGGTATGGAAGTCCACTAGAAGACTTGGACAACTGAACTTTGGCTAGAACAGATCATTTTGGCATCTTGATTTTACTTCCCTCTACTAAATTACCAGACTTTCAGTGCTTCTCAGATGTGAAGAAAGATCATGGACCCCCTGAGATGATGAATGAAAGGGCCATGTCTTTTGGAACAGTTCAACTATAGCACAACAGTTAGGCAGTAAGGATAGACCGGACAGTGGGGGAGAAGCGAGAAACAAAATATTCTCCAGAGCTTCCTGAGAAGCAAAGAGGAAGGCACTCTCAGGGCATCCCTACAGAGGCAAAACCTTGTACCATTGTTGCCAAATTCCACTTTGGCCTGGGTTTACTGTCTGAGCTTAACCTGGCAGAATCCTGAGTGGGTGTTTTATTTATTTGTTAATTTTGTTAGCCTAAAGCAGAAGGCAGTCCTGCTGAAACTTACCTTAAAATCATGAGAAAAAAGAAAATCTGATTTGAAGGACTGGAGATTCTCTAAATGAATTTCTCACATTTGTAGGCAGAGGAGGTGGTAAGGAGACAGAAGATTTTCTATGTCCTAAACCAAATAACATTTACAGAAAAGATTTAAATATTTCTCATCCAACCCCTTTAGAGTTCTGGCTAATAACAGCAAAGTTAAAAACCATCTCTTCCGTACTGTTGAACAACTTAATGAAGAAGAGCTCAGTGCAAGGAAATGCTCCTTCAAGGTCCCAAGAATTACTATTTAAGGGTCAGGCGTCCAGTGGATGCTGGTGGCTCACATGCTGGTGGGTATCTATTCAAGAGCCTGAAATTTGAGGATCACAGTTCAAAGCTAGCTTGGGCAGGAAAGTCCTTAAGACTCATCTCTAAATTAACCATGAGAAAACTGGAAATGGTGCTGTGGTTCAAAGTGGTACAGCACTAGCCTTGGGCATAAAGAGCTCAGGAACAGCACTCAGGCCTTGAGTTCAGTCCTCATGGTAGACTCCAAAGCAACAATAACAACACCAAGGAGTCAGGCTTCCTAGTCAAATACCTGTGATTTACAGCTGTAACCCAAGCTAAGAATTCAGGAAACCGAGCACTGAGGATTGTGATTCAAAGCCTAGGCAAGAAAATCTGTGAGATACTTATCTGCAATCAATCATCAAAAAAAAAAAAACCCTGAAAATGGAGCTATGGCTCTAATAGTAAAATACAAGCCTTGAGTGAACTATCTAAGAGTCCAGGCTCTGAATTCAAGCCTTAATACAGAGAGAGAAGAAAGAGAGGGAAGAAAGAGAAAGGAAAAGTGGAGGGGAGGGGTAGGGGGGGGAGAGGGAGAGAGAGAGGGAGAGAGAGAAGAAGGGAAGGAGAGACAGAGGGAGAGAATCTATTTTGGGCCAATATAGAACACAGAAATAGTCTCATTGTCTACATTCATGTCTATTATTTTCATCATTTTCCATGACCATGATTAACAGTGATTGAGTTGCACTATTGAGAAACAATGTTGAATGCTTGACAGAAATTGCCTCAGCATTACCATGTCAATACATTGATGATGAAGAAATTGCATGTAGGCCTGGAGTTTGGCCTAGTGGTAGAGTGTTTGCCTAGCATGCATGAAGACCCGGGTTCGATTCCCTGGTACCACATACATAGAAAAAAGCCAGAAGTGGTGCTGAGGCTCAAGTAGTAGAGCTCTAGCCTTGAGAAAGTCCAAGGACAGGGCTCAGGCCCTGAGCTCAAGCCCAGGACTGGCAAAAAAAAAAAAGAAATTGCATGTAGAGTTTTAAAGTAAACGTGGTCAACTCCTTGCAGTGGATCATCTACACTTATTGAGAAGCCAGGTACGGGACTAGGAACATCCCAGATGGATTTTTATGACCTCCAGCTTTCACACATACTAAAATGGATTCACCATGAGGCTCATTAACTTACCCAAGGTCATCCCATTTGCCCTGTGCATAGGACATCACCAAGGCATTTTGTGTCTTTCATTAAATTAAACAACTGTCACCCTAATGGTTGGACATTAATTTATTGTCTGAATAAACTGTGAATAACTCTGAGAACCAAGTTTATCAGAGTCATTTCTTTGTTCAATGGAGAGTTCACTTATCTATTCCCCTCATAGATTACAGCAGAAGAGTTTTTAAATATATTTTATTGTAATTAATAGAGGGGTTATATTATATTCACCAGATAGAAGGTGCATTATTTTACATACATTGAAACCCTTTCTCATGTCTTGGTCCCCATTTCCCTCCCCTGACCCCCGACCCTCATCTTGTTTTTCCCCACTTCCCTTATCCGGTTTCAAATAACCAAATAAACAGTAGATCAGATAGCAAGGTAAAATACTGTAACAATATGAGATAAGCAAGGGACAACAAAAGAAATGAGAGATAACAGTAAATTAAGGACAACAATCACTCATTATATGGCTTTTGTTTCTATGTCCTGGAGGTCCTTTCATTTAGCATCATCCTATATAACTTTATGTATCTAGGTTTTGCTCTATTGTAAATCTCTGATAGGAGAGCCCAAGGTTTCTACAGATTATGACAAATGAGTCTGGCTTACTTCACTTAATATGATTTTTTCTAAGTCTTTCCATATCCTTACAAATGGGGTGATGCTGTTCTTTCTGACAGAAGCATAGAATTCCATTGTGTATAAACAAATACCACATCTTGTTGATCCACTCATCAACTGAGGGACATCTGGGTTGGGTCCATATCTTTGCTATGGTAAATAGTGAACAGAAGAGTTTTATGGACATGTTTCATTTGGCTAGTCCTTTTTTTCATAAGTCTGATATAGCTCAAAGTCCTATAAATCTTAGCCTCTATTGTACTACAGAAATATAAAATTGGCCAGGAGGTATTCCATTCTTTTCAAATTGTTTTTAGTTTAGCAAGAACAGGCATATGTAGGGAACTCAACATACTGGAAAGAATCCATTAATAGTGAATGTGTGAAAAAAATATGAGGAAAAATGAATGAATAAGAAAAAAGCAAATATGTGGCTGGATTCCTTGATGATCACTAGCTGATATTATTTGGTTTTTCACTCTTACAGCTTGTGTACTTGTCTTGCTTTGAAAACATATTATATCTCTCCTTTATCTGATTCTACTACTGCAAAAAAAATTAGCTTTCTTTAAGTAAAGTGTATCCAAGAAACACTTTTCTCTTCAAGAGCACATTGTTTATTGTACCATTGACAGACACCCTGCCACATGCACCTGAAACATACGGATGGCAACAGATGAATCAGTGTAATGTGTTTGTTATTTGCTTCCTGTTCCCAAAGCGGCATAGGGTTGCTCACCTTTGCTGTTAATGCTTTCAGGGGAAAAAAATACACTAAGCACTTGAAGAACTCCGTTGTGGAATGATCTAATTGTTAGTTGAGTAACTGAAAGTATCAGTAATGGAGTACAGATATTTATGATGTGATATTTATGATTTTTAATTCATATATAAAAATATACAAGCAAAAACTAAGACAAATTATCCTTT